>NC_089849.1:103243057-103843057 GCF_035609145.1 Eleutherodactylus coqui
ACGTGTTCACCATTAGGACTATCTCCAGGAGGGACATTGGTGTGGGTGAAGATTAGGGAGTCCCACGCCGTGCGTACCTGTGCACGCTACTAGTATTGTAACATTATGCTAGAGCGAGAAGAGAGACCCCTGGTGGTAGTTTTGATCCTCACGTGTACATTGACATCATAGGATAGCCAAGGGGGGTACCTGACAAGTTTTAAAAATTAGAGACCAAGTTAAAACTAGAATCGAGTCCATTTTCCTGGTCATTATGGTAAATAAACGTTGACTGGATTAATTATGTTTTTTATAATTAGCAGTGGTTTATAAATTATACTAGAGACGCCTTATAGGGACTAGTCGACCAATAGGACCTACTTCGACTATGACTTTTTTAAAAATAGAATGGCCTTAGATATGACTTTAGCTAAAAAGGGGAGTGTCTGTAAGATGATAGGGGAGACTTGTTGTACCTACATCCTAGACGACACGTGACCCGCGGGTAAAGGCGCACTTGCCATTAAGAAGCTGACCGCACTAACTAAAAAGAGCTAACTTTTGGGACCAGCACTCGCCATGGATGAGCGGGTGGTAAAGGATCCTGGCACAGACGGGCGTCGCTGTTGTATGTGAACTGATGGTTACCTTTTCTGTTCTAGTCTGCTGTGTTATCCCCTGTGTCAGAGAGACCTGTGAAACTGATGCTGGAAAAGCCGCTCCCACCATGAGTTTGCTGAATGCATCCCCAGAAGGAGTGGACAAGTCCTACACCCCCTTGAAGACCCTAAAAAGAACCTTCAACGCGCTCCAGTTATAGGCTCATGCGCAGAGAACTGTGAAAATCAGATTGAGAGTTAGAGGATAGACATTTTAAGGGGGGATTGTGATAGACATTATGATTATTTAGTATAAAATGTCTATCGATTTATATAACCCAAATGTATTCTGCTGTTGTAATGACTTTTAGCTCTGAGGAGTTTAAAGGACACACACAATCTAATCATGGTATTTGCTAGACAATGGATGTATGATGTAATGTTAGTTAAGTACATAGAAGTTACACAAGAAGCCTCTAAGAGTTAAGGGCCATAGTGTTGTGTAGATCTGTGTTCAATACTGAGTGTTTACCTAGGCCCCTTCCACTCCCCACACAATCTATTTAAACAATGATTTGTCAACTACACAGACATGACTGGAGCTAGGACAAAAGTCCATGCTACATCAGCACTTGGAAGAGGGTGGGCAAAGAGGTGGGAGATTCTATATGATCCGACAAATGAGAATCTTATATGTTACTGATGTAATCTGTTGCACGCCCATTGAAGGGCGGTTGTCATGTGTTATAATAAAAGGCTTGAGCCTCTATACATTGTAGAGACTCTCCCAGTTTTAGACCAGCATTTGTGTCTGATCTGGTTCGATGATGTGTGCACACGATACAATTCGGAAGCGGCAAAATACCCCAAAGCCTGCTGGAGAAAACTATAATCCAGAACAGCAGCAATGCCTGCATCTCGTGAGAACATTTTGTGGTCCTGAAAAGGAGACCAGAAACAAGGAGAAGTATTATTATTGACTGTTCTCTATTGGATCAATCCAGGAGATAACGGCCAATTAAGAAAAAAAAACACACGCATACACAAAGCCAAATCCTGATAAAGCTGCCTCTGCATATACACAATATATGGAGTCACTGTGTCCATGTCTCATACAGATGAGTCCAGTGAGAGGAATACCCCGGAGAGCGGTGTGAGTCCTCTGCATTACCAGGATTCTCTAGAAGATCTCAGTGTACCCCAGGATCATCCGGTAAAGCATTATAAACTACATGATACCGTATGTAGGTAGGGCAAAGCATTATAAGAGTGATCAATGAATCGCATGCAGTAAAAAAGAAAGTAAACCATTTTTTGTCTTATTTTGTAAAATAAAAATAAAACCACACACGTTATTACTGCAATTATCATGACCCATATATAATAATTACCTCCTTACTGTCAGTAAACGAAATCCACCGTGCCCGCTGCCGGCGACCCTGTGTACCTGTCAGATTAATCTTTTCTTCTGTACTAAGGGAAACAAATTATACCGCCACACCATAAAAACATATTACCACCACATAGTGACAAAATAATGCCACCATACTGAATGATGACTATAAAGATTGATATTACCAATAACGGTACTACATGAGGGCCAAATTATACCCACAGATTGTGACCACATAATACTACCATATTGTTACTGAAAAACCAGTACAGAAAAACATATATTACCCCAATATAGAGACCATGTAGCAGTACATAGCAGTACCTCCAGTGATCACAGATGATGTCCCTTATGACTATGATTGTTTACTTTCCCTTTTGTTCTCTATCCGGCCCAGACCGCCATGAGGTCTTCTCCCACCCACAACTTGTCTCAGCAAAATCTGACACACCTGCCAGCACCTGTCTTTGTTTTCCATACCTCTACACGATCTCTTCTCTTCCATGGTGCTCCAGATAGTAATAATACAATGTGCTCCATATGACCCCTCATGACCCACATTAGTAATTATGCCACTCATGGTCTCCATTTAGTAATAATGATGCCCCTCATGGCCCCTTTCTAACAATACTGATTCCCCTTTTTTAGCAATAGTGATTCCCATCTTGGCCCATTTTCGCAATAATAATGCTCCTACTACCACCCTTTTAGTAATAATAATAACGCTCCTCTTGGTCTCCTTTTAATAATAACACCCCTCCTGGGCCCTTTTTAACAATGTCTGCCATATAAACAACTTAAAATAAAATCCTTGCTTCTGTGTCTCCTCCTGCTCCTCCCTTCTGCAGTTAGCATCACATTGGTCCCATGCTGACTTCTGGGTTGACAGACCACATGATTGCTACAGCTGCGGTGGCGGAAGCCTGGCCGCAGTGATCACATGCTAACTCTACGCAGAAGTGATCAATGCAAATTGTAGAGTCCGGGCGCGACAGAGAGGTGTTTCTTTTTTAATACCATTTCCCCCCCCCCCCTGCTTCTCCTTCTGCCCCGACTGGCCGCACCTTTCGCCTGGTGTTATAAACAGGAGTGTCTTTACGGAATCTGTGAATGTGATCAGTTGTGATTTGTGAAACCAAAGCTATTATTTTTTTCTCTGTTTAGTCTGAAGATATGATTGATATTAAAGTTGAAGTTATAGATGAGGAAGAGGAGGAGATTAATATCGGGCATGATGGAAAATGTAAGGAGGAGGAGCCAGATATCAGCACAGGTGATACTGGTGAATGTGGTCGGTCTTCAGATTAGTTTTGTGGAGATTTTTTTGTCATGTGACATTTATCATGAATCCAATGTTTCACATATTTTATTCTCTTTAGAGCTCATTCCCACAGCCAGGACGGACTCTGCCAGTGGAATATCGCAGCGGAGTCCGCCACGGCGCCCCCTTGAAACCACTATACTTACCACACCGGATCCTCCGTGACTCGCCGGCAGTGTCAGATGACGTGGTGGGCGGGGCCACGTATTCACACAATACTTCCACTGTGCTACAGCGGAAGTATAGCGTGACGACCGGCTTCCATTGACTACAAATGCCACGCGTATTCCCGCAGCATTTAGACCATGCTGCGGTTTATTTCACTCTGTGGAATTCCGTAGCATGAACTATTAGGTTCAATAGAACCTAATAGCTGCGGGACAACACAGCCATTAGCTCATGCCCATGGAAGGATTTCTGCCGCGCTGTTCAGGACACATACGGAGGATCCAGAGTGGTAAGTATGGGGGTTTGGGGGAGGCGTCGTGGCGGACTCCGCTGTGATATTCTGCTGGCAGAGTCCGTCACGGCGGTGGGCATGAGCCCTTAGGATGATTTTATTATTCATGTCGGATTTGACATAAGCGTCTACGAGAAATTGTATTTTGTAGCTATGTCCAATTGCTTCAACATAGTAATGGTGTGTATATAATATATAAATTTACATCATAAAATATTTTGTCACAGTGAGGGTTCTATTGTAATCTCTAAAACATAACTTTTATTCATCAATAAAAATAAAAAGGATTTTGTAACTCAAAATCCTAAATTATAGACACGCGAACAAAAATATAAAACCTAACCCCTATCTTAGAGAGGGGAAGGCGGTGTAGGAGCCGCCTAAGAAACTAATTAGTGCCTAAGGTATCGGATCTTCTATCCCTGTATCCAGTCGTATACGTCCTAAGGCTAGAGATAGAATAAAGGTCAGCTCATTAAGAATGATGTTCACACCTTAGTTAAATTGCTGCAGCTATTCAATAGTTAGGAGACATAAAGAGCCCCCGCCTTTAGAGCAGGTGCATTGTTCCTCCCATAGATACCCGCTGCCTGTTCTGTCAGAAAGCCGTAAGTGTAAGAACAATCACGCTTTTTATGGCTAGTTTAAAAAAGATCAGATGTATCGCTGATATCTAAGTATAACTCAAGCTCCACATAGTTTTTTTGTGAGCTATGGCCAACAGGAGTAAAAATGCAGTACACCAAACTGCCAAATAAATTCTTCCGTGGGTTCAACGCGTTTCCGCTACGGATGGCGTAGCCTCATCAGGAACCACCAAAATTGAGAACAAATAAGTCAGCTTCTAACTAATCGGTCAATCCCAAAGTAGGGAAATTAACCTCAAAGATTGAGGGAGATAGACGATCCTATCACTAGGCAAACCAAATAAATAAACCCAGTTTCCCCCAGAGTAAATTGCAGGAACAAAAATACCAAAGCAGCAGGACCAGCCTCTGTGGTAGGCTGGCAGCTATGTCTCCTAACTATTGAATAGCTGCAGCAATTTAACTAAGGTGGGAACATCATTCTTAATGAGCTGACCTTTATTCTATCTCTAGCCTTAGGACGTATACGACTGGATACAGGGATAGAAGATCCGATACCTTAGGCACTAAATATTAGTTTCTTAGGCGGCTCCTACACCGCCTTCCCCTCTCTAAGATAGGGGTTAGGTTTTATATTTTTGTTTGTGTGTCTATAATTTAGGATTTTGAGTTACAAAATCCTTTTTATTTTTATTGATGAATAAAAGTTATGTTTTAGAGATTACAATAGAACCCTCACTGTGACAAATTAATTTTACATCTAGGTGTTCTTCCTGCAACTGTGAAACCCCTACATTATAAAATATGTATTTTTTTTTTATTTTTTTATTCAGGTCTGCACAACACCAGGAACCTCTCAAATGAACATTTAGTTGTAAGAAAATCTTCTCTTTGTGAAAGAGAGGTTTATAAACGAACAGAAGATTCCGTAGGAGAAAACCCTATTTGTCCAAATATACCCCCAGGGCAGATCTGTGATCTGGTGGGATCTGATCTGCCTGGTAGTGGGGATCATTGTCCTGATAACTCACATATCTATACTCAGATATCCGATTCAGTGGAGAAGCCTCTATATACAAGTCCTGAATGTGGGAACCGTCTGGAAACCAAAACGCTTCTGTTGCAACATCAAAAAATGCACATAAAAAAGTTGCCATTTACCTGTACAGACTGCAGAAAACACTTTCCACACAAATCGGAACTTGTAAGACACCAAAGAATTCATACAGGGGAGAAGCCGTTTTCATGTTCCGAGTGCCAGAAATATTTTACCCAGAAGTCTAATCTTGCTGAACATCAGAAAACTCACACCAGAGAGAAGCCGTTTCCATGTTTAGAGTGTGGCAAAAGTTTTGCAAGAAAGGCAGAGCTTATTAAACATCAGAGAATTCACACGGGGGAGAAACCGTTTTTATGTTCCCACTGCAGGAAACGGTTTACACACAAATCAGAACATATTCGGCATGAACGAATCCACAAAGGGGAGAAGCCCTTCCTGTGTTTGGAGTGTGGATATACTTTTGCAATGAAATCAGAACTTTTTAAACATCAGAGAATTCATACAGGGGAGAAGCCGTTCTCATGTCCGGATTGTGGGAAATGTTTTGCACAGAATTCCACGCTTGTCACTCATAAGAGAACACACACTGGAGAGAGGCCTTTTGTATGCAGAGAGTGTGGAAAGGGTTTTATTCAGAAATCAGATCTGGGAAAACATCGGCGAATTCACACAGGGGAGAAGCCGTTCTCTTGTTTTGTATGTGCGAGATGCTTTACAAGAAAA
Organism: Eleutherodactylus coqui; assembly: GCF_035609145.1. Taxonomy (NCBI): domain Eukaryota; kingdom Metazoa; phylum Chordata; class Amphibia; order Anura; family Eleutherodactylidae; genus Eleutherodactylus; species Eleutherodactylus coqui. The sequence goes on from NC_089849.1 coordinate 103,249,180, forward strand.
TCTGACCTTCTGTCCCATCAGAAGTATCATAAACATGGCAATATCTGAACATGGAAAGTACTTCACACATCTTATATGTAGAATTAATCCACACTAAAAGTTGAGTAATTTAGTAGAACCATTGCATTATGTATCGTGTACTGACTCTAAGTTACAGTCTGTACTGTAGAGTTAAATGTTGACTGCCACTGGAAAAGGGCTTATTTATATAGGCGATAGAAACGTGTAAGTTCTGTGCAATTGCGTGGTGCACAGAACTTGCGTGTTGGAATAATATATAATTTTTAACTTACTAGGGCGTTTTTTCTCTCGCATTGATAATGCAAGATGGAAAAACTGCAGCAGATCCCCACAAGGACACCCCGTATCACACAATACACAGCCGGGGATGTCCGTGTGTTGTGCGATGGGTATTGGTGCATCTTGCCTCCAGCGGAAAAATGGGTGGAGACATGGGTTGGCCTGGTTGAGTTATAGGGGAGGGACAGCTGATGCCATAACAGCGGATTGGCGGATGTGTTCTGGGATGTGTGCTACCCGTCTGGGCTGCCATCTCGGTTCATCTGCACTTCTGGCCACTGCTGTGAGTCTCCCGCCAATGGCCTGCAATGTCAAATCCTGACCCCGCTGTCACTTGGCACGCTGCTCAGCCATTATCTCCCCTCACGGATAGTGTCACTGTCTCAGTTGTACTTCCATTATTTGCCCGTCCGCCCGCTGTCACTCAACCCTCCGCCGCTCTCCCTTGCCCCCTCCCGGCTCCTGTGCTGTCAGTCTCCTTACTGCCGTCCCATGTGCGCTAAAATCCTCCTCCTTTGCCGCTCTTCCTTGTCGCCCTTCCGGATCCGGCGCTGTCAGTCTTGTCGCCGCTGTCCCATCCACCTGCGGTGAAGTCTGCGCTCCATTCCTCCTCCTCCTCCAGCGCTGCTGTCAAGTGCAGGTACATAAGCTGCGGATCATCTCCGCTCCGGCCTTCCCTGTCTCTCTTGCCACCGGCCTGCATTCTCCTTGCAATGTCTCCTCGCTCTCTGTCTAGGCGCTGTGTAGAGCTGGCGTAAAGGTAGCCAATCATCAGTTGTGGGCATTCCCTATAACTCCACCAGCACATACCCAGGTCTCCACACATAGTTCCGGTGGAGACAAGATGCACCAGTACCTGTGCGATGCAAGTTGTGCCTGAGCATCTGGGGAGCTGTTCGGTATCAGCCGTGTAAATATGCCCTAAGCTTAGCTGAGCTCCTATAATGCAGGGAACACTTACATTTTGTACATCAGTTGGCTGCATTGGCCTATCTTTTTGCTATTTTTATTATGTTTTGAGCTTGCAATAGCTACAGGTTTGAGCAATTAAAAATGTGAAGACTTATAACGTGTTCATGCACAAATATGCTGCATTGCGGTGAGAATATTTACGTATATGTTCATCTGTTTAAACCCTAAGAGAAAAATAGGAAGGAAATAATGTAAGAGCAGATTTAGGCTGCTCATGGGCGGATTTTTATTGTGGAATCCGTGGTGGGTGTCCGCCTCCGGGTTCCGCAGCAAATACTGGCCATAGCATGCTATGGAAAAGTGATTCTTCCTGCACACGAGTGGAAATCAACTGCGATTTCCGCTCGTGGAGGAAAATTCACAGCATGCTCAATTTTTGAGCGCATTCCGCGCAGACGGCTTCCATAATACTAACTCGGGGTCAGTACAAGATATGCAATAAAGATTTACAAAGCTACTTAACTTTTTCGGTAGATTAAATCCGTATGTATGTTATACATGGACATTTATGCATAATATGTGTATATATTAGAGTCTTATATTTATTACTTCTCAAGGTCTTGTAACTGGAAACAAAATCTTAAAATGTTACATATATGGTTCCTTTCATTATTCTAAATTTATTTATTTAATATATCCTTAAAGAGTATTTTGGGCAGAGAAAACTTCCCATTATTGAATACAAGTTGTATATTAATAGTAAAGCACTGCAATAGGCTTCTGATTCTTATCTCGCGGTCTTCTGGCTGTGAGTCCTGTTGCTTCCAGTTTTGGACAGCACAATGCATGCAGTGAGAGGAGTATTCCCCTTCTGGGTTGCTGCATCACCGCTCCCTGAGGCCCCTCCCCTCTGGTTTGGGTCAGCTGTCATGTTCATTCTTGCACTTGCGATCTGTAGGGGGCGCTCCGTGAGCTATGAAGTGATGTCCTAGAAGGGAGTGGGGTAATAGGCTGAACTGGATGGACATATGTCTTTTTTCGGCCTTACATAGTGTTACTCTTCTCACTGCACATAACCGGCTGTGCAAGATTAGAAGCTACAGGACTTCTGGCAATGGTCACATGAGATACAAATCTCACAGAAGCACTGTTACTAAAGCAGAAGTATATTAGTAAGTCCTTTACTTTTATCCAAGTAAAGGTAATGATCTCACCTATGTAGCAGGTTATGTCAGCTCCTGTCTTATGTTTCTTGCTGTGTCCTCTTTTCAGCATGAAGAAAGCAGTCTCTCATCCATACCGCTCGATCCTAGGCGGTTTCTTGACACAAGTGCATTTAAATGATAGGAGCTTGGATGCATGGAGATAAAAGCTTTCTTCTATTTATTCAGTATGTGCCAATAATGACAAGAAAAATACAACCGTCCTGAGGACACGTTTCAACCTTCTCAGGTCTTGATCAATTACGTACTAATTAGCGGTCTGAATAATGCCGGACTCACACAGCCGGATGTGGAATCTGCTTGCGGAGGCCTACAGTGGATCCCAGCTGTGACCCTGCGTACGGCCACGTAATGTACTGCGCATAACTGCCTACTCACGCAGGCGGTCATGCACAGTACACCTATTTTTAATTGTTAATATTTCCCCCGCCACCTCTTAACGATGATTCGGGCACCCGCAGCCCTTACACAATGTAATTGCACATGGGCTGCTGGTATATCCGCGACCATAGAACACAATGGGCTTTATGTCGCCGATATCCACAGTAAAATAGAACATGCTGCGTTGTTTTCTGCGAGTGATTACGTAATTCCGACCCACTAATGTGAGTGGAATTGTGTAATCCAATGGATTTGATTGATCTGCGTATTACCACGAATCAAACGCATGCGAAATCTGCAATTGCTATCCAGTCATGTTAGACCAGCCTAAGGTAGTTCGCTACACTTTTATACCATTTGATAATGATCACGTGACCAGGGACCACTCCACGAGGCCTCTGGTCGCTGCTCCAGGCACTCCGCTATGGTAGCCAGGAGCAAAGAGATTTTAAATTTCCCGGGCCCTTCCCTGGTTCTGCGCTTGCATCCACCATATTGCCAACGGAAGCATATGCAGAAGCCGGGCAAAGGTCTGCGGATAAAGGTAAATCCGGGAGCCTTAGATGTGTAATTTCATCTCTCTTCACAGATATGATCCGTAAGGGGAGATAAAACGTTAACTTTTTTTTAACTGTGCATTCTCGCCGTTATCCAATGGACATCGGCGATCACATGACCGGGGACCTCTCCCTGCTCTCGGCTTTCTTTGTTAGCTGGGAGCAGGGAGATTTTTAATTTCTTGGGCTCACCGGCCTTTTGCGCATGTGCCAAACATTTTTCCTTTGGCGCGCATGCGCAAGAGGCGGCAGCAGGTCCTTTCAGGCCGGAGGTGAGTAGCTTCAGCTCCCCTCACGGATCCGATCTTTTTTTTTTACGTTTATGCGATTGTCTTGCAGTATAAATAAAATGACCGAATTGTTCTGGTTATTGAAGCAGTTGCTCGGCTGTCTACAGGCAGCCAAACTCCTGCCACAACCGGCACGGTAGAAGTGTCCAAGCCCTAGGCCTTATTCACAAGAGTGTCTTTACATGGCTAATCTAGCGATGATAAAATACCGCGTCCATCGGAAGCGTTGGCTTCCAATGTATTCATGCAGATGAGCGATTTTCTAGCTGCGTAAAATAATAGGCGACCAATTTTATACGCAGCCGGAAAAGATTGGTCTTGCCCTATCTTTTGCTGAGATACGCTGGAGTCTCCCATAGGTTTCTATGGGAGCTGAAAAAAAAGGGAGGGGGAGGGAGTTTAGCCGCTTCCAACGCTGGGAAATGATTACAGCTAGCACTATTTAACTATTAAAAGTTATTCCAGGGATTTCTGCTGACCGACGGATTTCCGCGCTGCAGCGTATACTTTCGCTAATACGCCGCAGCCGCCCATGTGAATGGATGAGAAAACGCGTCTGAAGCTCGGATCTTGATTGCGGCTATTCTTCTTTTATGTGATTTTTGGCAGCGATTCGGCCAGCATGAAAACACATCGCTCGCGTGGAGGTCTTCACCATAAAAAGTCCCTGTAGTGACTACTCTAAAAAGACATATTGGCGGTTACTACGTGGGTAAATGTGCATGTAGTAGCAGTTTCCCACTCTGCAATCGCCCTATCCAGGAGGCACAGAGACTATCTGCTTTGATGTCTCTCATATACAGAAAACATGTTCTTCCTGCACTGGCTGGAAGCTACATGACGGCAATCTTTGATGGTCTATGACAGATGACTGACTGATCTTGATGTGAATATGTTGGACCATTGGCATATTTTCTAATGCTTGGGACTACTGTATTTATGATGCGGCTCTAACACCTTAACCCCTTCCAGCATTAGCTGTTTGTTACAGCTGACACCCGCGGGCAATAGCCACTATCAGCCGTTCGGCCGATCGCGGCTATTAACCATTTAAATGCCGCTGTCAATTCTGACAGCGACATTTAAATCCCCCGAACGATGTGAGATTGGGGGAGCCTTGCAGGTGTCATGGCTGCCGGGGGCCTTCTGAAAGGCCCCAGGGCTGTCTTACCAGACTGCCTATCAAGCCATCCCCCTGGGGTGGCTTGATAGACTGCCTGTTAAATGGCAGTATGACGTAATGCTATAGCATTACGTCATACTGCAGGAGCAATCAAAGCATCGCTGGTTGTAGTCCCCCAGGGGAACTTTAAAGTAAGGTAGAAAAAAAAAATCAAAATGTTTTTTAATTGTAAAAAAAAAAAAAAGTTATAAAAGTTTAAATCACCCTCCTTTTGCCATATCTATTATTAAAAAAATCTAAATCCTAAAATAAAAATATGTATTTGGTATCGCCGCGTCCATAAAAGTCCGATCTATCAAAGTAGCGCATTATTTTTCCCACACGGTGAACGTCATCCGAAAAAATAAATAAAGAACGCCAGAAATGCATTTTCTAGTTACCCTGTCTCCCAGAAAAAAACGCAATAAAAAGCGATCAAAAAGTCATATGTATTCCAAATTCGTACTATTGGAAACTACAGGACATCCCGCAAAAAATGAGCCATCGCTGAACTACGTCGGCGGAAAAATTAAAAAGTTATTGCGCGCACAAAATGACCGCAGAAAATAATTGAAAAAAATTAAATGACTTTGAAACAAAAAAGAGTAGTATAGTAAGAAAAAAAACTATACAAGTTTGGTATCGTACCAATCGTACCGACCCACAGAATAAAGTTATCATGTCACTTTTGTTGTCGCTTGTGCGCTGTAGAAACAAGACGCACTGAAAGATGGCGAAATGTCGTTCTTTTTTCATTTTACTCCACTTAGAATTTTTTAGAAGTTTTTCAGTACATTATATGGTACATTAAATAGCACCATTGAAAAATACAACTCGTCCCGCAAAAAACAAGCCCTCATACAGCGACGTCGATGGATAAATAAAGGAGTTACGATTTTTCTGAAGGGGGGAGGAAAAAATGAAAATGGAAAAAGAAAAAGGGGCCATGTCCTTAAGGGGTTAAAGGCATTTTCTAGACAGCACTGGCTATCAGTGCAGGGCTATTCTGGTGTTGGAGTGGAAGCAACTGCTCCAATCCCTGTGTAGTGGCCGGCCCTCGTAACTACAGGCCCAACTCTCATTAATAACAATAACCCTTCATAGCTTACTATGGAAAAATGATTCTTCATGCACACAAGCGGAAACCACAATTGGGATGAGATTGCGGATGAAAAATCGCAACATGCTTCATTTTACTGCGGTTCCCGCATGGACAGCTTCCTTTGAAGTCAATGGAGGCCATCTGATCTGCGGCCCATCCGCAATGCGGGCCTCCGATTCCATAGGAAAAGCAGGAGTTTAAAAAAAAAAGTGTTCTGCACATGTCTGACAGCAAGTCGTGCGGACCATCCGCAGTACAAATAAGGATTCCAAGCTAGCAGGTACGCGTGGAAGCCGCTGCCGGAGGGCCGGATTCCGCTGTGGGCTCCTGCACGTGGAATCCCCCACCCGCCCATGTGCATGCGGCCTAAGGCCTCCCTCACACAGACCTTTTTTTTGCAGCGTTTAGCGCTGCCTTTTCAGTGTTGCGCTAAACATTGTACATTGTTCCAATTCATTTCAATGGGGCTGTTCACACAAGCATCAAAACGCAGCGCTTTGACAACAATGCATGTTCTATCTTTGCCCGTTTTCAGCCCTGCAACTCCCATTGAAATGAATGGGCGGCGATAGCGGCACTGCTGAAAACACGACACAACTTGGTGCCGCGCTTTGGGCAGCGCTAGCTGCACTACCAAAAGAAAAAAAGTTATACTCATCCAGCTGACACTGTCCGAGTCCCTGGCGCTGCTTTCCGGGGCTCCTGGCACTTGTCTGAGAATCTTTTGCTAGTGACAGGGTTTGAAGACCCCGCCTCCAGCAAGAGATTGCTTTGATTGGCTAATCCAGCGCCAATCACAGCCATTCAGTAAATGAATGGCTCGCGGCTCAACCAATCAGAGCAATCTCTGGCTGGAGGCATGGTCTTGAAACTCTGTTGCCAGCAAGAGATGCTCTGCAGGCACAGACAAGTGTCTAGAAGCCTGCAGGGATGGCGCCTACTAAGTGAATATACTATAATAACTTTTCCTCCCCAAAATAAAATCAGTATTGGAAGATAGCCTGTGAATCTCATCTGGTCCATTTTCCAAGTGGGAAAATTTAGTTGTGGTCGGTGAAAGATAAATTGGTACTGATTGAAGTATGTGTGAGGAGGGACCGTAGTCCCACGTGGTGGGGCAACCATGATGTATAACCCAGGCAAAGGAGTTGGATGCTTTTCAGTACCTAGGGAAGCTGGGTGCTGAAATACCTTTGAAGTAGTCTTCACAAAGGGCTGTTACACTTCTCCCCCAGGGGGTCTTTGATGCCCTGCAGCCCCTCTGAAGCCAGAGCCAGCGAATGTTTATATTAGGAAATAAGGGGAGGAAACAGGCTTCACACCTCAGTAGCTCTAGGTGAAGGAGCTGGGTGCTGGAATACCTTTGCAGTAGACTTCAGAAAAGGTTTTTACACTTCCCCCCCAGGGGGTCTCTGATGTCCTACAGCCCTCTGGAGCCAGAGATAACGAGAGGAAGCAAGCTTCACACCTCAGCAGCTCTTTCCCTTGTTACGGGTCCAAATGGTCGTAACTGACCTGATAACTTTGCCTCCAAAACTTAACATAAGAACGGAAAATGTAATTTAGGAATTATGAAAGACCTGTACGTCGCAGCCCGCGGACGAGGATATTTTATGGAACGTCGCATCCCCACAAATAAGATGCAGGGACTCCTACATTTGTACGACGCTCAGAAACCGAGGATTGCGTATCTCGGATCAGATGCGTCCAAAACTAATCATGCGTGGGCTCAAAACACACGTAAAATCACAACAGGAAACATCGTTGTCATATTTTCATGGTGGGTCACACCCACACGGAGTTATGAAGGAAATATGTATTTCAGGGAATTATGTGTTCCAAGATGAGCCAACCCCCATGGGGGCTGGAAGGAACTATGTGGGAGTTACCCCAGTGAGAGTTTAAAAATCGCACACGAATGTGTGCTCAGGGTCAGCCCCTTGGAGGTCACTATACGTGAGGTCTGGTCCGCAGTTCTGGCGCGACTCCACGCCACAGAATGGTAACTCTCTTATTTTAATCCCTGTTATTTTACTGTCTGTGATATCATATGTAAGTCTCTTGCCATTTATCTTGTAACATCTTTTTTGTATTTTTCTGTATATAAGCACTGCTCTTTTCTTTGAGAATTAAACTTTAAATTAATTAGTGAGCCTCGTCTGTGTTAACACGAAACTATATTCTCCGAAGATTGTATTCATAAGTCATAGATCGGGTTCCAATTTACCGTAACCAAATTGGTGGTGGCAGCGTTGTGTATGCATATTGTAGAGCTCTGGAGTGCGTTAGAACTGACCAGGTTGGTGATTTGAGTTTCCGCTTCGCATGCGTGCAGAAGTCGGAGAACGCTAAATACAAACCAGCCTGTATTCTAACGACTGCCAGCTTGCAATACTGCAGAGTGTTTGAGGACCAGAGGTGGGATCGATAGGTATCGTCCCTTCCCCTCTCTCCTCTTGTCCAGTGAGGGACAAATTGTTAATAAGTGCAGGGCCAGGTGGGTTGCTGTAGAGTTGTGGCTGTGGCTCATGGTCGCTTTTCAAGAGTCTGGAAAGTTGGGTACCAGTCACTCCACAACCTAAGAGCCTTTCCTTCCTCGCCCTCGCCCTGCGTACGTGACAAATTGGTGGCAGCGGTGGGATGACGTTAACACGTTCGTGCCAGGATTAAGCAGTTAGTCCTTGTACGAAAAGAAGCACACAGTCTTTGCGAAGATTGGTGCCCTTCTTACGAGGTTTCACTCAGTGCTTTTTGTGTAAGAGACTTACGATATCTCCAGACAGTCCCCTCCCCTTTCTTCTTGTTTTCTATTCTATCTTTTGTTTGGCAAAGCAACTGCGGAGATGGCAACTAGAAGCCAGGCCGCTAAGCTAAAGGGGCCGGTGACCGAGGTGCTGGGAGAAGACGATGTCTCGCACCAAGCCACAGCAAACCCTGATACCGAGATGGGTGACTCCATCGGAGAAGAGGCTATGGGTCGAAATCGAGGAGACCCCAGCAATAGCAGCTCTCCGCAGGACTTTGATTTGCCTACCCGAGAGGCTCTACAACAGCTGAGTGCAAGAGACCCTGAGCGTTACCTGCAATATGTTTTCCAGCTGCAAGAACGCCAGGCCCAGCGAGAAGCCGCAGAACGCCAGGCACAGCGAGAAGCCGCAGAGCGAGAAGCCGCAGAGCGAGAAGCCGCAGAGCGAGAAGCCGCAGAACGCCAGGCAGAGCGTGAGTACCAGCTGCAACTAAAATGACTCGAGATGGACAGTTTGGACTCACAGAGGAGTGGGTCCAGAGACCCTTCACCGTTCAGACCCCGAATGGAAAATTTCCCTGCTTTGGACCCGGAAGGGGATCTGGACGCTTTCCTGCAGGTATTTGAGCAGACATGCTGCCAATACCAAATACCTGAATTGGAATGGCCCCGGTATTTAATCCCAGGGCTTAAGGGCAAGGCCCTCCAGGCCCTCTCTGCTCTCCCCAAGGAGCAACGTGCTGACTATGCAGTCATCAAAGCGGCCCTTATCAAAAAATACAATCTCACGCCAGAGATGTACCGCCAAAAGTTTCGTACACTATCGCGAGGCCCCACGGACAGTTTTGTGGACCTGCGAGATGGCCAGAAGGCCGCCCTCCGACAATGGATTCGGGGACAATCCATCACCGAGTTTGATGACCTGGAAGACATGATATTAAAGGAACAGTTCCTGGATATGTGCCCAGGAGATGTGCGACGGTTCATCGTGGACCGAAAGATTAAGGGATCAGCCGAGGCGGCTGAGGTTGCGGATGAATATGTCGCCAACCGAAAGCTGGACTTACGAAAACTTGAGACCAGCGGGAGAATGGGTAAGCCGAACATTAAGCATGACAACCCTTCTCACCTTGCCGCGCGACCCCCAAGGGGGTCAACCATCCCTTCTTCCTCCAAGTTTGCTGCGGAGACTCGCAGATGTTTTATTTGCCACAAGCTGGGTCACCTCAGTGTCGCCTGTCCTGACAAGAGGAAAAACCCTCCGTCTTCCAAGCCCACCCCACCTGCCCCAGCTGTGCTTCTGGTCAAAGGGGGTAGTGGGAAGATTGATCATAACCTACAAACTGTCACCGTTGGTAATACTGTCACTGTAGGGATGCGTGACAGCGGAGCTGAACTGACTCTCATCCGTCCGGAACTTGTGTCCCCTACTGACATAATTCCTGGGAAGACCATGACTGTTTCTGGAGTCGGAGGCATCTCCTCCGCCTTACCCATGGCCTGTGTGTACCTAGATTGGGGTGCGGGAAGTGGGGTGAAGGAGGTAGTGTTGTCTGATGACCTCCCTGTAAATGTGGTACTGGGGAAGGATCTGGGGAAGTTGGTGTCTCGATACGAGGAACCTGACCCCCCTGGACCCAGTGAAAATTGTAATGTCAAAAACAATGATGCTGATGTTGTTAAAATTACAATGTGTGATCCTGTGTCAATCAGTGATGCTCCAGACGGGGGAAGCAGTGGGGAGTCCCATGCAGTCTGCCTCCCTCTTGGGCTCACTGACCCAATCCGGTATGACCGTACTACCAACCAGTGTGAACCCGCGGAGCTCGGTGATACCCCACCCCAGTGTGAAATAACCGAGAGCCTGCAAGGACCTCCGGTGGTAGGTGATGTCACAAAATGTGGGGATAATGTGAGTTGTACCCCTGCCGAGCCTGTGCACTGCACCACAGGGTGTGATGAGGCCGGTGGGGGTGGACCAATGACCAATGCAGGTACAGGAATATGCCAGTCTGGAGAGGGGGTGTTCCCCAAAGATCTAGCCAACATACTTGTGGTTACCCGTAGCCAGAGTAACCAGAATGCAGGGGTTTCCCTGCCTCTCGGGCCCTCCAGCTCCCAACCAACCGGAGCTAGTGGGACCGGAGATGACCCTGGGCTGGTACCAGGAAAACTCTGTGAGGTCACAACCTTAACCTCCCTTCTGGCTACCCCCAGCCAGGAGTTCCAGGCGGCTGTGCATGCAGATGCCAGCCTGGGGATGTTGAGGGACCTCGCGGGAAAACCCCTCCCTGAGTCCGACAAGGAGAGATTCTTCTGGGAACAAGGGAGGTTATACCGGGAAACTAATCCCGGTGACCCCCAGCTGAAGTGGCATAAAGAGAAACAGCTGGTAGTGCCCTATCAGTTCCGGCAGGAGTTACTCAGAGTCGCACATGAGATCCCGCTAGCTGGGCACCTAGGGGTCAATAAGACCAAGGGCCGCCTAGCCCACCATTTCTACTGGCCTAAGATGGGTGCCGACATAGCCAACTACTGTCGGTCATGTATGACATGCCAGAGGATGGGGAAATCGGGGCCTGGACCCAAAGCTCCCCTAATTCCTTTGCCGATCATAGAAGAGCCTTTCCAAAGAGTTGCGGTGGATTTGATAGGTCCCCTGGCTGTCCCCAGCAGCTCTGGGAAACGCTACATACTGACCGTGGTTGACTATGCCACCAGGTACCCCGAGGCTGTGGCCCTGTCCTCCATCCGAACTGAGAAGGTGGCAGATGCACTACTGTCCATCTTCTCCCGCGTAGGCTTCCCTAAGGAAATGCTTACGGATCAGGGGCCCCAGTTTATGTCCAGCCTAATGCAGTGCCTCTGCAAGAAAACAGAGGTGCGACATCTGGTAGCCAGTCCGTATCACCCACAGACTAATGGTCTGTGTGAACGGTTCAATGGCACCCTGAAGCAGATGCTTAAGATGTTGGTCGAGTCCCATGGGCGCGATTGGGAGCGATACCTCCCTCACCTGCTGTTTGCTTACCGAGAGGTACCTCAGGCCTCAACGGGGTTTTCCCCCTTTGAGCTCCTGTATGGAAGGCGGGTGCGGGGACCCCTGACCTTGGTAAAAGAATCCTGGGAAGAGGAAACAGATGCCTCTGGAACATCCGTGGTTGACTATGTCCTAAAGCTCCGTGATCAGATGCAGACATTGACACAGCTGGTGCGTGTGAACATGGAACAGGCCCAAGCCAGCCAAAAGCAGTGGTATGACCGCAACGCTAGAGAGAGAGTGTACGAAGTGGGTCAGAAGGTGTGGGTCCTAGTCCCACTGACCCAGCACAAGCTGCAGGCTGCTTGGGAGGGTCCATTTCGTGTTCACCAGCGGCTCAATGATGTCAACTACGTGGTCACGGTAGACCATGTCCGTAAGAAGCACAAAGTCTTCCACGTGAACATGATGAAAGCTCACCACGAGAGAGAGGCCTGCGCCATGCCAGTGTGCAGCCGCCCAGAGGAAGGTGAAGAAGAAGTCCTGATAGATCTGCTAGCCACTGCTCAGGCAGGCGGGTCTATCGAGGATGCCCAAATTAACCCCTGTCTCTCAAGGGACCAGCATTCTCAACTGGAGGAGGCACTAATTCCCTTTCTATCTTCCTTCACCGGGAAACCAGGGAGGACCCAGATGGCAGTTCACCATGTGGACACTAGGGACCATTCCCCCGTTAGGCAATCCGCCTACCGGGTTTCCCAGGAGGTGCAGGCAGATATGAAGCGGGAAATTGATGAGATGCTGCATCTGGGTGTAATCCAGAAATCGCGGAGTGCGTGGGCCTCCCCTGTAGTCCTGGTGCCAAAAAAGGATCGGACGACCCGTTTCTGTGTGGACTACAGGAGGTTGAATGCCATCACAGTGTCTGATGCCTATCCCATGCCCCGCATTGATGAGTTGTTAGACCGACTCGCTGGTGCCCAGTACCTAACTATAATGGACCTGAGTCGGGGATACTGGCAAATACCAATGACAAGGGAGGCTCAAGAAAGGTCTGCATTTATCACCCCGTTCGGGCTCTACGAGTCTAAGGTGATGCCCTTTGGCATGAAAAATGCCCCTGCCACCTTCCAGCGCTTGGTGAACCGGCTGCTTGAGGGGCTCGAAGGGTGTGCTGTTGCATACCTGGATGATATCGCTATCTTCAGCCCCACCTGGAAGGATCACCTACAGCACCTGTCGCAGGTGCTTAGGCGGATCCGAGATGCAGGCCTAACCATCAAGCCTGGCAAGTGTCAGATTGGTCTGAAAGAGGTACAATACCTAGGACACCGTGTTGGGGGGGGAACACTGAAGCCCGAGCCCAGTAAGGTGGATGCCATCCAGGCCTGGCCTCGCCCCAGGACCAAGAAGCAAGTCATGTCCTTCCTGGGTACCGCTGGGTACTATCGCAAGTTTGTACCCAATTACAGTGTCCTAGCTAAGCCTCTTACTGACCTGACCAAGAAGAAACTGCCACAAGTTGTCTCCTGGACTGACAACTGTGAGCAATCATTTGTAGCCCTCCAGGCTGCTCTCTCCAGCACTCCGGTCCTGCAAGCCCCCAACTTCAATAGAAGGTTTGTGGTACAGACCGATGCCAGTACATATGGCCTGGGTGCCGTGCTTAGCCAGGTAAACCTTGGTGGGGACGAGCATCCTGTGCTGTATCTCAGCCGCAAGCTTCTACCCCGGGAGGTGGCATATGCCACCATCGAGAAAGAATGCCTAGCCATTGTGTGGGCTCTACAGAAGCTGCAGCCATACCTCTATGGCCACAACTTCACCGTGGTAACAGACCACAATCCTCTGACTTGGCTGCAACGCATGTCGGGGGAAAATGGACGGCTTCTCCGTTGGAGTCTAGCCCTACAGCAATACGACTTCACGATCCAACACAAAAAGGGCAGTATGCATGGTAATGCTGATGGATTGTCTCGGCAGGGAGAGGATGCTCCAGGTCCGGGTTTGGTAGGCAATCCGTAAAGGATTGGCCTCCCACACCCGAACAAAAAAAGGGAGGTGTGAGGAGGGACCGTAGTCCCACGTGGTGGGGCAACCATGATGTATAACCCAGGCAAAGGAGTTGGATGCTTTTCAGTACCTAGGGAAGCTGGGTGCTGAAATACCTTTGAAGTAGTCTTCACAAAGGGCTGTTACACTTCTCCCCCAGGGGGTCTTTGATGCCCTGCAGCCCCTCTGAAGCCAGAGCCAGCGAATGTTTATATTAGGAAATAAGGGGAGGAAACAGGCTTCACACCTCAGTAGCTCTAGGTGAAGGAGCTGGGTGCTGGAATACCTTTGCAGTAGACTTCAGAAAAGGTTTTTACACTTCCCCCCCAGGGGGTCTCTGATGTCCTACAGCCCTCTGGAGCCAGAGATAACGAGAGGAAGCAAGCTTCACACCTCAGCAGCTCTTTCCCTTGTTACGGGTCCAAATGGTCGTAACTGACCTGATAACTTTGCCTCCAAAACTTAACATAAGAACGGAAAATGTAATTTAGGAATTATGAAAGACCTGTACGTCGCAGCCCGCGGACGAGGATATTTTATGGAACGTCGCATCCCCACAAATAAGATGCAGGGACTCCTACATTTGTACGACGCTCAGAAACCGAGGATTGCGTATCTCGGATCAGATGCGTCCAAAACTAATCATGCGTGGGCTCAAAACACACGTAAAATCACAACAGGAAACATCGTTGTCATATTTTCATGGTGGGTCACACCCACACGGAGTTATGAAGGAAATATGTATTTCAGGGAATTATGTGTTCCAAGATGAGCCAACCCCCATGGGGGCTGGAAGGAACTATGTGGGAGTTACCCCAGTGAGAGTTTAAAAATCGCACACGAATGTGTGCTCAGGGTCAGCCCCTTGGAGGTCACTATACGTGAGGTCTGGTCCGCAGTTCTGGCGCGACTCCACGCCACAGAATGGTAACTCTCTTATTTTAATCCCTGTTATTTTACTGTCTGTGATATCATATGTAAGTCTCTTGCCATTTATCTTGTAACATCTTTTTTGTATTTTTCTGTATATAAGCACTGCTCTTTTCTTTGAGAATTAAACTTTAAATTAATTAGTGAGCCTCGTCTGTGTTAACACGAAACTATATTCTCCGAAGATTGTATTCATAAGTCATAGATCGGGTTCCAATTTACCGTAACCAAATTGGTGGTGGCAGCGTTGTGTATGCATATTGTAGAGCTCTGGAGTGCGTTAGAACTGACCAGGTTGGTGATTTGAGTTTCCGCTTCGCATGCGTGCAGAAGTCGGAGAACGCTAAATACAAACCAGCCTGTATTCTAACGACTGCCAGCTTGCAATACTGCAGAGTGTTTGAGGACCAGAGGTGGGATCGATAGGTATCGTCCCTTCCCCTCTCTCCTCTTGTCCAGTGAGGGACAAATTGTTAATAAGTGCAGGGCCAGGTGGGTTGCTGCAGAGTTGTGGCTGTGGCTCATGGTCGCTTTTCAAGAGTCTGGAAAGTTGGGTACCAGTCACTCCACAACCTAAGAGCCTTTCCTTCCTCGCCCTCGCCCTGCGTACGTGACAGTATGTATTAAAGTTGTAGGAAAACACATTTTTAACAGTTTTTCTTACACCTCTATGACACAAAAAGAAAAGTGTCAGGATTGTAGCTGTGCTTACATTTTGTGTGAGAAGAGCAGAGCAGTTCAGGGTGAAGATGTGATGGGCACCAGGGTTGAAAAGTAAGCAGTGCTGAGTTCATCCACAATGTGTCAGGTCCCGCCACAGTCAGTTAACTTTAGGCTGTGGGGATTCCAGTATCCTGCTCAATTCAAGGAGCAGGAAAGGGGAGTCTCTTGGCTGAAGGGTCCGTCTGAACTGACTGCACAGGGATCCATTACAATCGACCTGCGTTTTTTTTTTTCTTTTTTACATAGACAGATGGGAAAAAAAGGAAAAGATAATTGAAGTGTATCCTATTCTGGTCTGATTCCCCTGATGACACACACCCGTTTAATAAGTCAACGTAAAAAAAGAAAAGAAATGCACATGTATTGACATCGATGTAGCTCTGTTTTTTTGTTTTTTTTTTAAAGTTGCTAAGCAATGCTAGAAAAAAAACATTGAGTCTCGTTTTTGTTTTGTTTTTTTCCATGCAAAAGAAAGTATGACAAATGGGAGGAAACCTGGTCCATGCAACTCATACAGGATGGAGAAAATGGAAGAGTAGAGCAATGAACGTTTCCAGTGATGGACCATAAGAAATAAATGCCTATCACAGTACTGTGCTTCGCATACTTTAATGTCATCATTGTAATATTATTCAGCGCGTCCTCAAATATTTACCAAGAAAAAAAAGAGAGTCTACATTCCCATGGCTGAGCATGAAATGGGGACGTGAACCTCAGCCTGATATCTTGCTTACCAATGTGCGATTTTCACACTGATGCATTATTGATTAAAAATCACATAGCTTCTGTGAAATTGCGTTCCTCACAGACGTGTCAAGATCGCAAGTGTTTCCCATTAACTTCAATGGAAAACATCGCACTCACATATGGATATCGCATAGTATGTGAGGGCCATGTGATGTCTTTTAAGACGATAGGAGAGATCTATGTATTGTCCCCACATATATTTATACATAGTTATTAGAGCGCCCCCTTGGTACAGTCCTGGGTATAAATAGATGATGGGAGAGATCTCTGTATTGTCCCTGATATATTTATACATAGTTATTAGAGCGCCCCCTTGTTACAGTCCTGGGTATAAATAGATGATGGGAGAGATCTCTGTATTGTCCCTGATATATTTATACATAGTTATTAGAGCGCCCCCTTGGTACAGTCCTGGGTATAAATAGATGATGGGAGAGATCTCTGTATTGTCCCGGATATATTTATACATAGTTATTAGAGCGCCCCCTTGTTACAGTCCTGGGTATAAATAGATGATGGGAGAGATCTCTGTATTGTCCCTGATATATTTATACATAGTTATTAGAGCGCCCCCTTGTCACAGTCCTGGGTATAAATAGATGATGGGAGAGATCTCTGTATTGTCCCCTGATATATCTATACATAGTTCTTAGAGCGCCCCCTTGTTACAGTCCTGGGGATAATAGATGATAGGAGAGATCTCTGTATTGTCCCCTGATATATTTACACATAGTTATTAGAGCGTCCCCTTGTTAGAGTCCTGGGGATAATAGATGATGAGAGAGATCTCTGTATTGACCCCTGATTTATCTATACATAGTTATTAGAGCGCCCCCTTGTTACAGTCCTAGGTATAAATTGATGATGGGAGAGATCTCTGTATTGTCGCCTGATATATTTATACATAGTTATTAGAGCGCCCCCTTGTTACAGTCCTGGGGATAATAGATGATGGGAGAGATCTCTGTACTGACCCCTGATATATCTATACATAGTTATTAGAGCGCCCCCTTGTTACAGTCCTAGGTATAATAAATTATGGGAGAGATCTCTGTATTGTTACACCCTGATATATTTATTCATAGTTATTAGAGGGTCCCCTTGTTACAGTCCTGGGTATAAATTGATGATAGGAGAGATCTCTGTACTGTCCTTTGATATATTTATACATAGTTATTAGAGGGCCCCCTTGTTACAGTCCTAGGTATAATAAATTATGGGAGAGATCTCTGTATTGTTACACCCTGATATATTTATACATAGTTATTAGAGGGTCCCCTTGTTACAGTCCTGGGTAAAATAGATGATGGGAGAGAACTCTGTACTGTCCACTGATATATTATACATAGTTATTAGAGCGCCCCCTTGTTAGAGTACTGGGTATAATAGATGATGGGAGAGATCTCTGTATTGTCCCGTGATATATTTATACATAGTTATTAGAGCGCCCCCTTGTTACAGTCCTGGGTGTAATAGATGATGGGAGAGATCTCTGTATTGTCCCCTGATATATCTATACATAGTTATTAGAGCGCCCCCTTGTTCCAGTACTGGGTATAATACATGATGGGAGAGATCTCTGTACTGTCCTTTGATATATCTATACATAGTTATTAGAGCGCCCCCTTGTTACAGTACTGGGTATAATAGATGATGGGAGAGATCTCTGTACTGTCCGTTGATATATTATACATAGTTATTAGAGCGCCCCTTGTTACAGTCCTGGGGATAATAAATGATTAGGGAAAATTGGTTACTACCTAAGTGGGTTTCCTTTGCCTTCCTCTGGATAAACATTGGAGGATTGAAGGGGGTAATAGGCTAAACTGGATGGACGTATGTCGTTTTCCGCCTAATATACTATGTTACTAAAGTAAATGAACGTAAATCAAAATCGCACTAAAATCTGCACCAAAAAACCGCACCATTAGCTGAGAAAAACACCACAAGATCTACAACAAACAGTAACTTCATGTCTTGCGGATTTCACAATGGTTTTTTAACTGCAGCTTATCCGTGCCGTGCGAGCTCAACCTTATAGCTCTCGCTAGTGAACCCAGAGATAAAATTTCCCTTTTCAGGTTTTCTGCTGCCCCTGATCCACCGCCTGTGCACCACGTCTGTATTGGAGAAAGAAGACAATTAGTGCTAAATACGTAGATCCACGTCATTGGGGCACAATTTAAAGAGGTTTTATCTTATTTTGAAGTAATCTGCTAATTTTATCTCCTGGGTGGGATTTACAAGAAATGGTGGTCACCCACACCTACACCAAATACCCATTGCAGATCTTACAGCAAAACACGCACATTTTACATGGGGATTTTTGTTGCAGATCTTATCACAGATTTCATCCTTTGCATCCTGGTTCACCCAAAAGATCCCAGGCCATGCAGAGCATTGCATCCTAGGTCATACTGAGCCTATAAACTATGCAGAGCATTGCATCCTAGGTCATACTGAGCCTATAAACTATGCAGAGCATTGCATCCTAGGTCATACTGAGCCTATAAACTATGCAGAGCATTGCATCCTAGGGCACACTGAGCCTCTAAACCATGCAGAGCATTGCATCCTTGGGCACTCGGAGCACCCAGTCCATGCAGAGCATTGCATCCTAGGGCACACTGAGCCGCCAATCCATGCAGAGCATTGCATCCTAAGGCACACTGAGCCGCCAATCCATGCAGAGCATTGCATCCTAAGGCACACTGAGCCACCAATCCATGCAGAGCATTGCATCCTAGGGCACACTGAGCCTCCAATCCATGCAGAGCATTGCATCCTAGGGCACACAGAGCCACCAATCTATGCAGAGTATTGCATCCTAGTGCACTCTGAGCACCCAGGTCATGCAGAGCATTGCATTCTAGTGCACACAATAACTCCAGTACTGCAGAGTATTGCATCTCTGGGAGAACATGTGTCCAGAGTCCCCACAGAACATTGCAGCTGTGGCCCACCTCAGGCTGATGGTCTTCCAGTAAACAATACAGATGTCTGCAGCCACTGGTAGGAAGTCCAAGAAACCAACAATCTTTCTAGCGAGCTCCATAATGGCTCTTCTCTCCAGCTGCAGTTGACAACAACCCAGGAATATGAAAGTCGAAATGTGCAAAATGCCTCTTTAATTATTTGAATAAGTATGCCACTTTGCCAGCTTTCATGCCCAGAACTACTTTGAGTTTGGCAGAGCTCGACTATATATGAGGCATCAACCTCTGTGTGTTAGCAGTCTTAGCTCAGCGGCCCGAATTTATTTAACCCTTTGAGAACACCAGTTACTTATCCAAAGCAGTAAAACTATCTGCCCACTCTGATGCCAGCTTTCATGCCCAGAACTGCTTTGACCAGGTTGAACACAACTATATCTGACGTGAGGCATCACCCTCTGTGTGCTGGCAGCTACTTCGGTGGTCCAAACCCGTTTAACCCTTTCAATCACGGTTGTGTGCCCACATTAATGCCCATTTTTTATGCTAGTTCCAGCTAGTTCCCCTCACGGCTCCCCCCTGCAATATAAGTTATTATAGTAAGCTTTCTTTATTACTATCTGTGAAAAATACAAATATAAAAGTATTGCAAAAAAGAAACTGCAGAATGAAAAAACAATTTCAGCATACTCAGGAAAGAACACTTCCTAGCAAACTCCAGGATGGCTCCTCCCACATAGCTCTGGTCACATGGGTGTGATGTCATCAGAGGTCCTTTCGCTCACTAGGATGTAGCATCTACCAAGCTGGAAGGCATTTATGGAATTTCAGCCGCATTTGAGCAGCGCTGCTGATTAGAGCCACCTGATTGGCTCTTCGGCACCACGTGACTACACAGCGTGCACGCGGATTGCCTTCAGCAGCCGTGCACTACACACTACAGTTAAGCAGCACAGGGTTAGGGTTGGGGTTTAGGGTTAGGTTTAGGCTTAGGGTTGGGGTTAGGTTTAGGTAACCCTAACCCCGTGCTGCTTAACTGTAGTGTGTAGTGCACGGCTGCTGAAGGCAATCCGCGTGAACGCTGTGTAGACACGTGGTGCCGAAGAGCCAATCAGGTGGCTCTAATCAGCAGGGCTGCTTAAGTGCGGCTGAAAACAGAAATATGCAGCTGGGAGCACAGAGACTGGAAATAGAATAACTACTTCCGGCAAGAAGCCGAGAAAAGCAGAGGAGGAGCCCCAGCCTCAACGCTGTCACCCAACGTAATGTATTCTACCTGCCAATGTCACCTCTGCCGCTGCCACAGTACAGCAGAAGGGCCGACATGTACAAGGAGAGCAGGCGGCAGTGTCATCCCAGTGTCTGCTGTCACCATACAGCCCAGCAGCCTCCAGTGACAGCATCACTGGTTATTATAGTACAGGAGGAGCAGACTCTGGGGTCCTGTCTGTGTCTGGTTATTATAGTACAGGAGGAGTAGACTCTGGGGTCCTGTGTGTCTGGTTATTATAGTACAGGAGGAGTAGACTCTGGGGTCCTGTCTGTGTCTGGTTATTATAGTACAGGAGGAGTAGACTCTGGGGTCCTGTCTGTGTCTGGTTATTATAGTACAGGAGGAGTAGACTCTGGGGTCCTGTCTGTGTCTGGTTATTATAGTACAGGAGGAGTAGACTCTGGGGTCCTGTCTGTGTCTGGTTATTATAGTACAGGAGGAGTAGACTCTGGGGTCCTGTCTGTGTCTGGTTATTATAGTACAGGAGGAGTAGACTCTGGGGTCCTGTCTGTGTCTGGTTATTATAGTACAGGAGGCGTAGACTCTGGGGTCCTGTCTGTGTCTGGTTATTATAGTACAGGAGGCGTAGACTCTGGGGTCCTGTCTGTGTCTGGTTATTATAGTACAGGAGGAGTAGACTCTGCCGTCCTGTCTGTGTCTGGTTATTATAGTACAGGAGGAGTAGACTCTGCCGTCCTGTCTGTGTCTGGTTATTATAGTACAGGAGGAGTAGACTCTGCCGTCCTGTCTGTGTCTGGTTATTATAGTACAGGAGGAGTAGACTCTGCTGTCCTGTCTGTGTCTGGTTATTATAATACAGGAGGAGTAGAATCTGCTGTCCTGGCTGTGTCTGGTTATTATAATACAGGAGGAGTAGAATCTGCTGTCCTGGCTGTGTCTGGTTATTATAATACAGGAAGAGTAGAATCTGCTGTCCTGGCTGTGTCTGGTTATTATAGTACAGGAGGAGTAGACTCTGGGGTCCTGTCTGTGTCTGGTTATTATAGTACAGGAGGAGTAGACTCTGGGGTCCTTTCTGTGTCTGGTTATTATAGTACAGGAGGCGTAGACTCTGGGGTCCTTTCTGTGTCTGGTTATTATAGTACAGGAGGTGTAGACTCTGCTGTCCTGTCTGTGTCTGGTTATTATAGTACAGGAGAAGTAGACTCTGGGGTCCTGTCTGTGTCTGGTTATTATAGTACAGGAGGCTTAGACTCTGATGTCCTGTCTGTGTCTGGTTATTATAGTACAGGAGGAGTAGACTCTGGGGTCCTGTCTGTGTCTGGTTATTTATAGTACAGGAGGAGTAGACTGTGGGGTCCTGTCTGGGTATTATAGTACAGGAGGAGTAGACTCTGGGGTCCTGTCTGTATCTGGGTATTATAGTACAGGAGGAGTAGACTCTGGGGTCCTGTCTGTGTCTGGTTATTATAATACAGGAGGAGTAGACTCTGCTGTCCTCGCTGTGTCTGGTTATTATAATACAGGAGGAGTAGACTCTGGGGTCCTGTCTGTATCTGGGTATTATAGTACAGGAGGAGTAGACTCTGGGGTCCTGTCTGTGTCTGGTTATTATAGTACAGGAGGAGTAGACTCTGGGGTCCTGTCTGTGTCTGCTTATTATAATACAGGAGGAGTAGACTCTGCTGTCCTGTTTGTGTCTGCTTATTATAATACAGGAGGAGTAGACTCTGCTGTCCTGTTTGTGTCTGGTTATTATAGTACAGGAGGAGTAGACTCTGCTGTCCTGTCTGTGTCTGGTTATTATAGTACAGGAGGAGTAGACTCTGCTGTCCTGTCTGTGCCTGGTTATTATAGTACAGGGGGAGTAGACTCTGCTGTCCTGGCTGTGTCTGGTTATTATAGTACAGGAGGAGTAGACTCTGGGGTCCTGTCTGTATCTGGGTATTATAGTACAGGAGGAGTAGACTCTGGGGTCCTGTCTGTGTCTGGTTATTATAGTACAGGAGGAGTAGACTCTGGGGTCCTGTCTGTGTCTGCTTATTATAATACAGGAGGAGTAGACTCTGCTGTCCTGTTTGTGTCTGGTTATTATAGTACAGGAGGAGTAGACTCTGCTGTCCTGTCTGTGTCTGGTTATTATAGTACAGGAGGAGTAGACTCTGGGGTCCTGTCTGTATCTGGGTATTATAGTACAGGAGGAGTAGACTCTGCTGTCCTGTCTGTGCCTGGTTATTATAGTACAGGGGGAGTAGACTCTGCTGTCCTGGCTGTGTCTGGTTATTATAGTACAGGAGGAGTAGACTCTGCTGTCCTGTTTGTGTCTGGTTATTATAGTACAGGAAGAGTAGACTCTGCTGTCCTGTTTGTGTCTGGTTATTATAGTACAGGAGGAGTAGACTCTGCTGTCCTTCCTGTGTCTGGTTATTATAGTACAGGAGGAGTAGACTCTGGGGTCCTGTCTGTGTCTGGTTATTATAGTACAGGAGGAGTAGACTCTGGGGTCCTGTCTGTGTCTGGTTATTATAGTACAGGAGGAGTAGACTCTGGGGTCCTGTCTGTGTCTGGTTATTATAGTACAGGAGGCGTAGACTCTGGGGTCCTGTCTGTGTCTGGTTATTATAGTACAGGAGGAGTAGAGGAGTAGACTCTGCTGTCCAGTCTGTGTCTGGTTATTATAGTACAGGAGGAGTAGACTCTGCTGTCCTCGCTGTGTCTGGTTATTATAGTACAGGAGGTGTAGACTCTGGGGTCCTGTCTGTGTCTGGTTATTATAATACAGGAGGAGTAGACTCTGGGGTCCTGTCTGTGTCTGGTTATTATAATACAGGAGGAGTAGACTCTGGGATCCTGTCTGTGTCTGCTTATTATAATACAGGAGGAGTAGACTCTGCTGTCCTGTTTGTGTCTGCTTATTATAATACAGGAGGAGTAGACTCTGCTGTCCTGTTTGTGTCTGCTTATTATAATACAGGAGGAGTAGACTCTGCTGTCCTGTTTGTGTCTGCTTATTATAGTACAGGAGGAGTAGACTCTGCTGTCCTGTCTGTGTCTGGTTATTATAGTACAGGGGGAGTAGACTCTGGGGTCCTGTCTGTATCTGGTTATTATAGTACAGGAGGAGTAGACTCTGCTGTCCTGTTTGTGTCTGGTTATTATAGTACAGGATGAGTAGACTCTGCTGTCCTGTCTGTGTCTGGTTATTATAGTACAGGAGGAGTAGACTCTGGGGTCCTGTCTGGGTATTATAGTACAGGAGGAGTAGACTCTGGGGTCCTGTCTGTATCTGGGTATTATAGTACAGGAGGAGTAGACTCTGGGGTCCTGTCTGTGTCTGGTTATTATAATACAGGAGGAGTAGACTCTGCTGTCCTGTCTGTGTCTGGTTATTATAGTACAGGAGGAGTAGACTCTGCTGTCCTCGCTGTGTCTGGTTATTATAGTACAGGAGGAGTAGACTCTGCTGTCCTCGCTGTGTCTGGTTATTATAGTACAGGAGGTGTAGACTCTGGGGTCCTGTCTGTGTCTGGTTATTATAATACAGGAGGAGTAGACTCTGGGGTCCTGTCTGTATCTGGGTATTATAGTACAGGAGGAGTAGACTCTGGGGTCCTGTCTGTGTCTGGTTATTATAGTACAGGAGGAGTAGACTCTGGGGTCCTGTCTGTGTCTGCTTATTATAATACAGGAGGAGTAGACTCTGCTGTCCTGTTTGTGTCTGGTTATTATAGTACAGGAGGAGTAGACTCTGCTGTCCTGTCTGTGTCTGGTTATTATAGTACAGGAGGAGTAGACTCTGGGGTCCTGTCTGTATCTGGGTATTATAGTACAGGAGGAGTAGACTCTGGGGTCCTGTCTGTGTCTGGTTATTATAGTACAGGAGGAGTAGACTCTGCTGTCCTGTCTGTGCCTGGTTATTATAGTACAGGGGGAGTAGACTCTGCTGTCCTGGCTGTGTCTGGTTATTATAGTACAGGAGGAGTAGACTCTGCTGTCCTGTTTGTGTCTGGCTATTATAGTACAGGAAGAGTAGACTCTGCTGTCCTGTTTGTGTCTGGTTATTATAGTACAGGAGGAGTAGACTCTGCTGTCCTTCCTGTGTCTGGTTATTATAGTACAGGAGGAGTAGACTCTGGGGTCCTGTCTGTGTCTGGTTATTATAGTACAGGAGGAGTAGACTCTGGGGTCCTGTCTGTGTCTGGTTATTATAGTACAGGAGGAGTAGACTCTGCTGTCCTGTCTGTGTCTGGTTATTATAGTACAGGAGGAGTAGACTCTGGGGTCCTGTCTGTGTCTGGTTATTATAGTACAGGAGGAGTAGACTCTGGGGTCCTGTCTGTGTCTGGTTATTATAGTACAGGAGGAGTAGACTCTGGGGTCCTGTCTGTGTCTGGTTATTATAGTACAGGAGGAGTAGACTCTGGGGTCCTGTCTGTGTCTGGTTATTATAGTACAGGAGGAGTAGACTCTGGGGTCCTGTCTGTGTCTGGTTATTATAGTACAGGAGGAGTAGACTCTGGGGTCCTGTCTGTGTCTGGTTATTATAGTACAGGAGGCGTAGACTCTGGGGTCCTGTCTGTGTCTGGTTATTATAGTACAGGAGGAGTAGACTCTGCCGTCCTGTCTGTCTCTGGTTATTATAGTACAGGAGGAGTAGACTCTGCCGTCCTGTCTGTGTCTGGTTATTATAGTACAGGAGGAGTAGACTCTGCCGTCCTGTCTGTGTCTGGTTATTCTAGTACAGGAGGAGTAGACTCTGCTGTCCTGTCTGTGTCTGGTTATTATAATACAGGAGGAGTAGAATCTGCTGTCCTGGCTGTGTCTGGTTATTATAATACAGGAGGAGTAGAATCTGCTGTCCTGGCTGTGTCTGGTTATTATAATACAGGAGGAGTAGAATCTGCTGTCCTGGCTGTGTCTGGTTATTATAGTACAGGAGGAGTAGACTCTGGGGTCCTGTCTGTGTCTGGTTATTATAGTACAGGAGGCGTAGACTCTGGGGTCCTTTCTGTGTCTGGTTATTATAGTACAGGAGGTGTAGACTCTGCTGTCCTGTCTGTGTCTGGTTATTATAGTACAGGAGAAGTAGACTCTGGGGTCCTGTCTGTGTCTGGTTATTATAGTACAGGAGGCTTAGACTCTGATGTCCTGTCTGTGTCTGGTTATTATAGTACAGGAGGAGTAGACTCTGGGGTCCTGTCTGTGTCTGGTTATTTATAGTACAGGAGGAGTAGACTCTGGGGTCCTGTCTGGGTATTATCGTACAGGAGGAGTAGACTGTGGGGTCCTGTCTGGGTATTATAGTACAGGAGGAGTAGACTCTGGGGTCCTGTCTGTATCTGGGTATTATAGTACAGGAGGAGTAGACTCTGGGGTCCTGTCTGTGTCTGGTTATTATAATACAGGAGGAGTAGACTCTGCTGTCCTGTCTGTGTCTGGTTATTATAGTACAGGAAGAGTAGACTCTGCTGTCCAGTCTGTGTCTGGTTATTATAGTACAGGAGGAGTAGACTCTGCTGTCCTCGCTGTGTCTGGTTATTATAGTACAGGAGGTGTAGACTCTGGGGTCCTGTCTGTGTCTGGTTATTATAATACAGGAGGAGTAGACTCTGGGGTCCTGTCTGTGTCTGGTTATTATAATACAGGAGGAGTAGACTCTGGGATCCTGTCTGTGTCTGCTTATTATAATACAGGAGGAGTAGACTCTGCTGTCCTGTTTGTGTCTGCTTATTATAATACAGGAGGAGTAGACTCTGCTGTCCTGTTTGTGTCTGGTTATTATAGTACAGGAGGAGTAGACTCTGCTGTCCTGTCTGTGTCTGGTTATTATAGTACAGGGGGAGTAGACTCTGGGGTCCTGTCTGTATCTGGTTATTATAGTACAGGAGGAGTAGACTCTGCTGTCCTCGCTGTGTCTGGTTATTATAGTACAGGAGGAGTAGACTCTGCTGTCCTCGCTGTGTCTGGTTATTATAGTACAGGAGGAGTAGACTCTTTGGTCCTGTCTGTATCTGGGTATTATAGTACAGGAGGAGTAGACTCTGGGGTCCTGTCTGTGTCTGGTTATTATAGTACAGGAGGAGTAGACTCTGGGGTCCTGTCTGTGTCTGCTTATTATAATACAGGAGGAGTAGACTCTGCTGTCCTGTTTGTGTCTGGTTATTATAGTACAGGAGGAGTAGACTCTGCTGTCCTGTCTGTGTCTGGTTATTATAGTACAGGAGGAGTAGACTCTGGGGTCCTGTCTGTATCTGGGTATTATAGTACAGGAGGAGTAGACTCTGGGGTCCTGTCTGTGTCTGGTTATTATAGTACAGGAGGAGTAGACTCTGCTGTCCTGTCTGTGCCTGGTTATTATAGTACAGGAGGAGTAGACTCTGGGGTCCTGTCTGTGTCTGGTTATTATAGTACAGGAGGCGTAGACTCTGGGGTCCTGTCTGTGTCTGGTTATTATAGTACAGGAGGAGTAGAGGAGTAGACTCTGCTGTCCTGTCTGTGCCTGGTTATTATAGTACAGGGGGAGTAGACTCTGCTGTCCTGGCTGTGTCTGGTTATTATAGTACAGGAGGAGTAGACTCTGCTGTCCTGTTTGTGTCTGGTTATTATAGTACAGGAAGAGTAGACTCTGCTATCCTGTTTGTGTCTGGTTATTATAGTACAGGAGGAGTAGACTCTGCTGTCCTTCCTGTGTCTGGTTATTATAGTACAGGAGGAGTAGACTCTGGGGTCCTGTCTGTGTCTGGTTATTATAGTACAGGAGGAGTAGACTCTGGGGTCCTGTCTGTGTCTGGTTATTATAGTACAGGAGGAGTAGACTCTGCTGTCCTGTCTGTGTCTGGTTATTATAGTACAGGAGGAGTAGACTCTGGGGTCCTGTCTGTGTCTGGTTATTATAGTACAGGAGGAGTAGACTCTGGGGTCCTGTCTGTGTCTGGTTATTATAGTACAGGAGGCGTAGACTCTGGGGTCCTGTCTGTGTCTGGTTATTATAGTACAGGAGGAGTAGAGGAGTAGACTCTGCTGTCCAGTCTGTGTCTGGTTATTATAGTACAGGAGGAGTAGACTCTGCTGTCCTCGCTGTGTCTGGTTATTATAGTACAGGAGGTGTAGACTCTGGGGTCCTGTCTGTGTCTGGTTATTATAATACAGGAGGAGTAGACTCTGGGATCCTGTCTGTGTCTGCTTATTATAATACAGGAGGAGTAGACTCTGCTGTCCTGTTTGTGTCTGCTTATTATAATACAGGAGGAGTAGACTCTGCTGTCCTTTTTGTGTCTGCTTATTATAGTACAGGAGGAGTAGACTCTGCTGTCCTGTCTGTGTCTGGTTATTATAGTACAGGGGGAGTAGACTCTGGGGTCCTGTCTGTATCTGGTTATTATAGTACAGGAGGAGTAGACTCTGCTGTCCTGTTTGTGTCTGGTTATTATAGTACAGGAGGAGTAGACTCTGCTGTCCTGTCTGTGTCTGGTTATTATAGTACAGGAGGAGTAGACTCTGGGGTCCTGTCTGTATCTGGGTATTATAGTACAGGAGGAGTAGACTCTGGGGTCCTGTCTGTGTCTGGTTATTATAGTACAGGAGGAGTAGACTCTGCTGTCCTGTCTGTGCCTGGTTATTATAGTACAGGGGGAGTAGACTCTGCTGTCCTGGCTGTGTCTGGTTATTATAGTACAGGAGGAGTAGACTCTGGGGTCCTGTCTGTGTCTGGTTATTATAGTACAGGAAAAGTAGACTCTGCCGTCCTGTCTGTCTC
Source organism: Eleutherodactylus coqui (assembly GCF_035609145.1). Classification (NCBI taxonomy): domain Eukaryota; kingdom Metazoa; phylum Chordata; class Amphibia; order Anura; family Eleutherodactylidae; genus Eleutherodactylus; species Eleutherodactylus coqui. The sequence continues at coordinate 103,277,208 of NC_089849.1, forward strand.
TGGTTATTATAGTACAGGAGGAGTAGACTCTGCCGTCCTGTCTGTGTCTGGTTATTATAGTACAGGAGGAGTAGACTCTGCTGTCCTGTCTGTGTCTGGTTATTATAGTACAGGAGGAGTAGACTCTGCTGCCCTCGCTGTGTCTGGTTATTATAGTACAGGAGGAGTAGACTCTGCTGTCCTCGCTGTGTCTGGTTATTATAGTACAGGAGGTGTAGACTCTGGGGTCCTGTCTGTGTCTGGTTATTATAATACAGGAGGAGTAGACTCTGGGGTCCTGTCTGTGTCTGCTTATTATAATACAGGAGGAGTAGACTCTGCTGTCCTGTCTGTGTCTGGTTATTATAGTACAGGAGGAGTAGACTCTGGGGTCCTGTCTGTATCTGGGTATTATAGTACAGGAGGAGTAGACTCTGGGGTCCTGTCTGTGTCTGGTTATTATAGTACAGGAGGAGTAGACTCTGCTGTCCTGTCTGTGCCTGGTTATTATAGTACAGGGGGAGTAGACTCTGCTGTCCTGGCTGTGTCTGGTTATTATAGTACAGGAGGAGTAGACTCTGCTGTCCTGTTTGTGTCTGGCTATTATAGTACAGGAAGAGTAGACTCTGCTGTCCTGTTTGTGTCTGGTTATTATAGTACAGGAGGAGTAGACTCTGCTGTCCTTCCTGTGTCTGGTTATTATAGTACAGGAGGAGTAGACTCTGGGGTCCTGTCTGTGTCTGGTTATTATAGTACAGGAGGAGTAGACTCTGGGGTCCTGTCTGTGTCTGGTTATTATAGTACAGGAGGAGTAGACTCTGCTGTCCTGTCTGTGTCTGGTTATTATAGTACAGGAGGAGTAGACTCTGGGGTCCTGTCTGTGTCTGGTTATTATAGTACAGGAGGAGTAGACTCTGGGGTCCTGTCTGTGTCTGGTTATTATAGTACAGGAGGAGTAGACTCTGGGGTCCTGTCTGTGTCTGGTTATTATAGTACAGGAGGAGTAGACTCTGGGGTCCTGTCTGTGTCTGGTTATTATAGTACAGGAGGAGTAGACTCTGGGGTCCTGTCTGTGTCTGGTTATTATAGTACAGGAGGAGTAGACTCTGGGGTCCTGTCTGTGTCTGGTTATTATAGTACAGGAGGCGTAGACTCTGGGGTCCTGTCTGTGTCTGGTTATTATATTACAGGAGGCGTAGACTCTGGGGTCCTGTCTGTGTCTGGTTATTATAGTACAGGAGGAGTAGACTCTGCCGTCCTGTCTGTCTCTGGTTATTATAGTACAGGAGGAGTAGACTCTGCCGTCCTGTCTGTGTCTGGTTATTATAGTACAGGAGGAGTAGACTCTGCCGTCCTGTCTGTGTCTGGTTATTATAGTACAGGAGGAGTAGACTCTGCTGTCCTGTCTGTGTCTGGTTATTATAATACAGGAGGAGTAGAATCTGCTGTCCTGGCTGTGTCTGGTTATTATAATACCGGAGGAGTAGAATCTGCTGTCCTGGCTGTGTCTGGTTATTATAATACAGGAGGAGTAGAATCTGCTGTCCTGGCTGTGTCTGGTTATTATAGTACAGGAGGAGTAGACTCTGGGGTCCTGTCTGTGTCTGGTTATTATAGTACAGGAGGCGTAGACTCTGGGGTCCTTTCTGTGTCTGGTTATTATAGTACAGGAGGTGTAGACTCTGCTGTCCTGTCTGTGTCTGGTTATTATAGTACAGGAGAAGTAGACTCTGGGGTCCTGTCTGTGTCTGGTTATTATAGTACAGGAGGCTTAGACTCTGATGTCCTGTCTGTGTCTGGTTATTATAGTACAGGAGGAGTAGACTCTGGGGTCCTGTCTGTGTCTGGTTATTTATAGTACAGGAGGAGTAGACTCTGGGGTCCTGTCTGGGTATTATCGTACAGGAGGAGTAGACTGTGGGGTCCTGTCTGGGTATTATAGTACAGGAGGAGTAGACTCTGGGGTCCTGTCTGTATCTGGGTATTATAGTACAGGAGGAGTAGACTCTGGGGTCCTGTCTGTGTCTGGTTATTATAATACAGGAGGAGTAGACTCTGCTGTCCTGTCTGTGTCTGGTTATTATAGTACAGGAAGAGTAGACTCTGCTGTCCAGTCTGTGTCTGGTTATTATAGTACAGGAGGAGTAGACTCTGCTGTCCTCGCTGTGTCTGGTTATTATAGTACAGGAGGTGTAGACTCTGGGGTCCTGTCTGTGTCTGGTTATTATAATACAGGAGGAGTAGACTCTGGGGTCCTGTCTGTGTCTGGTTATTATAATACAGGAGGAGTAGACTCTGGGATCCTGTCTGTGTCTGCTTATTATAATACAGGAGGAGTAGACTCTGCTGTCCTGTTTGTGTCTGCTTATTATAATACAGGAGGAGTAGACTCTGCTGTCCTGTTTGTGTCTGGTTATTATAGTACAGGAGGAGTAGACTCTGCTGTCCTGTCTGTGTCTGGTTATTATAGTACAGGGGGAGTAGACTCTGGGGTCCTGTCTGTATCTGGTTATTATAGTACAGGAGGAGTAGACTCTGCTGTCCTCGCTGTGTCTGGTTATTATAGTACAGGAGGAGTAGACTCTGCTGTCCTCGCTGTGTCTGGTTATTATAGTACAGGAGGAGTAGACTCTGGGGTCCTGTCTGTATCTGGGTATTATAGTACAGGAGGAGTAGACTCTGGGGTCCTGTCTGTGTCTGGTTATTATAGTACAGGAGGAGTAGACTCTGGGGTCCTGTCTGTGTCTGCTTATTATAATACAGGAGGAGTAGACTCTGCTGTCCTGTTTGTGTCTGGTTATTATAGTACAGGAGGAGTAGACTCTGCTGTCCTGTCTGTGTCTGGTTATTATAGTACAGGAGGAGTAGACTCTGGGGTCCTGTCTCTATCTGGGTATTATAGTACAGGAGGAGTAGACTCTGGGGTCCTGTCTGTGTCTGGTTATTATAGTACAGGAGGAGTAGACTCTGCTGTCCTGTCTGTGCCTGGTTATTATAGTACAGGGGGAGTAGACTCTGCTGTCCTGGCTGTGTCTGGTTATTATAGTACAGGAGGAGTAGACTCTGCTGTCCTGTTTGTGTCTGGTTATTATAGTACAGGAAGAGTAGACTCTGCTGTCCTGTTTGTGTCTGGTTATTATAGTACAGGAGGAGTAGACTCTGCTGTCCTTCCTGTGTCTGGTTATTATAGTACAGGAGGAGTAGACTCTGGGGTCCTGTCTGTGTCTGGTTATTATAGTACAGGAGGAGTAGACTCTGGGGTCCTGTCTGTGTCTGGTTATTATAGTACAGGAGGAGTAGACTCTGCTGTCCTGTCTGTGTCTGGTTATTATAGTACAGGAGGAGTAGACTCTGGGGTCCTGTCTGTGTCTGGTTATTATAGTACAGGAGGAGTAGACTCTGGGGTCCTGTCTGTGTCTGGTTATTATAGTACAGGAGGAGTAGACTCTGGGGTCCTGTCTGTGTCTGGTTATTATAGTACAGGAGGCGTAGACTCTGGGGTCCTGTCTGTGTCTGGTTATTATAGTACAGGAGGAGTAGAGGAGTAGACTCTGCTGTCCAGTCTGTGTCTGGTTATTATAGTACAGGAGGAGTAGACTCTGCTGTCCTCGCTGTGTCTGGTTATTATAGTACAGGAGGTGTAGACTCTGGGGTCCTGTCTGTGTCTGGTTATTATAATACAGGAGGAGTAGACTCTGGGATCCTGTCTGTGTCTGCTTATTATAATACAGGAGGAGTAGACTCTGCTGTCCTGTTTGTGTCTGCTTATTATAATACAGGAGGAGTAGACTCTGCTGTCCTGTTTGTGTCTGCTTATTATAGTACAGGAGGAGTAGACTCTGCTGTCCTGTCTGTGTCTGGTTATTATAGTACAGGGGGAGTAGACTCTGGGGTCCTGTCTGTATCTGGTTATTATAGTACAGGAGGAGTAGACTCTGCTGTCCTGTTTGTGTCTGGTTATTATAGTACAGGAGGAGTAGACTCTGCTGTCCTGTCTGTGTCTGGTTATTATAGTACAGGAGGAGTAGACTCTGGGGTCCTGTCTGTATCTGGGTATTATAGTACAGGAGGAGTAGACTCTGGGGTCCTGTCTGTGTCTGGTTATTATAGTACAGGAGGAGTAGACTCTGCTGTCCTGTCTGTGCCTGGTTATTATAGTACAGGGGGAGTAGACTCTGCTGTCCTGGCTGTGTCTGGTTATTATAGTACAGGAGGAGTAGACTCTGCTGTCCTGTTTGTGTCTGGTTATTATAGTACAGGAAAAGTAGACTCTGCTGTCCTGTTTGTGTCTGGTTATTATAGTACAGGAGGAGTAGACTCTGCTGTCCTTCCTGTGTCTGGTTATTATAGTACAGGAGGAGTAGACTCTGGGGTCCTGTCTGTGTCTGGTTATTATAGTACAGGAGGAGTAGACTCTGGGGTCCTGTCTGTGTCTGGTTATTATAGTACAGGAGGAGTAGACTCTGCTGTCCTGTCTGTGTCTGGTTATTATAGTACAGGAGGAGTAGACTCTGCTGTCCTGTCTGTGTCTGGTTATTATAGTACAGGAGGAGTAGACTCTGCTGTCCTGTCTGTGTCTGGTTATTATAGTACAGGAGGAGTAGACTCTGGGGTCCTGTCTGTGTCTGGTTATTATAGTACAGGAGGAGTAGACTCTGCTGTCCTGTTTGTGTCTGGTTATTGTAGTACAGGAGGAGTAGACTCTGCTGTCCTGTCTGTGTCTGGTTATTATAGTACAGGAGGAGTAGACTCTGGGGTCCTGTCTGTGTCTGGTTATTATAGTACAGGAGGAGTAGACTCTGGGGTCCTGTCTGTGTCTGGTTATTATAGTACAGGAGGAGTAGACTCTGGGGTCCTGTCTGTGTCTGGTTATTATAGTACAGGAGGAGTAGACTCTGGGGTCCTGTCTGTGTCTGGTTATTATAGTACAGGAGGAGTAGACTCTGGGGTCCTGTCTGTGTCTGGTTATTATAATACAGGAGGAGTAGACTCTGGGGTCCTGTCTGTATCTGGGTATTATAGTACAGGAGGAGTAGACTCTGGGGTCCTGTCTGTGTCTGGTTATTATAGTACAGGAGGAGTAGACTCTGGGGTCCTGTCTGTGTCTGCTTATTATAATACAGGAGGAGTAGACTCTGCTGTCCTGTCTGTGTCTGGTTATTATAGTACAGGAGGAGTAGACTCTGGGGTCCTGTCTGTATCTGGGTATTATAGTACAGGAGGAGTAGACTCTGGGGTCCTGTCTGTGTCTGGTTATTATAGTACAGGAGGAGTAGACTCTGCTGTCCTGTCTGTGCCTGGTTATTATAGTACAGGGGGAGTAGACTCTGCTGTCCTGGCTGTGTCTGGTTATTATAGTACAGGAGGAGTAGACTCTGCTGTCCTGTTTGTGTCTGGCTATTATAGTACAGGAAGAGTAGACTCTGCTGTCCTGTTTGTGTCTGGTTATTATAGTACAGGAGGAGTAGACTCTGCTGTCCTTCCTGTGTCTGGTTATTATAGTACAGGAGGAGTAGACTCTGGGGTCCTGTCTGTGTCTGGTTATTATAGTACAGGAGGAGTAGACTCTGGGGTCCTGTCTGTGTCTGGTTATTATAGTACAGGAGGAGTAGACTCTGCTGTCCTGTCTGTGTCTGGTTATTATAGTACAGGAGGAGTAGACTCTGGGGTCCTGTCTGTGTCTGGTTATTATAGTACAGGAGGAATAGACTCTGGGGTCCTGTCTGTGTCTGGTTATTATAGTACAGGAGGAGTAGACTCTGGGGTCCTGTCTGTGTCTGGTTATTATAGTACAGGAGGAGTAGACTCTGGGGTCCTGTCTGTGTCTGGTTATTATAGTACAGGAGGAGTAGACTCTGGGGTCCTGTCTGTGTCTGGTTATTATAGTACAGGAGGAGTAGACTCTGGGGTCCTGTCTGTGTCTGGTTATTATAGTACAGGAGGCGTAGACTCTGGGGTCCTGTCTGTGTCTGGTTATTATATTACAGGAGGCGTAGACTCTGGGGTCCTGTCTGTGTCTGGTTATTATAGTACAGGAGGAGTAGACTCTGCCGTCCTGTCTGTCTCTGGTTATTATAGTACAGGAGGAGTAGACTCTGCCGTCCTGTCTGTGTCTGGTTATTATATTACAGGAGGCGTAGACTCTGGGGTCCTGTCTGTGTCTGGTTATTATATTACAGGAGGCGTAGACTCTGGGGTCCTGTCTGTGTCTGGTTATTATAGTACAGGAGGAGTAGACTCTGCCGTCCTGTCTGTCTCTGGTTATTATAGTACAGGAGGAGTAGACTCTGCCGTCCTGTCTGTGTCTGGTTATTATAGTACAGGAGGAGTAGACTCTGCCGTCCTGTCTGTGTCTGGTTATTATAGTACAGGAGGAGTAGACTCTGCTGTCCTGTCTGTGTCTGGTTATTATAATACAGGAGGAGTAGAATCTGCTGTCCTGGCTGTGTCTGGTTATTATAATACCGGAGGAGTAGAATCTGCTGTCCTGGCTGTGTCTGGTTATTATAATACAGGAGGAGTAGAATCTGCTGTCCTGGCTGTGTCTGGTTATTATAGTACAGGAGGAGTAGACTCTGGGGTCCTGTCTGTGTCTGGTTATTATAGTACAGGAGGCGTAGACTCTGGGGTCCTTTCTGTGTCTGGTTATTATAGTACAGGAGGTGTAGACTCTGCTGTCCTGTCTGTGTCTGGTTATTATAGTACAGGAGAAGTAGACTCTGGGGTCCTGTCTGTGTCTGGTTATTATAGTACAGGAGGCTTAGACTCTGATGTCCTGTCTGTGTCTGGTTATTATAGTACAGGAGGAGTAGACTCTGGGGTCCTGTCTGTGTCTGGTTATTTATAGTACAGGAGGAGTAGACTCTGGGGTCCTGTCTGGGTATTATCGTACAGGAGGAGTAGACTGTGGGGTCCTGTCTGGGTATTATAGTACAGGAGGAGTAGACTCTGGGGTCCTGTCTGTATCTGGGTATTATAGTACAGGAGGAGTAGACTCTGGGGTCCTGTCTGTGTCTGGTTATTATAATACAGGAGGAGTAGACTCTGCTGTCCTGTCTGTGTCTGGTTATTATAGTACAGGAAGAGTAGACTCTGCTGTCCAGTCTGTGTCTGGTTATTATAGTACAGGAGGAGTAGACTCTGCTGTCCTCGCTGTGTCTGGTTATTATAGTACAGGAGGTGTAGACTCTGGGGTCCTGTCTGTGTCTGGTTATTATAATACAGGAGGAGTAGACTCTGGGGTCCTGTCTGTGTCTGGTTATTATAATACAGGAGGAGTAGACTCTGCTGTCCTGTTTGTGTCTGCTTATTATAATACAGGAGGAGTAGACTCTGCTGTCCTGTTTGTGTCTGGTTATTATAGTACAGGAGGAGTAGACTCTGCTGTCCTGTCTGTGTCTGGTTATTATAGTACAGGAGGAGTAGACTCTGGGGTCCTGTCTGTATCTGGTTATTATAGTACAGGAGGAGTAGACTCTGCTGTCCTCGCTGTGTCTGGTTATTATAGTACAGGAGGAGTAGACTCTGCTGTCCTCGCTGTGTCTGGTTATTATAGTACAGGAGGAGTAGACTCTGGGGTCCTGTCTGTATCTGGGTATTATAGTACAGGAGGAGTAGACTCTGGGGTCCTGTCTGTGTCTGGTTATTATAGTACAGGAGGAGTAGACTCTGGGGTCCTGTCTGTGTCTGCTTATTATAATACAGGAGGAGTAGACTCTGCTGTCCTGTTTGTGTCTGGTTATTATAGTACAGGAGGAGTAGACTCTGCTGTCCTGTCTGTGTCTGGTTATTATAGTACAGGAGGAGTAGACTCTGGGGTCCTGTCTGTATCTGGGTATTATAGTACAGGAGGAGTAGACTCTGGGGTCCTGTCTGTGTCTGGTTATTATAGTACAGGAGGAGTAGACTCTGCTGTCCTGTCTGTGCCTGGTTATTATAGTACAGGGGGAGTAGACTCTGCTGTCCTGGCTGTGTCTGGTTATTATAGTACAGGAGGAGTAGACTCTGCTGTCCTGTTTGTGTCTGGTTATTATAGTACAGGAAGAGTAGACTCTGCTGTCCTGTTTGTGTCTGGTTATTATAGTACAGGAGGAGTAGACTCTGCTGTCCTTCCTGTGTCTGGTTATTATAGTACAGGAGGAGTAGACTCTGGGGTCCTGTCTGTGTCTGGTTATTATAGTACAGGAGGAGTAGACTCTGGGGTCCTGTCTGTGTCTGGTTATTATAGTACAGGAGGAGTAGACTCTGCTGTCCTGTCTGTGTCTGGTTATTATAGTACAGGAGGAGTAGACTCTGGGGTCCTGTCTGTGTCTGGTTATTATAGTACAGGAGGAGTAGACTCTGGGGTCCTGTCTGTGTCTGGTTATTATAGTACAGGAGGAGTAGACTCTGGGGTCCTGTCTGTGTCTGGTTATTATAGTACAGGAGGCGTAGACTCTGGGGTCCTGTCTGTGTCTGGTTATTATAGTACAGGAGGAGTAGAGGAGTAGACTCTGCTGTCCAGTCTGTGTCTGGTTATTATAGTACAGGAGGAGTAGACTCTGCTGTCCTCGCTGTGTCTGGTTATTATAGTACAGGAGGTGTAGACTCTGGGGTCCTGTCTGTGTCTGGTTATTATAATACAGGAGGAGTAGACTCTGGGATCCTGTCTGTGTCTGCTTATTATAATACAGGAGGAGTAGACTCTGCTGTCCTGTTTGTGTCTGCTTATTATAATACAGGAGGAGTAGACTCTGCTGTCCTGTTTGTGTCTGCTTATTATAGTACAGGAGGAGTAGACTCTGCTGTCCTGTCTGTGTCTGGTTATTATAGTACAGGGGGAGTAGACTCTGGGGTCCTGTCTGTATCTGGTTATTATAGTACAGGAGGAGTAGACTCTGCTGTCCTGTTTGTGTCTGGTTATTATAGTACAGGAGGAGTAGACTCTGCTGTCCTGTCTGTGTCTGGTTATTATAGTACAGGAGGAGTAGACTCTGGGGTCCTGTCTGTATCTGGGTATTATAGTACAGGAGGAGTAGACTCTGGGGTCCTGTCTGTGTCTGGTTATTATAGTACAGGAGGAGTAGACTCTGCTGTCCTGTCTGTGCCTGGTTATTATAGTACAGGGGGAGTAGACTCTGCTGTCCTGGCTGTGTCTGGTTATTATAGTACAGGAGGAGTAGACTCTGCTGTCCTGTTTGTGTCTGGTTATTATAGTACAGGAGGAGTAGACTCTGCTGTCCTGTCTGTGTCTGGTTATTATAGTACAGGAGGAGTAGACTCTGGGGTCCTGTCTGTGTCTGGTTATTATAGTACAGGAGGAGTAGACTCTGCTGTCCTGTTTGTGTCTGGTTATTATAGTACAGGAGGAGTAGACTCTGCTGTCCTGTCTGTGTCTGGTTATTATAGTACAGGAGGAGTAGACTCTGGGGTCCTGTCTGTGTCTGGTTATTATAGTACAGGAGGAGTAGACTCTGGGGTCCTGTCTGTGTCTGGTTATTATAGTACAGGAGGAGTAGACTCTGGGGTCCTGTCTGTGTCTGGTTATTATAGTACAGGAGGAGTAGACTCTGGGGTCCTGTCTGTGTCTGGTTATTATAGTACAGGAGGAGTAGACTCTGGGGTCCTGTCTGTGTCTGGTTATTATAGTACAGGAGGAGTAGACTCTGGGGTCCTGTCTGTGTCTGGTTATTATAGTACAGGAGGAGAAGACTCTGGGGTCCTGTCTGTGTCTGGTTATTATAGTACAGGAGGAGTAGACTCTGGGGTCCTGTCTGTGTCTGGTTATTATAGTACAGGAGGAGTAGACTCTGGGGTCCTGTCTGTGTCTGGTTATTATAGTACAGGAGGAGTAGACTCTGGGGTCCTGTCTGTGTCTGGTTATTATAGTACAGGAGGAGTAGACTCTGGGGTCCTGTCTGTGTCTGGTTATTATAGTACAGGAGGAGTAGACTCTGGGGTCCTGTCTGTGTCTGGTTATTATAGTACAGGAGGCGTAGACTCTGGGGTCCTGTCTGTGTCTGGTTATTATAGTACAGGAGGCGTAGACTCTGGGGTCCTGTCTGTGTCTGGTTATTATAGTACAGGAGGAGTAGACTCTGCCGTCCTGTCTGTCTCTGGTTATTATAGTACAGGAGGATTAGACTCTGCCGTCCTGTCTGTGTCTGGTTATTATAATACAGGAGGAGTAGAATCTGCTGTCCTGGCTGTGTCTGGTTATTATAATACAGGAGGAGTAGAATCTGCTGTCCTGGCTGTGTCTGGTTATTATAATACAGGAGGAGTAGAATCTGCTGTCCTGGCTGTGTCTGGTTATTATAGTACAGGAGGAGTAGACTCTGGGGTCCTGTCTGTGTCTGGTTATTATAGTACAGGAGGAGTAGACTCTGGGGTCCTTTCTGTGTCTGGTTATTATAGTACAGGAGGCGTAGACTCTGGGGTCCTTTCTGTGTCTGGTTATTATAGTACAGGAGGTGTAGACTCTGCTGTCCTGTCTGTGTCTGGTTATTATAGTACAGGAGAAGTAGACTCTGGGGTCCTGTCTGTGTCTGGTTATTATAGTACAAGAGGCTTAGACTCTGCTGTCCTGTCTGTGTCTGGTTATTATAGTACAGGAGGAGTAGACTCTGGGGTCCTGTCTGTGTCTGGTTATTTATAGTACAGGAGGAGTAGACTCTGGGGTCCTGTCTGGGTATTATAGTACAGGAGGAGTAGACTGTGGGGTCCTGTCTGGGTATTATAGTACAGGAGGAGTAGACTGTGGGGTCCTGTCTGGGTATTATAGTCCAGGAGGAGTAGACTCTGGGGTCCTGTCTGTATCTGGGTATTATAGTACAGGAGGAGTAGACTCTGGGGTCCTGTCTGTGTCTGGTTATTATAATACAGGAGGAGTAGACTCTGCTGTCCTGTCTGTGTCTGGTTATTATAGTACAGGAGGAGTAGACTCTGCTGTCCTGTCTGTGTCTGGTTATTATAGTACAGGAGGAGTAGACTCTGCTGTCCTGTCTGTGTCTGGTTATTATAGTACAGGGGGAGTAGACTCTGCTGTCCTGTCTGTGTCTGGTTATTATAGTACAGGGGGAGTAGACTCTGCTGTCCTGTCTGTGTCTGGTTATTATAGTACAGGAGGAGTAGACTCTGCTGTCCTGTCTGTGTCTGGTTATTATAGTACAGGAGGAGTAGACTCTGCTGTCCTGTCTGTGTCTGGTTATTATAGTACAGGAGGAGTAGACTCTGCTGTCCTGTCTGTGTCTGGTTATTATAGTACAGGAGGAGTAGACTCTGGGGTCCTTTCTGTGTCTGGTTCTTATAGTACAGGGGGAGTAGACTCTGGGGTCCTGTCTGTGTCTGGTTATTATAGTACAGGAGGAGTAGAGGAGTAGACTCTGCTGTCCAGTCTGTGTCTGGTTATTATAGTACAGGAGGAGTAGACTCTGCTGTCCTTGCTGTGTCTGGTTATTATAGTACAGGAGGTGTAGACTCTGGGGTCCTGTCTGTGTCTGGTTATTATAATACAGGAGGAGTAGACTCTGGGGTCCTGTCTGTGTCTGGTTATTATAATACAGGAGGAGTAGACTCTGGGATCCTGTCTGTGTCTGCTTATTATAATACAGGAGGAGTAGACTCTGCTGTCCTGTTTGTGTCTGCTTATTATAATACAGGAGGAGTAGACTCTGCTGTCCTGTTTGTGTCTGGTTATTATAGTACAGGAGGAGTAGACTCTGCTGTCCTGTCTGTGTCTGGTTATTATAGTACAGGAGGAGTAGACTCTGCTGTCCTCGCTGTGTCTGGTTATTATAGTACAGGAGGAGTAGACTCTGGGGTCCTGTCTGTATCTGGGTATTATAGTACAGGAGCAGTAGACTCTGGGGTCCTGTCTGTGTCTGGTTATTATAGTACAGGAGGAGTAGACTCTGCTGTCCTGTCTGTGCCTGGTTATTATAGTACAGGGGGAGTAGACTCTGCTGTCCTGGCTGTGTCTGGTTATTATAGTACAGGAGGAGTAGACTCTGCTGTCCTGTTTGTGTCTGGTTATTATAGTACAGGAAGAGTAGACTCTGGGGTCCTGTCTGTGTCTGGTTATTATAGTACAGGAGGAGTAGACTCTGGGGTCCTGTCTGTGTCTGGTTATTATAGTACAGGAGGAGTAGACTCTGCTGTCCTGTCTGTGTCTGGTTATTATAGTACAGGAGGAGTAGACTCTGGGGTCCTGTCTGTGTCTGGTTATTATAGTACAGGAGGAGTAGACTCTGCTGTCCTGTTTGTGTCTGGTTATTGTAGTACAGGAGTAGACCCTGGGGTTTGTAAATAAAGTGTTAAAAAGTTTGGGTACTTCTATCAGTGATTGAGAACTCCCCCAGTACGTACAGTCATACACAGCTGTCAATTACTGATAGCTCCGCCCATTGGACTCTTCAGCTCAGAATGAGCAGATATAAATGACTAAAATACAGGATAAAAAAGTATACAGAATTTTTTTTACATAAAACTACATATCAGTCCGCTCGGCTCCTTCTACCCTATAACATCATGCCTGCAGTTTGGACAGTGGGTTTGAGCCGATTGATTGCCTTTAAGATGTCTGAAGTCCTCTAAGTGGATGAACCCCTTAACGCACAGGAGTTTTGCCTGTGTGATCACTATAGCAGGGTGACTTGGCTTAGAGATCATCTCGATTCCTGCTATTTGTCTGCAGCACCTCTGCGATTAGACAGTCCCGCTATGTGACAGCTAGCGGTGTTGTGCTGATGTGTAACCTTGTCAGCATAAGGCTAAAAAGGCCTCCGTGTCTGCCATGGCTAAATGCAAATTGGGCTGTACCGAAGGCACAGCCTAATCAATTGTCAGTAAGCATTTTACTGACATACTATATTGCTGTGATATACTGAATACTCCAAAGCAGCTTGTCAGAAATCACAAGAATACATTAACTCTACTAAAATGTTAAAAAAAAATCTATATATTATTTTTTTTAAACAACGGCAGAATTTCCTTTATCCCGTGTATCTCTCCCCTCTCCCAAATCATAAATCAATATGTAATATATACCTCAAGATTACAAACCTGATTTATCCTGCAAAACACAAGCCCACATACAGCTACCCGGGTGAAAGAAAATAATCTGGCAACAAAAAATAAATTACTTGTTAAAAATGGTTTTTATTGTAGTTCCTGGTTTTTGTGGATGGGTAGAAAAAAAAATCAAAAACTTTGCCTTTGAAAAACATGGAGACGGCACCACACGGGTAGTATTGTAGTAGGTGAACTTCGATCTGTGGATTGAGTGGTTTGTTCCACTTTAGAGTGCACATTTTTCCAGTTTGCATTGCACATTTTGGGTTTTGTGTGCTCCCTTGATGAAGGGATTGGCGTGACCACAAAATGCGTTATAATTAGAGATGAGCGAGCGTACTCGGTAAGGACAGATACTCGAGCGAGTATTGTCCTTACTGAGTACCTGCCTGCTCGCCCGCAAAGATTCGGGTGCCGGCGGGGGTGAGCGCTGTGTTGCGGGGGTGAGCAGGAGGGAGGCGGAGGGGAGAGAGCGAGTTCTCCCCCGCCCGCTCCCAAATCTTTGCGGGTGAGCAGGCAGGTACTTGGTAAGGACGATACTCACTAGAGTATCTGTCCTTACCGAGTACGCTCGCTCAATTCTAGTTATAAATAAAGTCTGGAATAAGAGAAATGACAAGATTCTATATGTGAAGCAATCCTGGCGCGATCCATTTTTTTGGCCATCTTTTTGAGATCATAGTAGAAATAAAGACACCTGGCAGTTAAATTTAGGATATAAGTTCTGTTCCGATTTTTTTTTCTTCCTTTTTTTATGTTTTTATAATAATGAATTTCACCATTTTATCACCAGATGCAGTGACTGGATGAATGCTTCTTCTAGAACTTCTTGAATAGATCACATGAACCAGTGAAGATGGACAAGGACAGGAATCATGTGTCTGAGAGTATATTGAACTTCACCCTGGAGATCATCTACCTGCTGACTGGAGAGGTGAGGCATTCTTGAACTTGTCACATGATCTGAGTCTTAGGGCTCATTCACGTGACTGTGATTTCGACGCAGATTTCACATGAGCGATGCATGGCTGCACGAGACGTGGTGAATGGGGTCTATGGAAGTAAATGGACTTTCACTGATCCATTCACGTTAGCGTGTAAACGTTGCAAGTAGATACACGCAAGAAAAAAATCGCAGCATGCTCTATTTCACCATGTATCGTGCAGCGTGAGCCCTATTCTTTTCTCTGGGCAGCGTATGCAATGCTGTCCATACGCAATACATGCGACGATGCATACGGAACCCCACTATGAAACAGAGTGAGGTATTTTTTTTTAAAAAGGCGAAGTCACTCTGCATATGACTGAGATACACAGTGATCTGCGGTGCCCTCGCTGCCATACGCGGTGGGGTCCTTGCAGTGTTCTACACATACGGTCATGTGAATGAGGCCTTATTGCAATGCATTAAACAGATGTGACCGGAGAGGTGAGGGGATTTCAGAAAGGTGCAAGATATACAGTTGTGTACGGGTTCTACAAACGGAATGATTCTACAAATACAAATTTGGGAATATTGACCCGGTGAAGCTATTTATTATCACACAGTTGTGTATATTATGACTCCCACATGTATATAAATAGTCAAAGACCAACATTTCATATGTCCGCCCCAAAGGGTTATCCCAGTCTCTGACTTCTGTGCCATAGCCGGATAGGGTCCCAGAGGTGGGATTTGCACGCCCCTCACTTTATTGGGTTCCAACTGTGCCTGACTACCCTGAATGCAGCTCTGAAGCACATAAACCAAAAACTTGGAAGATGAAAGAGGAGGGGGGGTGGGGGGCAGAGCTTCTGGAATGGAAAAGTCATCCGAGTGCCATGACAGAGCCGGCAGGCTATATTGGTATCAGGTGCGAGAAGATGATCAAAAAGCTAGGATCTTGGCACAAACCGCAAAAGGGATAGTCGATTGAAGATGGTGAATAGTGAAGAATGTTTTGTCCTACGACTATTTTACTATTCACATCTTTTAATGTACACCATATAGTTCAGCTGTGTGAGAAAGGGGCTGCTTTGCCTCAAAACGCGTCACGTGCTAGCATTTAATAGTTCTTCACTATTCACCATTTTCAATCAACTGTCCCTTTTGTGATTCATGCAAGATCCTAGCTTTTTGAGCTTCTTCATTATGGATGCAGCGACTGGGGGTGGGGGGTGGATTGATAGGCAGATATAGCAGAGTGCTACACTGTTTCCATAACTCTGATAGAAATCCATGGATGTTATGCGAACAGCATCACATTGTGGTGTTTCTGTTGCTCAGGAGATGCAGGAACTGTATAGCTCACTGTGAAATGTTGCTTGTGGAACTCTCATTGACTTCTATCAGAGTTACGAATACTGCGTAGCTCCGCCGAGTTCAGTTTTTTTTTTTGTCAGCCCAGCCACCTCATACTCAGCGGTGTTCTCGTTTAGGCCATGCCGTTTCAACAAAGTTTGCATAAATCAATAGTGTAAGCCAGGGTTTCGCAAAGTGTGCTCCGTGGAACCCTTGGGGCTCGACGAGCGATTGTCAGGGGCTGTGACAGAGGGTCTAGGTCTCCGCTCTACTCACCACTCTAGCAGTGTCCCAAGAGTATTGTGAAGTTCTCCCATTGTTTTCAATGGGGTCGGCACTGCTGCTGCCGGCCCCAATGAAAACAATGGGCAATATCGCAAAATGATAGAACATCCTGCAATGTGTTTCTCGCATAGCATTGCAACACGGTGCTATGCAGAAAAAGATCGCAAATGTGAATCAACTGTGTTTCATATTTGTGCGTCTCACATCGCACAAATCTCACACGATTTTCTCGCCACTGTGAAGGCGCCCGAAGGCTGGGCTCACATGGGGCGGAATTGCCACGGAATTACCATGCAGATACTCTGCATGGAAATTCCACTGCATTTACAGCAGCAGCAAAGTAGATGAGATTTTGAAAATCTCATCCAGACACTGTGGGAAAAAATCTGCACAAAACCCGTGTGGACACCGACATATGGGGCGGGATTTAATTCCACAGCATGGTAATTTTAAAAATAATGTATATTAATAGCCCACCCAGTGCTCCTTCCTGTGTGTTTTTTATATGACCTGATAAGCCCCGCCCCTAACCCCTCCCTTGACCACACCCTCCATGGGGCTCCACGAGAAACTTTTGTTCAAAAGTTCCATGGCTGAAAACGTTTGGGAACCGCTGGCGTAAGCGAAAATAAGAAACTTTCTACAATATAATTATCAGCCACTGCTCCTCCCACCTTCTATACGGGTCATTTACTCTCACTTTACTGCCAGAGATCCGTGTTGTGAGATAATGTAGTTTATCTGGTCCTCTTTTCTGGGTTGTGATAACTTGCATTTCTTTCCTATAGCCTTTTCTGCAAGGCTTCCTTGGGGATTCCGACCGCGTTTCCCCAAAAATAAGACACTGTCTTATATTATTTTTTTGCCCCAAAAAGGGCACAGTGTCTTATTTTTGGGGGATGGAGGGGCCTTATACTCACCTGGTCTGCGGCGTCCCAATGGTCTTTGGCGGCGGCACTGCCTCCTCCTCGTCTCACAGCGGAGCTTCTGCTGGTGACAGGGCTTTGAATACCCCAGCTCTAGCAAAGCGAGCACTGTGATTGGTTTATTCAGCGCCAGCAGCCAATGACAGCCGGCGCTCGATGAGCCAATCACAGCACCGCCGGAGACCATCGGGACGCCGCAGACCAGGTGAGTATTGATTTCTTGCGGGGGTGGGGGGTGGGAGGGTGTCACTTTAGCTAGGTCCTATTTTCAGGTGAGGCCTTATATTTCAAGCCTCCCCCGAAAACCCGATAGGTCTTACTATCCGGGTGGGAACTATTTTCGGGGAAACACAGTATTTAGATAATCTTACAAGATTTTTTTGCTGTAGTTTAACCCAACACAGTCAAGAAACTGGGGCTTCTTTCCAAGAGCATAGCATGGTGCCAAGTAACAACAGTGTACTACATCAGTAATATCGAAAAACCTTTTATATGGGTACCTGAAGGGTCAATCGTGAGTTGCAGCAAAAAATTGATGTTTAGTTAATGCATATATTAATATGAAAGGCAAAGGACTCTCCTCTAGTAGCATTAATCATTGTGTTTTGCTTGATCCACAGGATTACACAATAGTGAAGAAAACGTCAAGTGAGTCTAAAACGCACAGCAGGGTAGCTGCAGGGTGCAAGAAAGCCAAGAGCCTCGTCATAATGCCTCCACCTCGCTCTCTGGTACAAGAGAGAATCCACGATCAAAAGATTCTGGAACTCGCCAACAAGATCATTGAGCTGCTGACTGGAGAGGTGAGCACTAGGACATTAAACAGTAATGCTAAGTGATGTCTTGTTAAGCCTTTAGCGACCACACATACGTGTTTTCGCGTTCTGAGTGTCTGGGCTTTAATCCATAGGGCCGTAAAAACACAGCTACCTGCTATCCGTGCGGTGCTAAATCAGTGATGCCGAACCTTTGTGTTCAGGATGGATTGGGGCGTCCAAGAGGTTGGAACCCCAGCTATCATAAAGTGATGGCATTTTCTAGTGATGAGCCATCAGGTTTTCAAGATGGGAGTAACCCTTAATCATTTCCTGGTACATGTTAAGTGTCTTTTACGCCACTGACACACCACTGTTCCGGATCATTGTCCTGGCCTGACCACGGGTCTCCTGATCTGAGTGTCGTAGGAATCTATGATGTTTCGAGTTCAGATCAGGATATTCGTGGTCAGGCCAGGACACATGTCTGTATTATAGATGCAAAAACTGTGGTGTCACCAGCTTTATGCTGTAAATTGATTATAGCGTTTGCTATATATATATTATACATACACTGAACAATCATTGCATTAGAAACACCTACTCAATAATGGGTTGGTCCAGCCTTTTTGGGTTATCACTGCTTTCAGACATTGGGGAACAGATTCCACAAGGTGGCGAACATCCTCCATACTCAACTCACCCCATGCCCGCTACAGCAGCTCCGTCAGTTGGTACACATCGTGGATAAGTGGAAGCAGATCTCACAGCCCTTTTCAGCATATCACAAACCTGCTCAATGGGGTTACAGTCCGATGAGTTTGGGAGTCAAGGTAGTGTGGAAAATTCATTGTCGTATTCCTCCAGCCACATTCTAGAGATTCAAACTCTATGCCATAGAGCATTTTTCTATTGAAAGATGGCATTGTGGTTGGGAAAGACTTCCTGAAGACATGAGTGCAGATGGTCAGCTCACAGATCCACCATTCAAGAATTTTTATAGAACGATCAACGGTCCTAGCCCATGCCAGGAAACTGCTCCCCAGACTAACACCACCACTACTGGCCTGTTGAAGCCCAACGGTTCACTCATGCGATGCGGCTTCATATGGTTTACACCAGATGCGGACCTGACCACCCCTACGGTTCAGCAGGAAACGGGATTCGTTACTCAAAATGACCTCCTACCATGTGTCCAAGGTCCGTTAACATCTTTTCTGGGCCCATGCGAGGCATTGTTGATGATGACATGTAGTCATCCGGGGCACTCTTGTTGAATCTCAGTTGATGTGGGGCACACTACATGGTCATTGTAGAAATTTGTATAACTTCACCTCTGTTGTACTGCTGGGTAAATTGGTGCTCTGTGGCACATTATTCCTGATACCAGGAGTGCCACCCAATACTCACTCGCCGCTGTGTGGTCTTCTGTCAGGTGTCTGTCCATGGTTCAACCAGTCTTGATACACTCTTAACATTGTGGTTTGGGAACAGAGAACAAGTGCGACTGTTTCAGAATTACTGGCACCACACCTCCGGGCACCAACAATCTGCCCGTGGTCAAAGTCACTCATGTCTCCACATTTACCCATGAATGTTGCCTTCTGCTGCACAGAGGACAGGTCAGAACATTACCTGACATGGCACTGTATTTCTGATTACAAGATGTCATGTTCAAGGCGTAACTTAAAGCTCCTGGGCCCCAATGCAAAACCTGCACCAGGGCCCCCAACTATAATGCTTTATTCATACTACTAGGCTTACTATATGGAGAAGAGAGGCCTTATGGTCCCCCTAAGGTTCCTGGGCCCGGGTGCAACCGCATGCCCTGCATCCCCTATAGTCACACCCCTGGTCATGTTCCTAATGCAGTGATTGCTCTGTGTTTATGTGCACATAAATGCATTTTGTTTCTTAAAGGGGTTTTCAAAGTTTTTTTTGTTTTTTTTTTCTTAAACATCCTGTCGTTGAAACGCTAAAGCCTGTGATTGGCTGCAGCTGCCTGGGATGTCCCATAAACAGGACTGCAGCCTGTAAACACAGACCTGGCACGGAGAACAAAGTTCCGGCGCTGGTGATGTCGAGGGAGGTGAATATTGGCTCTTTTATTATTTTTAGTGATGGGGCAGCAGAATTAAAAAAATAACTCGGGGAACCCCTTTAACCCTTTCCAATCCACTGTCTGACGTTCAAAGACATTCTGATTGAAGGCTGTATAGCTCCGATGTCGGAAGACGTCCGGCAGGGTATTCTTACTGTATATTACTGGGCGTTGTGTTGTCAGGGGCCTCTCCAGCATGTCACATACGTCAGTACTGGCTCCA
Organism: Eleutherodactylus coqui; assembly: GCF_035609145.1. Taxonomy (NCBI): domain Eukaryota; kingdom Metazoa; phylum Chordata; class Amphibia; order Anura; family Eleutherodactylidae; genus Eleutherodactylus; species Eleutherodactylus coqui. The sequence continues at coordinate 103,296,808 of NC_089849.1, forward strand.
GCCAGCAGATGGCGCCATTGTATAAGGGCAGAAAGAGAAAGATCCCCCTAGGAAACACTGAATCCAAAATTGGATCGCAAAGGGTTAATATTTATTAGGGGGATTGCACTTTTCTATTTACCCACTTCGGTGGGAGATGATTGGTTTGGAACCATTTTACTGGGATGCATCTCTTTGCATGTTTTTAATTCTGTTTTAGATATTTGGTCTTTGGAACAAAATAAGCATTCTGTGATTTATATAAATGAAGGCATTACGCCATTTGGTTGCACTCCCCTTTTTTCTTTACACGGTGTCCTGTTAAAACAAACAGGGTTCTATCTGCACTGTTTGGCAAAAGGACTTCTCTGTGCACAAGAGTTCGAACAACGTTGATCTCGCTGCTGGAATCTTATCACTGGTATCTGACCAATATTTTTGGAGAAATCGCTGTGCAACCAAATTCTATCTATTTGCAATTTCATCAGGACAACAGGGCTCTATCTGCTCCCGCCTGAATGAGCATGCGAACAATCGGGGGTGGACCTAGCCTCGCTGCTGCTTGAGGCAAACAGCAATACGGTGCCTCCCATTTCACTTCTTTAAAGCTAATTTCACATGGGTGAGTGCGATATCGGGCAGTGAAAATCAGTTTTGTCCAAGTAGAACCCTGTTGTTCTAACGCTGCGACAAGTTGACCTCTGGGAATTAATAACTGCACCCCTTATATTTAAATATATTGAGCTGGATTATATTTTCTCCAGCAGGTTTCGGGGTATTTTGTAGCTTCCAAATTGTATAGTGTGCACACATCATCGACCAGATCAGACACAAATGCTGGTCTAAACCAGGAGAGTCTCTACAATGTGTAGAGCCTCAGCCTTTTTATTATAACACATGACACCTGCCCTTTAATGGGTGTGCGACAGATTACATCAGTAACATATAAGATTCTCATTTGTCGGATCATATAGAATCTCCCGCCTCTCTGCCCACCCTTCCTCAAGCCCGATGTAGCTTGGACTTTGTCTTCTTAGCATGCAGGCAACCTTAAGCAATGTCTGTGTGGGGGGGGGGTGGAAGAGGGCTAGGAAAACACTCAGTATTGGACGAGTATACATATAACACTATGACCTTTAACTCTTAGAGGCTGTTTGTGCAACTTTATGTACTCCGCTAACATTACACCACACATCTTTCACCATGCCATTGTCTAGCAAATACCATGATGAGATTGTGTGGCCATTAACCTCCACTAAGTTAAAAAGGTCATTACAATAGCATAATACATTTGGTTTATACAAATCAATAGACATTTTATACTAACTAATCATCATGTCTATCACAATCCCCCCCCTTAAAATGTCTATCCTCTAACTCTCTATCTAATTTTCACAGTTCTCTGCGCGTGAGCCTATAACTGGAGTGCGCTGAAGGTTCGTTTTAGAGTCTTCAAGGGGGTGTAGGACTTGTCCACTCCTTCTGGGGATGCATCCAGCGAACTCATTGTGGGAGTAGCTTTTCCAGCATCAGTTTCACAGGTCTCTCTGACACAGGGGATAACACAGCAGACTAGAACAGAAAAGGTAATCATCAGTTCACACACAAGAGCGACGCCCGTCTGTGCCAAGATCCTTTACCACCCGCTCATCCATGGCGAGTGCTGGTCCCAAAGGTTAGCTCTTTTTAGTTAGTGCGGTCAGCTTCTTAATGGCAACTGCGTCTTTACCTGCGGGTCACGTGTCGTCTGGGATGTAGATACAACAAGTCTCCCCTATCATCTTACAGACACTCCCCTTTTTAGCTAAAATTATATCGAAGGCCATTCTATTTTGAAAAGTCATAGTCGAGGTAGGTCCCATTGGTCGACTAGTCCCTATAAGGCGTCTCTAGTATAATTTATAAACCACTGCTAATTATAATAAACATAATTAATCCAGTCAACGTTTATTTACCATAATGATCAGGAAAATGGACTCGAATCTAGTTTTAACTTGGTCTCTAATTTTAAAACTCGCCAGGTACCCCCCTTGGCTATCCTATGACGTCAATGTACACGTGTAGATCAAAACTACCACCAGGGGTCTCTCTTCTCGCTCTAGTATAATGTTACATTACTAGTAGTGTGCACAGGTACGCACGGCCTGGGACTCCCTAATCTTCACCCACACCAATGTCCCTCCTGGAGATAGTCCGGATGGTGGACACGTCCAGGCCGCCTGCACTGACCCTACACTACCTAGTGACAAGACTGGAAGGAACCGCCGTACCTATGCGGAAAACAAGGATAGACCAACATGACAGGATAACCACAAAACACAGACTGAGTTGGATCGAGATAAATTAACTATTGGGGGTAACTTCATTATCCTCAATGCTGTCTGACAGGATGTGGAGGAGCATAAGGGCTTTACTAAGGCACACTCCCCTGTCCAATTACCCTCCAGGCGGGTCCTCTACCTCATGTCTCCACAAAGCCAGTAAACGTCTCCTGGGGACTGGACCTGATTCTGCATCCATTCCCCTCCTATCGTACCGTAGGAGGAGCAATACCCGTTGGTGAGTTCCCCAAAATCTCCCTCCACCCTGCCTATTTGCCTGGCAGGTGTAGTTTCCAGGGTAGTCAGTAATACTCTCTCCGGTGCAAAACACTTAAGTAGTTATAGAGTATTCCTTCTTCCACTTCTCACGGACAGTGTAATTAGCGGAAATGGTCGTGAAGAGACTAATAAACCACTCTTCAGCATCTACAGGGAGATTTAGGGGGACCATCCCCGAGTGTGGTCGGGCACTACCTCACACGCAACAGTTAGACTTGTTGCTCCCGTTAGCATTGTACCTCATCAACTCCAACCAGAGATTCTGGTCAGAGTAGCCAGTCGCTACTGTCAAGGTGTCCGCAAAAAGTAGGGTCGGCTATGATCATCATGTTCGTCAAGGTCTTTATCTTACGGCGGAGGGGGTTAATTATGGGCACGGGACTAAGTGAACGCTTCCATTCGGGTGCATCTACCATATCCCTTATTTTAAACTTCCCTAAGGCATCTGTCCTCCCGTACCAGTATGTCCCCAGACTGTAAGTCCCCCCATCCCCTGGGCTTGGATCTCCCATGGTTAGTGTAACAACCGCATTAAAACCAAGTAACATACTAAGTTCAGCCTTCCAATACCTGCTGTCCTTATTATTCTCAAGGAGGGTTATACGACTAATTAGGGATTTCCCGCTCTTATCTTTCTTATTTAAGGCACTTCACGGTTTATAGGACTAGTCTGTTCCTGCGTTCCATCCCACTAATCCCCAATAACGGCAGTCTTCTCCCCAGACGTTATCAGTGGCGCGAACATATTGTATTCCCCGGGTATATAAGTCATATAACTAGCTGTACTGAGCTAAATCTGGCCTGCAGTGGGATCTTGCGCCTAGACACGGGACCACAGTACAATAGTCGAAGGAATATGCGGCTACTTGAGCATTGGACGAGTTATACCAGAAGGTAACCATACCCTCATATTCTTCCGACTAAGGATTCCAGTTGCCACCCTCCTCTCTCACTAGCACTAACCAGAGTAATGTCTTTGGCACAACTAAGACTGGTCTCCCGGATCTGAAGCTTTCTTACAGTATAAAGCATGGATCCATGTAAGTCTTTCGGCTAGTTTCACAGCTGTGGCAGTAGTCAGAAGCACCTGGTAGGGGCCATCAAATCGGGGCTCAAGAGGGTGCTTCCTGAGGAACTTCTTGACGCACGCCCAATCCCCAGGCTGCAAGATATGTGTCTCAGTGTCTGCCTCTGAGTCTGGAAGAGAACACCTATGCATAGGCTTTGGTTAGTTCTTTAGCAACGGAAATCACATACTTAGTCAACACATCAGATTGTAATTGTAACTACTGAGGATAGTAACAACCTAGTCTTGGGGCTAGCCCAAACAATCTCGTAGGGAGATAATGTATGATTCCCCCCCTGGGTTCATATCTAACACTGTATAAGGCTATTGGATGACAGTCTTTCCAAAGTGGCGTCATTTTTAAGTAGCTTACTTTTTAGCGTGCCACTAAGTCTCTCCACCTTTCCACTACTCTAAAGATGGTAGAGTATGTAAAAGGCCTGGGATACACCCAGAGCAGACATGACATGTTACATTCACCTGCGAAGTTTATACCTCTGTCTGACTCTGAATCACTTCTGGTACCCCATATTCACAGTTTACCTCGTTCATGAGCTTCTTTGCGGTTACCTACTTGTTTGCCTTGGTAACAGGGTCGACCTCCAACCTGCAAAGACATCAACAACAACAAGCACGTATTCATACTTCCCAACAAGTGGGAGCTGAACGTAGTCAATTTGCAATCCCTGAAATGGGTAGAGTGGTCCCGGCAAGTGTGATGTGCCAAATTTACTTCTGCCCTGACTCACCTATGGCATAGATCATGCTAAACTGGACAAATAATGCAGCAGCTACAGAGAACCCAGAAGTCGCCCGTCCTCTTTCAAGCGTCGACGTCATTGCTGCTTTACTAGGTGGGTCTTTCCGTCCATCAGCTGGGCCATCATGGGATACAGGAACTGTGGTGGGCAAGTGCTGTTGACTGTTCACCATACACGGTCCTGTTTCTGCTGCTCCCATATTAGTCCATTTATCCTTTCCTTCCTTGCTGGCTTGTAACTGTAAAAGTCTTTTAGCATATCAAAGTCCAAATTTTTGTCAATGTCCAAAGTTTTTACCACTGACTCATGCTGTCAGTATCTTTCTTCTTTCTTCCACGGCTTGAGGGCCGCTGCCTTTGCTATGCTGTCAGCGAGGGTGTCGTCTCTCGCCTCTCCAGTGTAGGAATCGGTGCGAACTCTCAACTTTGTCAGGTAGAAGTAGGGCCTCCATGCGACTCTGCACCGCTGCACCATTCTCAATTGGTTGTCCTGCTAAGGTAAAAACTGTCTGGCCTTCCATATTGGGCCGTAATCATGAGCTATGCCAAATGCATACCAGGAGTCAGTGTAAAGGATTGCCGTCTTACCTCTCGCCACTCTACTCGCCTCAGTGAGGGCCTTCAGTTCCGCTTCTTGTGCTGAGACATGCGGATGCAGAGCTTCTGCTTCTAGGACATCTTGTTGTGTGACCACTGCATATCCGATGTGGAGTCATCAATCCTCACCCTGGTACCATCTGCAAAAAGCTCAACATATGCGTCGTCAACAGAGGTTCCGGTAACTGTTTGCATACCTGCAGTTTCTTACTGTATTAGTACTAAATAATCGTGCTGATGTTCTATTTCACATGGCTCAGAATCTTGTAGCACAAAATCATTTATTTCCTTTTTATCTTATTTAATTTATTTATTTATTTTAAACCCAATAGCTGATCTACAACACCTAGATCATCTATGACCCAGATCACCTATGCCTCCCCCCTTTTGAACCGGAATACTCAATGGAAAAAAAAGAGTAATTGTGTTCAAACTAGTACAAGTTGAAAAAGGAAACCAAGAGGCACAAAAACAAGCACTTTGTAGGTCAAGGTGACATTGTATGCAGCGAAGTCTGTGCAGTTAGCATTTTTTAACACAAGGGGGCGCAATGCAAGTAAAATTTACGTCACCCAGTGTAATAGTATTTCAGGGAATGTCCAGTGTTTAACTTTCACTCTCCTGTCGGAATATAATTATAGCTTCAGTGTAGACTGACACTAGAATATACAAAAGACTTAAAGGGGTTGTCCCGCGGCAGCAAGTGGGTCTATACACTTCTGTATGGCCATATTAATGCACTTTGTAATGTACATTGTGCATTAATTATGAGCCATACAGAAGTTATCAAAAGTTTTATACTTACCTGCTCCGTTGCTGGCGTCCTCGTCTCCATGGTGCCGACTAATTTTCGGCCTCCGATGGCCAAATTAGCCGCGCTTGCGCAGTCCGGGTCTTCTGCTGTATTCAATGGAGCCGCTCGTGCAGAATGCCGGCTCCGTGTAGCTCCGCCCCGTCACATGCCGATTCCAGCCAATCAGGAGGCTGGAATCGGCAATGGACCGCACAGAAGAGCTGCGGTCCACGGAGGGAGCAGACCCCGGCGGCCATCTTCAGCAGGTGAGTATGAAGACGCCGGACCGCCGGGATTCAGGTAAGCGCTGTGCTGTTTGTTTTTTTAACCCGTGCATCGGGGTTGTCTCGCGCCGAACGGGGGGGGGGGTTAAAAAAAACAAAAAACGTTTCGGCGCGGGACAACCCCTTTAAGGAAAAACTAAAGAATACGGATGAATTAACATCCTACTCTGGGCAATTCAGTCCCTCTTTCTTCACATAAAAAGTAAAATTACTTAATCAAATTGCGTGAAAAAGTTCGCTGGGTGACTAAAGGGAAATTATTCCATCTGTAGGAGCCTTCCATAACATCATCTGTCTGAGCATCCATTGGAGAAGCAGGCAGTGGAAAACAGAGCCCCTGAGAACATGAGAGAGCGTCCCCTGTCATGTATTCCCGGCCTCTGTCTCCCATGCATCAACTCCAATCTTCCATACACTATAAACCAGCTTAGTCATCTACTACGTCCCAAGCTGCATCTTCACAAAGGTTTGTTTCCCTGAACTTATCACACATCCAAAGTGGCCACATCTTGGAGTGTAACAAAGTCCGGTCAAACAAAACCTTACTTCAGACAATCATGATGTTAGCACTGGATACAGTGGTATTGGGGAATGTAGGCCTCCCAAGTGCAGCAAAATGGCCGCCAGAGGCAGAAAGGGGCAGGGCTACAAATCTCCCAGGTGAGGCAAGATGGCTGCTGGAGGAGGAAGGGGCGGGGCCAGGTCCTGTCCCGGATGGAGAGGGACCGGAAGTAACATCACACACCCTGAAAGTGAGCACATGGGGGGGAAGTAACTTCAGGGTGGGGGCAGGGCTCACCACATTTGCTGCAGAGTCACACTATGTGGGGTTTTAACCCTTTCCAATCCAATGTCGGGCCTGCCCCGACATCATCATTTTCCTCCACAGCTCCAATGTCGGGGCAGGCCCGACACTGCAGTGCAGTGCAGGAGTGCATCTGCACCCGATCGGCAGACACATCGGGTGCAGATACACTTGTGCACTGGTCCCCATCGAGGACCCCCTAGGAGAAGGCAGAAAGGGTTTTTAACCCTTTCTGCCTTCTCCTTTACACATTACATAGCGCTCAATTAGCGCTATGTAATGCATAGAGATTCCGGCCGGCCGGCGATCATGTGACCGCCGGTGTTACCTGACCCCCGGCGGTCACATGAACTCCGAGCCGGGAGCCTGCACTGTGGGACCTGCTTACCTGACCGGCGTCTTGCGCGTTCTCCTTCTGTCTTCCGGCCCGGCGATCATGTGACCGCCATGTGCCACCTGACCCCAGCGGTCACATGATCGCCGAGTCGGGAGGCAGAAGGAGAATGCGGAAGACGTCTGACAGGTAAGCAGGTCCCTCCACGGTGCAGTGAGCACCTGCACCCTCCTGAACTCTGTCAGTTCAGGAGGGTGCAGGGAAAATGTATTTTTTCTCACCCATTTTCCCCAGCTCCAATTTATTTGGAGCTGGGGAGAATGGGTGAGAAAAAATAAATGGATTGGAAAGGGTTAAACATTGCAAGTGCGGCCGCCATTACAGGGAGGGGCTGTAGTCAACACAAAGGCATTACATTGTTCATAAGCAATACACATCCCCCACTATACTTTCTCCCCTCTTGAATCTCTTTCCTACATTATACCACCTCCTAGCAAAAAAACTAGCTAAAACACCTTTCTTTCTGCTGGGCTTCCTGCTCATCTTCTGAAAACTTTCTACAGTCTATCTTACCATACTCATTTCTGCTTATCTGTCCATAACCTGACATTTCTTTCTGCAACTTTTCCTGATCCTTTTCTTTGTAAAACGTTTCTACATGTTTTGCATATTCCAAAACATCCTGTACTGATCCCTCATTCTATTCTGCCTGCTTATTCTATCCTATTTGAACTTTCTAGACACAGTAAAACTCCTTTACTAAATTCCACCTCTTCACATTAACCCTATAGGCAAAGGGAACAAACGGGTTAACTGGGAAAAGCTTTCAGTGGCTTAACTTCAGTCCACTCTCTTATCAGTAACCCTCTCCCAATAATAAACACTGAACATTCTTTAACCTAAACGTCTGAAACACACAAAGACTTATTATTTTCAATGACCAAGAGTTTCTGGAGCCTTCAGCCGACACACAAAGCACGGCTATAATTCCCGCGTTTATACCTTTTCACATATGAGAACATAACACGCTCAATCATACAGGTGCATATGCGTATCATAAATTTTCCTAACCTCACACTAGTTACCTAGGAGTAAGTGTCTCTCTCTGGCGTGTTCCCTCAGACTTAAACAGCCAAGTCCGCCCTTCTGACACATTAACCCTCACAGAATTTATCTCTTGGTCTTGTATACACAATTTTTAACAGTCTCAGACATAGCAGCCACAGCATACAAAATACCCCTAGACAGGCAACATGGTGATAATCGGGTGGACAGAACTAGAGTTATTACCTGCCTTTCAGTGAAGGTCTAGTCTGGATCAGATACAGGCAGATTAGCAGTTGGAAATCAGCTTGACACAGGTGGATTAAAATAAAGCAATCTTACCGTGTTCTGTAGATTTTTGGGCCCCTAAGTTCCGCATGCTATCTGCCGGTCTCTATACGTTCCAGGCTCTGACCTCACAGATCCACCCGCGCACACAGGAACGCCACTGAGCTGGATTATATTTTCTCCAGCAGGTTTCGGGGTATTTTGTAGCTTCCAAATTGTATAGTGTGCACACATCATCGACCAGATCAGACACAAATGCTGGTCTAAACCGGGAGACTCTCTACAATGTGTAGAGCCTCAGCCTTTTTATTATAACACATGACACCTGCCCTTTAATGGGTGTGCGACAGATTACATCAGTAACATATAAGATTCTCATTTGTCGGATCATATAGAATCTCCCGCCTCTCTGCCCACCCTTCCTCAAGCCCGATGTAGCTTGGACTTTGTCTTCTTAGCATGCAGGCAACCTTAAGCAATGTCTGTGTGGGGGGGTGGAAGAGGGCTAGGAAAACACTCAGTATTGGACGAGTATACATATAACACTATGACCTTTAACTCTTAGAGGCTGTTTGTGCAACTTTATGTACTCAGCTAACATTACACCACACATCTTTCACCATGCCATTGTCTAGCAAATACCATGATGAGATTGTGTGGCCATTAACCTCCACTAAGTTAAAAAGTCATTACAATAGCATAATACATTTGGTTTATACAAATCAATAGACATTTTATACTAACTAATCATCATGTCTATCACAATATAATTTCTTTAACATTTGGAGAACAGGTTTCTGTCTATTAGGTGTCTTATTAGATGTCACTCTCTGTTTTTCACACAGGATTATGACTATATCGAAGACAACAATGACCTGTATGAGCCCCTCCCGTCTCCAGGTAAGAGGAGTCTTTCACTTTTAAACATCGCATCATAAGGCCGGCTTCAAATGGGCGAGACTTGTGCGTTGCTAGACCTACAAATCTCGCACGCACAAATGGGGTCATACTCATGAATGTTTTTTTTTTTCTTTCCTGCATTGTATTACACCACAATGGGGGGGGGATCGACCTCGCATCGCCCAGTGTTTTCAATGGGGCTGGCGGCAGCATTGCACTGCATGCTAGGTGCACGCGAGTGCGATGTAAGGGCGATGCGAGTGCGATGTAAGGACGATGCGAGAGCACGCCGAAAGATAGGGCATGCTGCAATTTTTATTTTCTTTCCCGTATTGCAGCATGTAGGGGGTTAAATGTGGAGATGGATGCTCACATTGATCGCAAGTGTTGCAGCTGAGGCCGGTTATCAGTAACAGCCAGCTCCCACTGCGGGATGGCACAGGCTCAGCTTCTGATCTGCGGGATCCACATGACGCAACTTTATGTCCTGGTGCGTTAAGTACCATGCTGCCATGACGTAAACTTATGTCGTATAGTGTTAAGGGGTTAATATACTGGGAAGGCAGTATAAAGAAGTAAGCAAGTGGAATGGCAGAAGAAAAAAAAATTAGAATGGAAGGGAGGCTTTGTGTAGCTAGAAATCTACTCAGGAATTGGTGGCATCGGACAACCTAGGTCATCATTATGTTATTGACCTCTTGAATCCATCCAACTGTCGAGGAAGCCTCGGTAGACTAATATTGGCTAATATTAAGCTCCACACAGCGATTATCACTCAAAAGCCAATGTTTGAGCGATAATCGTTGTGTGTAAATGCTCCCATCTTTCACTCTTCGGCTGAACGATAATTTTTAAGTGAGTATAAAATCCAGTGTTTAGCTGGAGAGCTGATAGCAGGGACCGCATGCTGTGTTCTCCACAGGGAGCGCTGATTACATTGTATTCAGCTTGCAGCCCTGTGGCAGAACAAAGGAACTGTATGCAGAGAATAGATCACCTGCTGTTCTCTGCCTACAGCTCTAGAGGCTAATTTACATGCAAATGACGGTAATAAGCTGCTAATAGGCATTAGTGCTTATTAGCAGCTTATGTAAAATGATCGCTCAAACTGTCATTCTTCCTATCTCCTGAACAGATTTTGAGCTCATCTGAGCTCATAACAAGGATCATCTGCTTGTTGTTGGGCCTTTCTTTTGAGATCTATGAAATTTGGGAAATCTGAACCCTGTAGGATATGGTGTAGTCTTCTCATGTGAGGCCTTCCAACAGAGGAGACCTTCAGAGTCCATCCCTGAGGGGACATCAGGGGTGAGGAGTTAATGGCCAATTCCATTCACTTCACACTCAGATTAGCAGGACTAAATCCATGTCAAAATATGTGAATTTTGATGCCGTTTTTAGAGGCGGAATTCCCAAGGAACATTACACAGTGAATTCGGCTCTCTGTGCGTCACATCGCTGGGTCCAGCCTGTTGGCTTCTATGAGCCCATATGTTTGGTTTATGCGGCTCACATTCTGACAGACTCCCTTTAATGGAAGCAAGAGCTGTCTTCAGTCTTTGATGGTCACCTACGACACACCAGATATAATATCCTCTAGAATCAATTACTTCAACCCCTGTATGTTTCTTCTAGATGGATCCAGTGACAGAAGTACGCCAGAAAGAAGTAACAGTCCTCTGTCTTCACAGGATTGTTCAGAAGAAGCTCCTGATGTTCCTCTGGACAGTCAGGTAGTCGGCCAAGGAGTTGCTAAATGACAAAGTATTCACATGGGATGGATTTGATGCAGGAAATCTATCTGGATAAATCTTCAGCGTGTCAGTTTGTACTGCAGAATTCAGGTGGTGAAATCTCTGTTAAAATCGATGTGGAATATTTGTGTAGCCTCGGGCTCTATTCCCGCCAGGCATTCGATGGTTTTTCCACATGGATGTATGCAGATCGTCCGCGCAGAAAAAAAAATCACAAGCCCAATGGTGCCTTCCCCCACCTCCCTGCCTGCTCTCCAAGCAACCTGAGAAGTATCCACCTACAAATCCGCAATGTAATTGCAGATGCATTGTGGATCGAACGCTTCCATAGAGATCAATGGAGCCCGCGTTAAAATGTAGCATACTGCGCTTTATTTTACACTTGCGGTACCCGCAAATCAAAAATCCGCCTGTGTGCGTGAAGCTGAGGACTCTCCATTGCTTTTCTATGGGCGACTTGAACAGCGCATCTCCCGCACGGGTGCCGATTGCGGATTCCGCAATTCAAATCCGCCCGTGTGCATGAGGTCTTACAGAGGGTGAAATCTGCGACAAAACCACAATGTTTGGTGTCTTTTTTTTCTTGTTGTTGTTTTGAATTTTCTTTTGCAGAAAATTCTAAGTAAATCAGTCCAGTTGGAACCCGACCGCGGGGAAATATTTTATGAAATTTCTTGTCCCTTGAACAAAGTTATTCTTTGCTCTTTTCAGTGTGACGATATGATTGACATCAAAATTGAAGTTGTTGAAGAAGAAGAGGAGGAGACCTATCTCATGGATGATAGACAAATTAAGGAAGAGGAAACTGCTGTAGCTATTGGGACAGGTCAGTGATGAGCACTAAGCAAACAAACCTTTATATGGATCACAAATTATACTATTTTATATATATTTTTTTTATATTCAACATTTTTTTTGTTAGTGCATTGGACGACTTGGGAATTACTAGCTTCCCTAGTAGTAGAGATAACTACTTACCCCCGAGCCTGCTCGGACCAGTAAGCCGGGGACGGCGGGCGTTGGCGGGGGGTAGAGAGAGATAGAAATCTCTCACCCCCGCCGCCCCCTAGCCTGCTCGGACCAGTAAGCAGTTACTCGAGAAGAGCAATGCTCACTTGAGTAACTACTTTATCCGAGCGTGCTCGTTCATCTCTACCTAGTAGTTATAAACAGCACAGCATATATTTTGTGTGCCTTCGCTGCTGTCCCTATGAGTGCTAAGCACTTTCATGGAATTGAAACCCTACGCACTAAATTACAGAATCAGGGAGATAAAATTTTATATAAAACAATTTACCATCCTTATAAGGTCTACTTGAAAACGGAGGCATCTCTCTTTTAGGCCTCCTTCCCACGAGCGTGACGGGCTCCGCCGCGTAATATTACGCAGTGAAGCCCGTCACGGCGCCCCCCCAGAGCCCCTATACTTACCTGCGGGAGATAGCGTGAAGACGCTTCCCCGCCCACCGCCGTCGCGTCGTGTGACACGCCCACCGCGTCACGTGACACGGCCGGCAGTGTCACGTGACGCGCCGGCCGCGTCAAATGACGCTGCGGCGGTAGGTGGGGAAGCGTTTTTTCACGCTATCTCCCGCTGGTTACAGCGGGAGATAGCGTGAACGAACGGCTTCCATTGACTGCAATGGAAGCCGTCAGCGCGTACAGCCCGTCCTCACCCGCAGCAAATAGAGCATGCTGCGGGTGAGGACGGGAGAAATCGCGGTGCGTAATTCCGCGGTGGAATTACGCATCGTGAGCATTGTGCTATTAGGTTCAATAGAACCTAATAGCAGGGGGCCACGCAGCGGATTTTTGCCGCGAATTTACGCGGCGTAAATCCGTTCGTGGGAAGGAGGCCTTAGTTGGAAGTGGTCAATCATCTCTATGAATGTAATGTTATCTACAATGATTTTTTCCTCTTTTTGTAAGCAGGTCCGCACACAAATGTCTCAGATGATCAGCTCCTGTTATCTTCGGATTGTAAAAGTGAAGATAATGACTTTTCCCAAGATTCTTCAGGAGAAAACTCCATGACGGCTCAAGTCCTTGACACTACAGATCAATCTCTCGATTCATCACATCCCGAGGAACGTTCTTTTGATAAGTCCTACGTTGAAACTCAAAGTGCAGATCACACAAAGGATACAATCTATGCTTGTTCTGAATGTAGCAAGTGTTTTCCAACAAAATCTTTCCTGCTTCGTCATAAGAAAATGCACTCAAAAAAGACCCTGTTTTCATGCTCTGAGTGTGGAAAATGCTTCACCCATAAATCAGAACGTGCGCGACATGAAAGAATTCACACCGGAGAGAAGCCTTTTCCATGCTTTGATTGTGGAAAACGCTTTCCTCACAAATCGGAACTTGTACGGCATAAGAGAATTCACACAGGTGAGAAGCCTTTTTCGTGTTCTGATTGTGGAAAGAGTTTCAGGCAGAAATCAGATTTTCTTAAACATCAGAGAATTCACACTGGTGAGAAGCCGTTTTCATGTTCCGAGTGTGGGAAATATTTTACGCAAAAGTCTAATCTTGTTGAACACCAGAAAATTCACACCGGGGAAAAGCCGTTTTCATGCTCAAATTGTGGGAAGCGGTTTGCGAGGAAAGCAGAACTCGGTAAACATCAGAGAATTCACACAGGGGAGAAGCCATTTTTGTGTTCCCAGTGCGGGAAACGGTTTACACACAAGTCCGAACACATTCGACATGAAAGGATTCACAAGGGAGAGAAGCCTTTTTCATGTTTTGAGTGCGGATACAGCTTTGCAATGAAATCAGAACTGGTTAAGCATCAGAGAATCCATACAGGGGAGAAGCCGTTCTCATGTCCGGATTGTGGGAAATGCTTTACGCAGAAGTCTACTCTCGTCACTCATCAGAGAACGCACACAGGAGAGAGGCCATTTATGTGTTTGGAGTGTGGGAAGAGTTTTACCCAGAAGTCAGACCTTGGAAAACATCTGAGAATTCACACAGGGGAGAAGCCGTTTTCTTGCACTGAATGTGAGAGATGTTTTACAAGGAAACCTGAACTTATCGTACATCAAAAATCTCATAAATATGGGAACAGTAGCACAGAGTGTTAGATGGACAGAAATCCAATCTTGAAGTTCCCCATCGAATGCTCATAGATGATAAGCTATTTTCATATGTTGAATGTTTGACCGCAACTTGTTAAGCTATTTTCGTGCCCTCCCCCCCAATTTATATCTGTCTTCCAAGAATCGGTACATTCTGACTTTTCATTAATTCTATTGCTGGAAGCCATTAGTGTATAAGAGATTATCTTGAACGTAGAAACCGATTTGCTTCATCACAAGTCTTAATCATCATTGATTAAATATACCCTGGAGATGGGTAATAATGGAGGTTGTGTGTGGCTGATCTATACAAAAGTGAGTAAAGGTATGGATCGTATAGATATTAGGACATCCCTTTCCTAGATTCTTGAATACCAACATATGTCTCAGGTGTCTCTAGCTTCTGCCTCAAAACATCTTCGAAAAATATAGACACCATCATCGCTTGACCTGATGCCAGCACTATAGAGAAAAAGGTATTGTTGATCACTTGCCCTTACACAACTTGACAAAAATGCCAGTTTCCGCATTGTTCCAAACGGCAAACTTCCTGGGTTTCTGTGCAGTGGAATATAGTCCAAACAGCAGCCAATAGATTCTCGGTACAAAAATCTCCAACATAACAAAAACATGAGATATACACTACTATGTAAAAGTGCATGATTAGGTTTTATGTACATGGCCATATTAGACTGACTTCACATCTGTGAAGGGAGTTCCATTTTCCTGCTGTTCTATTTAAAAGTGTATTTATAAATATCTGCTTTATATCTTTATTTTTAAACCTACTTGGTCCTCCTGTGCCCCCTAGCACTTGTGTTGTTAGTATCGTGCCTCCACAGTTGTGTCCCCTGGGCGCTGTGTTAGGAGAGGCTGTTCTGTAGTGCAGACAGCTTCCTCCTTTCAGCGCCAGATCTGATGCACTATCAGGGTCTTGGTGCATTGGGTTGTGACACATTGTGCTGTACACTCGATTCACTGACACAGCATCGGGGCCAGTGAAGGGGGAAAGCCGTCTGCAGCACGGCTGCAGGGTGACAGAGCCGCAGAGACCAGAGAGTAATAACCCTGTGGGACCAAGCAGGCTTTAAAATAAAATATAAAGCAGACATTTATTAATGCACTGTTATATGGAACAGCTGAGCCTGCACTAGAGAGAACAGTGCAGGCACAGCTGGAGCGCCCTCTTCAGTTATGCTGTTATAGTAGCTAGCTGAAGATGGATTCGTCAACACAGTCTTCATCTAACTGCACAGAGAAGGCTAATAAAACGCTTTTGCAAAAATGCTTAGTTGCCTATTCTGTACATCTTTTTTAAGTTACTCTCAATGAGCGCTGTACCTTTCACTTTGAAGTTTAACGGTTAAAGGAGCAAAATAGGATGACACAAAAGAAAACAGACTTAAACATTTGCAAGGAGGAAGAAGGGATGTGCACCCCTGCATGACTCTGACCATATGAACCAATTTTTGTCAGTTATATTTTTATATATTTGGTTCTTGGCTCAAGATAAGGTAATTTTTTTCCTTAAATTGGGAATATTGGCTTCTATTGCATTGTTTTTGTTTCTTTCTTTGCCTTCCTCTGGATCAGAATTGGGGAGGTGGGGTGGGGTGGGGTGTAATAAGCTGAACTGGATGGACAGAGATCTTTTTTCAGTCTTACATAGGCCCCCTGCACACAGGCAGCAATTCCCGCAGAATTTCTGCTCGTGCCCGCTGCCATAGGATTGCATTAGATAACGCAATCCTAGCCAGACGGCTGTGATGTGTCTGCGTGAAAACATGCGCGGGAAAACAAATCGCGGCATGCTCTATTTCTGTGCGAGTCTCGCAGAGACCGGCACAGAAATATCAGTGGTGACGGGCCGGCTCCTCTCTGCACATGCACTGGCTGGGCGGCAGCCAGCAAACAGCGCAGAGAGGAAATTCCGGGAGCGGGTGAGCCGCAGGGCTGTGAAGGGGCACTGGTCCGCATCCCGTTGTGAGAATTCTCGCAGCGGGATCCGACCTGGCCGTCTGCAGGCAGCCATACTATGTTACTATGAATGCTACATTATAACATGGGTCTCTGGGAATAAAGTTTCTCCTGGTAGAGCTTGCCAAGTTGGACACTGTATGTATCATTCATCTGATTACATGCTGCTTTGATTGGCTAGCGCTGACCACATGGGCAGCATGTAGTGTCTTAGACTACTGATGTATAGTAACGCACAGTCTGCATCGGGTAGTCAGAATAGTGATGCAGCCAAAAGAGGGTCGCTTTGAGGTCCAACCTTCCAACAGGCCATGCAAGATGACTAAGGATATAAGCCTAACCAGAGGCTTCTACCGAAGGAAGGGATGCCCATCTGCATACTTGCCAGTGCAGAGCAGGGTACTGGGTTATTTATTAAGAGGTGCCCGTCTCTGTATACATACACCGAGATGTATTGTACAGGTGTATATAAGGACAGCAGTTACTGAACTCTATTAACAGGCACATTTAGGGAAGCCCAGCGCTCAGACATTTATCCTGGGGCTAGGAGATTAGGCTAGGGCTACACAGTCACACATAGCTTGTGGTACTGCAATGTCAGAGTTCCAACCTTCAGCATCGCAGGTTGAAAAAAAATCCATCTGGGTTGGAATTTGGTCGCAGGTCCCAAGTAACTTTTTAACCATTTACATCAATGGAAGTAGCTTACAACTACAACTTTTCTGCGATTTAGCAATGAAACGGTCGTGTGACATTAGGTTGCAAAAATTTTAGTGTTGAGTCAATTTTCTGGGACAGACTTCATAGTGTTGCCTTAGCTTAAATGCCTTTAGTGGTAAGGCTGGGCTCCCACAAGATGAAAATCCTGCTGCTTGACAGCACCGAAAAG
Organism: Eleutherodactylus coqui; assembly: GCF_035609145.1. NCBI lineage: Eukaryota > Metazoa > Chordata > Amphibia > Anura > Eleutherodactylidae > Eleutherodactylus > Eleutherodactylus coqui. The sequence continues at coordinate 103,313,961 of NC_089849.1, forward strand.
CTGCGAGATTTCCGCAAGGAAGCTGCGGCTTCAAAATCTGCGGCATTTCAGCTTTCTCTCCCCATAGAGAGGAGTGAGGCCACAACGGAAAAAGAAAAAAAAAAAAAGAATTGACATGCTGTGGCTGTCAATTCTGTGCTGTGTCGCCGGTTCTGCCCGGCTTTGCAAAATCTCGTCCACATGGCTGGCTAATCCCGGGATTAGAAGCCGCGGGCGGATTTGCCGAACAAAATTTCCGCTGCAAATCCGTCTTGGGTGAACCTAGCCTAAACCCCCTTTAACCCTACCGCGATGCTTTAGCACAATCTAAACAGGGCTGTATATGCCAGACATTCTAGAAATCTCGTGTACAGGGTGCATGCCGGTCATCACCATGTACTATCTTGGCGTGTATGCATGTGTAATCCGCCAAGATAGAACATGCTACAATTTTTCTTATGCACAATTTGTGTGAGTGGTAACATAGCCGCCATGGGGAGATTGGTACAGCGTATTCTGCGTGCACGTTATATGCTATACTGACATGGTCGTGGGCGCCCAGCCTTAGTATTGCATCAACTATTCTGTATTATCCAGCACTTCAGAAGAGAAAGATTATGGGTTCTGATTTCTGACAGCCTCGAAATGAGTCCACAGTGCGATCAGGAAGAAAAGCAAGTAGGACGCTCGGCTGCTGAGCAAGAGGTATGACCAGTAGAAAGAGGGAGATTGTGATCCCGCTGTACAGAGCTCTGGGGAGACCACATCTGGAATACTGGGGTCAGGTCTGGAGACCTCATTTACAGAAAGACATGGATGAAGTAGAAGGAGTCCAAGGAAGGACTACAAAAATGGTGGAAGGTCTTAAGTTTTCTCCTTATCAGGAAAGATACGGGAGCGAAACCTTCATATATTAAAGATAGAAATGAGGTTCAGGAGGAAAATATATCTATTAGGAAGCTGAACACTAGAACAAGGGGGCACGATCTGGGATTAGTTGGGAGGGGGGAATCAGAAGCAACGTAGTAGAATATTATGAGTACGGTAAGAGAAACTTGGAACAAAGCAGCAGACGTGGTGGGAAACTCGACAACTGAATTCAGGCATGACTAGGATAAGTGTATATATCCTGAGGCCGTATTCACACCAGCATATGCGTATTTGTGCGGTATGCGATTAATTTTTTTTAATCCCACAGGAAATAATGGGCAATTCTTTACAAGGAATTGCCCCAAAATAGGACCGGCAGCGATTTTTCAATCTTGCATCGCTCCTGTGAATAAATACAGTGAAATCAATGATTTATTAACACTTGCAAGTTCTGTCCATATAGCGGTAGGACAGAACTCACATGTGAGACTCGCCCGTGTGAATGCACCCTTAGGCCTCATGTCCACAGGGAAAATCAGGCCCGCCGCGGATTCTTCATGCAGAATCCCGCAGCGGGTTCCTCCTTTCCCGCGGACATGAGGCTAAAAAAAAGATTAAACTTACCTGTCTGGACGCTGCAGATCTTCCCTCCGTCGCGGCCGGATCTTCTTTCTTCGGCCCGGCGGATGTGCTCGGCACGCCGGCAGCGAGCCGCGCGCATGCGCCGTGCCCTCTTTTTTTTTTAACTCCTGCTTTCCCGCGGTACCGCGCCGGAGAGCCGAAATTCAGGTAGGGTGGGCCACGGCTCCGGACGGCTTCCATAGGCTTCAATAGAAGCCTGCGGGAGACCCGCACTAAAATAGAGCATGCTGCAGGTGTTTTCCCGCAGAGGCAATCTGCGCCTCAGGGGAAAATGACATCCGCAGGTATTTAACTACCTGCAGGTGTCCAATGCATCCCTATGCGGCGTGGATCATGCTGCGGATTTTAAATTTTATTTTACCAGTGGACATGAGGCCTTAGGGCTCCTAACCACTTGCGTTTTTTTTTTAACGTGATTGTTGCAGAAAAGCACAAACTTGTGCTGCGTTTTTAACAATAGAAAGTCCCATTGACAATCACCTTGAAAAAACGTAAGTGGGTAGAAGCCCTTAGGCCCAATGCACAAGGGGATTTTTGCTGCGGAATCTGCGGGGGACGTCTGCCCGTAGAATGCAATTGTTTTACGCACACCAGTGGAAATCAACTGCGATTTCTGCCCATGGAGGGAAACAAAAATAGTAGCATGCTCCATTTCTGAGTGTTTCCCACATGGACGGCTTCCATTGAAGTCAATAGAAGCTGTCCGATCTGCGTCCCGTCTGGAATGACAACGACGGCACAGGGAAATCTGTACTGTGTATGTGCGCCGGCACATGCGCAGTACAGAAGACCCTACGGCCAGGTGGGCAGGGTCCCTGGCTGTGGGCAGGCCGTACCCATGTGCATTCGGCCTAAACCCGTCGCAGGAAATGCCGGGCTTAGTAAATTTCCCAATCCCATGCACTATCTTGCCATGTATGCGTGTGTAATACTCGCCAAAATAGAACATATGCGCATGAAAAAAAAATGGCAGTATTTCACGCAGCTTGTTGGGATTCAGTGGGAGATTGGTACTGCGTATTATGTAGGCAAGAAGCGTGAATAATACACAGTTACTACAGCCTCGTGCCCTATAACGGTCCGGCCACGCTCACATGTACGGGTCGGATGCCGCATGCAGATTTCCACAGCGGAAGACCTGCGATCCTTTGCGGAAAATAATTGCCAATGATCGCTGAAGCGCACGGTTTTCCCGCCTACGCACAGCGTATTGTCCGCACTGACAGATCTCTCCCTGCAGCCAGCATTCCAGCTTTTCTATCTATCCTCTTATCAAGTTGCGAGCGTTTCCATGGCGCTTGGCCTGCGGATCGCTCACATCCATAGACATCTGTTGAGGCCGTCCGCGTACAATCCGCGTTAAAATAGAATGTGCTACCATCTTTCTTCCACTCATGGAATATGCAATTCTTACGAGCGTGAAAGAAAAATTCGAAAATGCATGCCTTTCAATGCCCGCGGATGTTCTGTACCAAGTGTGGAATCCGCAATTCATATCCGTGGGTGTGAGACCCCCTCAGGGTAACTTCACGAGCAGATACATATTTGCAGAACCACTGTTGCTTTATGTGTTTGCTTTGGCGTATATTTTGACGTTTTTTGCACACGGTAAAAAATATGCACTGATGCGCCGAGCAACTAATAAAGGCTAATTGCAGCATATTGTGACTTTACGGGGACTTTTAGTGCTCAAATGTGCAGGAGAATAGAGCGTGCAGCGGTTACTTTTACGCAACCGAAGCCGGCCTACATGTTGTAAAGAGAAGCTGCACAGACAGAAGGGGGCAAACTGAACCTGTGGTCATTGGCCCGTCTGCTGCCTTCACACTACATAGACTGTAAGGACTATGAGGTACAGAAGCCGCCACAGGTCGGGCAGCATATATTTATGCCTGAAGGAGTCACATGACGTGGTTTTCCCGCCCTTTCTACCACAACATGCTGCGATGTGTAATACAGTTACTAGAGCAACAGCTCAGAGCCTGACTCCGCCCACTGTGTGATCACGTGACGTGGCATCTTGAAAGTTCCTGCAGGGTGCAACAACAGCCCGTGCGCAGTGGTGCCGATTCCAGCCAGCTGATTGGCTGAATGCGCCGCGCCGGAGAACTGCGGCTAAAAAGGGAAATATGCCTGCCCGCTCGCGGCCTCGCTTACGTGACGTCACTGCCCGCCACCCTCAGTGCTACGTGAGCACTAGAGGTGAAATAACCGCCAGGCTTTACAGTCACCTAAATGTCTGCTACTCCATCACCCGGCGGCCATTTTGTTGTGGTTCTTACCGGCCCCAGGAAGAATATGCAGCTGTCGTTCTACCTTTATTCCTCCGGGTAAGTGATGAAAAGGGAATCCTAATGGCTTCAGCGAAGGCCCCATCCCACCGGTTCACGGCTGCAGTAGTAAGGGTTTGGAGGCGGCCATTTTCTTGTGGTCCACAGCTGTGTTCATTAGCTGTTGTGAGAAATGCTAATAGTGACAAATGTCTAACTACAAATCCCATAATGCTCTGTTTTCTCTTTTTTTCAGTGCCAACAGGCAGCACCCATGTCAGTGAGCTAAGTGTTCCTTAGAAGAGGTAATGTCTCCCATATTCAGCACGCTTAGGGCCTGTTCAGATTTCCTTTCCTCTCTTCCGTTATGGAGTAGAATAACGCAAGTAAAATGGCTGCCGGATCTGTCAAAGTGACAGATTAAGGATGCCAGCACACGGCTGGATTTGCATTGCGGAATCTGGAGCAGCCGTCCGCCTCCGGACTCCGCAGCAAATACTTGCCGTAGCATGCTATGGAAAAGCGCTTTTTCCTGCCCACAAGCGGAAATCAATTGCGTTATTTTTCCTCTCATGGTGGAAAAAAAGGATCGCAGAACGCTCTATTTCTAGGCGGAGTCCGTGCGGACAGCTTCCATGGAAGTCAATAAAAGCGTCCAACCCGCAGCCTGCTCAAAATCATCATTGCGGAAAAGTCGCAGAATCCGCGTCATCGCCTAGCAACAGTGCGGCATTATCTGTACTGCGCCGGCCGGCACATCCGCAGTACAAAATAAAGAAGCATCCGGACAGGTACACGGGGGCACCGCCGGGCACAGGGTGGGATTCATCCCTGTTGTGTGCAGCCTCATGCCCACAGGCAGATCGGATTCCCACCCTGCCCGCGGACCCTGCTTACCCGTCCGGGTCTTCTATTTTCTTCACAATGGAAGTGGAGGTTTTTTTTTGTAATTCATGCGTTTCCACGGAATCCGCAGCCCAACCGCAATTGAATTACGGACGGGCTGCGGATCAGATGGTTTCCATTGACTTCAATGGAAGCCGTCCGTGCGGGAACCGCACTGAAATGGAGCATGCTGGGATTTGTTTTCTGGACTAAAATGTCCGCAAAACAAATCCGCCTGCTTTAATCCCAGTGCAGACGGCCGTGCTTCCCTATAAGTGACTTGAGTTGCGGATCATCTTCCGCATATCAGATTGGCCGGTGAACATTGGGCCTGTAGTGGCGCCTGACGGGACGCATTGACTATAATGAGTTGTCATTTTACCGGATAAAATAGGAAAGCGTGCTGCACTATATTTTTCAGCGTTTATGACGGAACCCCTGGCCAGATGAGCAGACGGAAGCGTGAAGAGACTAACAGTTACGCAATGTTTCACACATCTCTTCGCGTATTGCATGCACATTTGCACACACCCCATTCACTTCTATGGGGATCTTTGATGCACAAAAACGCAGAAAAATAGTATTCAATTTTTTTCTTTTGCGGAAACGAAATGTGCGTGCAAAATACAGAAATGTGAATGAACCTGTTGGAATTAGCAGGTTCTATTAAATTCGTATTCTGCATGAAATTACAATGCCCCACACTCGCCCTCACACATACTCGCTCTCGTGCTGCTGCACAGGAGCTAGTATCGCTGGCTCACATCGGGGTGGCTGCAGGAGATTTCTCTCCTCGCTCTCCCCCACCCCTCTCCGTTGACTGAACATAGCGGCCGTTCAGTACTGAACAGCTGCTATTTACACTCAGCGATCAGCTCATCGCCCATCGTTTAGGCTGCATAAACGATGGGCGATCAGCAGATCGCTGATCGTTCAGTGTAAATAGCAGCCGTTCAGTACTGAACTGCCGCTATGTTAAGTCAATAGAGAGGGGCGGGGGAGAGTGAGGAGAGAAACCTCCTGCAGCCGTCCTGCTGTAAGCCAGCAATACGAACTCTTGTTGAACAGCACCAGAGTGAGTATGTGTGGGGGCGAGTGTCGGGCATTGTTTGCACCTGTCTAAATGGGCCTTAAGCCTAAGTTTATGTCAGTGTTTAAAGGCCTCTTTGAAGTGTCCCCTCACCCTGTTCCTGCAGTCTTCCTCACTCCCGGATGATGCCATCCTGTGTCAGATCGTTGTCCGTGGTGACACCTGGGAGTGAGACAGAGGGCCTTTTAGACGGAACGATTATCGTTTGGTGTAAAAGGACCCTTAATCTGTCCATGGAGGCTTCTTTAGCTTTACTCATTTTCATGTTGTATAGGATCCTTTCTTCACAATACAATGGGCCTCTCTGCTCCTAGAAGAAGGGTCAAGGATAGAAGCAAGATGACCAAGAAGATACTAAACCTCACTCTGGAGATCATCTACTTGCTGACCGGAGAGGTGAGAGATTCTTTAAGTTCCGTTACATGACCTCACATGTGTCTTACAGAAACAGGGTAGTGATTGGACTTGCATCATGTGATAAGGGCCGAGTTATAATTGGAGCAGTGGCTCCAGGCCCCGTGTTTCCCATTACTCAAGGGGGTCCCGGGCTGCTGCCTGATCTACAGCATGTTCAGAGGAGCCCCCATATAGGCACAACAACCTCCCTACAACTATTTTACCTATCCCAGCCCGGACGGTAGGATGTCTGATGCCCTGCTTCTGCTGATGTCACTCAGGCGCATTTCCGACTCCCTTGCAGGCTCAAACACATGGGTTGGAAACTTCATGTAAGCTCTGCCCACCCTTCAGCATGGCCCTTTCGTTGTCATTGTCAGTCCCGCATGATTTTCTTTCCCCCCTATGGCTTCTGGATCTTCAAGAGGTCAGAGCCTCAGAGGAGTACTGGACTGACTGGTGAGTGCGGTACGCGGCAGCAGTCTAGACTAGTAACTGACTGTCATTAACTAGCTCATTTGGTCTGGACAGACAAAGGGTTATCATCTCTCCTCTCTAAAGGCCCATTTAGACACAGAGATCATCGCTCAAAAGATGGCTTTTGAGTGATCATTTTGCATAAACTACTAATTGGTACTAATGTCTATTAGTACCAATTAGCAGCCTGTGAGCCGCCGGGAGCTGAATTTATTCAGAGGACTGCTTGTTGTTCTCTGAATAAATTCCTTGTGTTCTGCCGTCAGGGCTGACAGCTGAGACAACGCAATCAGCTGTTCTCAGCTCTCCCCAGGCAGAGCACAGCGTGCGGTCCTGCTGATCAGCTGTTCTGCTGAACGATGGTTTATAAGCCGATCTGAGAACAGTTGTTCGGCAGAAAACGGAAGGATGGGCACATTAACATGCAACGATTATCGCTCAACAGGTGGCTTTTGAGCGATAATCGTTGTTTCTAAATGGGCCTTAACTCTTCCTAAGAGCCTTTTACACTGACTAATCATTCAATGTAAATGCGTGCCCCCTACTGAATGAAGAGCGACAATTTGTACGACTTTTCGTTCGTCGTTCAGTTTCTGCATGCAGAAAATTGAATGATGGATCGGTCGTGTGAACAGGCAGTCGTTCACTTACTATGAATAGAGATGGGTGGCCCAGAACAATCCCCAGCCGCTCCACCTACATTCATTAGCGATGATCGTTCCCCTGTAAAAAAAAAACAACAAAAAACACAGAAACAACTATAATTGGCACGACCCTTAACCCCTTAACGACCAGCCCATAGTGTTTTTACGTCCTCCCGAAGTGGGCTCTATTCTCTGAGGACGTAAAAACATGCTTCCTGCAGAGAATAGTGCCCCTCGGGCTGTGGACGTGACAGCTCCATGCTGTCGGTGTCCGCAGGTAGCTGACAGCATGGAGCTGTCATCCCGGGCTGTTCGGAGCCCCCCCCGGCATTGCGATCGGCGCTATGCAATGGATAGCGCCGATCGCAAAAAAAGTAAATAAATGTACATAAAAGTTAAAGATTCAGCTGCTCCGATGGATCGGATCCATCGGAGCAGCTGAAATTACTCACCGAGGTCTGGCACGCTGCTCCCCGCTCTCCTGCCGCTCCGGGGCCCGAAGCCGGTCTTCTGCGCATGCGCGCCAGGCGGCATTACGTCAGCCGCATGCGCAGAAGGCTCGGCGGCGCGGGAGATTTAAAATCTCCTGGCTCCCGGCTCCTGTAGGTAGCCGGGAGGCAGGAGATGTCAGCGGGGACTGCGGTGAGCGGTCCCCGGTACCGCGATCGCCGTTATCCAATGGTTAGCGGCGATCGCGAAAAAGTTTAAAAAAAGTTTAAAAAAAGTCAGTTTCACCTCCCCTCATGGATCGGATCCATGAGGGGAGGTGAAAATACTCACCCCCAGTCCTCAGCGGTGTCCCGATGTCCCGGGACCCGAATCCCCGTCTGCGCATGCGCGCCCGATGATTGACATCGGGCGCGTGCACAGACGGGCTCGAGCCCCGGGGAATTTAAAATCCCTCTGCTTCTGGCTGCCATGTGTAGCTAGGAGCAGAGAGATTATACCGGGGACATGATCACTGTCATCCAATGGATGACAGTGATCATGTAAAGTGAAAATAAAGTGTAAAAAAGTTAAAAAAAAAAAAAGTTAAAAAAAGTTTAAAAAGCGTACGTTTCATCTCCCCTCATGGATCATATCCGTGAGGGAGGATGAAAGTACGTACCTAAGGCCCCCAGATTTATCCGCGGACCTTACCACAGCTTCTGCACACGCGCCCGTCGCCAAAATGGCGGGCGCATGCGCAAAAGCTGTGGATTGCCAGGATAATTTAAATTCTCCCTGCTCCTGGCTACAAAACGTAGCCAAGAGCATGGAGATTTAATGGGGGTCCGCGGTGAGCGGTTCCTGGTCACGTGTTCGCCATTATCCAATAATGGCGATCACGTAAAAGTAAAAAAAAAAATTTGAAGTTTCATCTCCCCTCACTGATGCGATCGGTGAGAGGAGATGAAACTTTTTACCGGAGGCCTGCGTATTTGAATCCCGACGCAATCTTCCTCCGTGGACCTTCCAGGATTCTGCACATGCGATTGCCGGCAAAAAGCCGGACACATGCGCAGGAGTCAGGGAGCCCAGGAAACTTAAAATCTCCTTGCTCCCAGCGACCAACGGTCGCCGAGAGCCTGGAGCAGTGACCAGGGGCCTCGTTGAGCGTTCCCCAGTCACGTGATAAAAAGGTAGCGATCTACCTTAGGCCGGTCTCACATGACCGGATAGGAATGACGGATTCCGCATGCGTCTGATCCGTGGTAATACGCAGATCAATCGCATTGGATTACACAATTCCGCTCACATTAGCGGGTCAGAATTGCGTTATCCACTCGCAGAAAAGAGAACGCAGCAGGTTCTATTTTACTGCGGATATCGGCAACATAGAGCCCATTGTGCTCCATGGTTGCGAATATACCCGCAGCCCATACGCAACTACGTTGTATACGGGCTGCGGGTACCCGCGTCATCGCTAAGCGATGGTGCGGGAAATACAAACAAAGGTGTACTGTGCATGACCGCCTGTGTGAGTAGGCAGTTATGCGCAGTACATTACGCAGCCGTACGCAGGGTCACAGCCGGGCTCACAGATGGGATCCGCTGTGGGCCTCCGCAAGCGGATTCCGCCTGCACCCGCGTGAGCCCGGCGTTATTCAGACCGCTACCTGTGAGACGTATTTTACAAGAAGCCCCGGGAACGCTCGCTTTCCTGCAGTTCCAGGAGCACCTTGTTGAGCGCCTTCTGTGTGAGACCGCCGCACCTCATCAAGCTTACGGAGACTCACGGAACGCCACTTTTTACACCCCATCCCCGCCGCTGAGGTCATGAAATACCCCCAAAAAGCATGAGAGGAGGGGGGGGGGGGATACCCGGTTTTATTGCCCCATGGGCCCATTCCAACCAGCCTCCGTAATTACCCCTGTCATTGGAAATACTACACAGTTCACATTTTTACTTTTATCTAAGATTTGCGAACGCCAAAAAGGGCGTGGAGGGGGAGGGGGGGAATTTTTAGGGAGTCAATCTTTATTCTGTACAAATAAGCAATGGGGCCTGGAATTTATTCAGTTGTGCCCTAAAATCCAACAGGTGTTCCGTCCTTTATAGGCCTTGCCATGCGTCCTGTAAGTAGATTAGGGCCACAATGGGTATGTTTCTGAACTCGGGACAAACGGGGGTATCCATTTTGGGGTGAACGTCTTCATTCCTATGTACACTGTACAAAAAAACTGTTTTTAAATTGAAAAAATTGTCAAAAAAATTGAAAATCGTAACTTTTTCCTTCTGCTTTGCTTAGATTCATTCAAATACTGTGGGGTCAAAATACGCAGTACACCCCTAGATGAATTCGTTAAGGGGTCTAGTTTTCAAAATGGGGTCATTTGAGGGGGTTCTTTATAGTTTTGGCCGCTCAATGGCTCTATAAGTGGGCAATGGGGCCTGAAATTTATTCAGTGGTACCCTGAAATCCAACGGGTATTCCTTTCATTGTAGGCCTAGCCATGGGTCCTGTAAGTCTATTAGGGCCACAATGGGTATGTTTCTGAACACGGGACAAACAGGGGTATCCATTTTGGGGTGAAAGCCTTCATTTATATGTGTGCTGTACAAAAAAAACTGTTTTTAAATTGACACAATAGCCCAAAAAATGAAAATCCTATTTTTTTCCTTTTGCTTTGCTTGAATTTATTCAAAAACTGTGGGGTCAAAATATGCAGTACATCCCTAGATAAATTCGTTAAGGGGTCTAGTTTTCAAAATGGGGTCACTTGTGGGGGTTCTATATGGTTTTGGGCGCTCAAGAACTCTACAAGTGGGCAATGGGGCCTAAAAGGACTTCAAGCAAAATCTATGTTCTGAAAGCCACCGATTACTCCTTTTATTTTGGGCCCCGTTGTGCATGCGGACATAAGATTAGGGCCACAATGGGTATATTTCTGAAAACAGCACAAACAGGGGTATCCATTTTGGGGTGTAAGTCTTCCTTCATGTGTGTGCTGTACAAAAAAAGCTGTTTTTAAAATGACAGAATTGCCAAAAAAACAAAAATCCAAATTTTTTCCTTTTGCTTTGCTTGAATTTATTCAAAAACTGTGGGGTCAAAATGCGCAGTACACCGCTAGATAAATTCGTTAAGGAGTCTAGTTTTCAAAATGGGGTCATTTGTGGGGGTTCTCTATGGTTTTGGGCGCTCAAGAACTCTACAAGTGGGCAATGGGGCCTAAAAGGACTTCAAGCAAAATTTGTGTTCCGAAAGCTACCGGTCGCTCCTTTCATTTTGGGCTCCGTTGTGTATCCAGACATAAGATTAGGGCCACAATGGGTATGTCTCTGAACACGGGACAAACAGGGGTATCCATTTTTGGGTGCAAGTCTTCCTTCATATGTGTGCTGTACAAAAAAAGCTGTTTTTAAAATGACAGAATTGCCGAAAAAACGAAAATCACAATTTTTTCCTTTTGCTTGGTTTGAATTCATTCAAAAACTGTGGGGTCAAAATATGCAGTACACCCCTAGATAAATTCCTTAAGGGGTCTAGTTTTCAAAATGGGGTCATTTGTGGGGGGTTTCTATGGTTTTGGTCGCTCAAGAACTCTACATGTGTGCTATGGGGCCTAAAAGGACTTCAAGCAAAATTTCTGTTTTGAAAGACACTGACTACTCCTTTCATTTTGGGCCCCGTTGTGGACTCAGATATAACAATAGGGCCACAATGGGTATATTTCTGCACACGGGAGAAATAGGGGTATCCATTTTGGGGTGTAAATCCTGATTTTCATGTAAACTATAGGAAAAAAATATGTCTTTAAAATGACAGATTTGCAAAAATATGAAATTTTATTTTTTCTCCTCTAAATTGAATTAATTCCTGAAAAAAAACTGTGGGGTCAAAATACTCATGACACCCCTCAGTGAATACATTAAGGGGTGCAGTTTTTAAAATGAGGTCATTTGGGGGGGTATCTATTATTCTGACACTCATGAGCCTTTCCAATCTCGGCTTGGTATAGGAAAACAAAGTGTTCCTCAAAATGCTAAAAAGTAATGTTAAATTTGTACGTCTCCTAAATAGTTAAAAAAAAACGAAAGTTTTTCCAATGTGCGCCCAAAATAAAGTAAACGGGTGGAAATATAAATCTTAGCAAAAATTTCTATATTATGTTTGCACATATTTAAGATATTGCAGTTGGAAATGTGAAAAAATGACGATTTTTTCAAAATTTTCCCAATTTTGGCGCTTTTAATAAATAAACACAATTTCTATCGGTCTATTTTTTTCGCCTAAATGAAGCACAACATGTGGCGAAAAAACAATGTCAGAATCGCTTGGATATGCAAAACCTTTCTGGTGTTTTTCCATGTTAAAGTGACACATGTCAGATTTGCAAAATTTGGCCTGGTCATTAAGGCGCAAACAGGCTTGGTCACTAAGGGGTTAAGGCCCATTTACACGCAAAAAACATTGGTTCAAAATCGTTCAACACGAGTGAAAGTGAGCGATAATCGTTACGTGTAAACGCTTGGCCATCGTGCACTCTTCGTTCACTTGTCGTGTATCGCTGAGTTTTGAACTGCATAAAAAATAGTAGTTTGGTTTAAATGACATTTGTTCAGTCGTTTAGTCTTTCAAACGACTTGAGGGGAAGGGTGATTGCCATGCTAAACACAATGACTACTTGTTTACTCATGTGGGAGAAGACAATGGCTTTTCTTCGCACTAGTTAAAAACCTCCTGGCCAGAGATTCTTTGCATAAACACATGCACACATGAGCAAACAACATATACAATGTTTACATAGATAACGAGGGAGATGGAGAGGATTTCAAACTATTATCTTTACGTGTAAACGCTCAGCAGTCGAAAGAAAAAAAATAACTCGTTCGTTCAGACGATAACCGTTGCATGTAAATGGGCCTTTACTCACTCTGCCGACAGTATAAATACTTTATTAGTCCACTGATAAGGATGTGGAAGTTTTACGGTCTCTAAATTAGTGTTAGGGGGTCACCAGGCCAGAGTGTTATCTCTGCTCCAGATATTCCACTCTGTCATAAAATATTTTAAAATATTTATGCCTGTATTGAGAGTGTCAAAAATGGTTATAAATTAGTTCTCACAAATCCTTCTAGGACATTGAGATTTGCAGTTGCCTTTTAATTTAGTAAGTAACCTTCAGATGTTCTATCCATGGCTAGAAAAATGCTAAGCCACAGGTAATTCGGTCTTTCTTTGTGTGGTGCTGAGACCTCATCCTTTCAGGTGGGAGTAAATAGCATCAAGAAAAGTTATTTGAAGTTTAATTTAAAAATTTAAAAAAAAAATGTAAAAATTAAGAATACAGATTTTTCTCTAAAAAAAAGAACAACCCTTTTTAAATAGATAAAATGTTTAAAAAAGCAGCATAAATTAGGTATTACCGTCTTATCTTTGCTTGATGAATGCCGTAAAAATAACCTTAAGGACACTCTTGCGCACACAGCTTTTTACCACGGCATCCCGAGTGCCGCGTTAACCGCAATACAACTTTCTTATTGATTTCAATGGGGCTTCTCAGACCTGCGCTCAAACGCAGTGCTTGTAACGCCGTGATTTTCGAGTGCTGTCTATTTTTCAGGGTTTTTGCGTTTAACGCACACTATCACCCATCACAATGCTGGGGTGCGTTAAAAAGCGCTGTCAAATGCTGTGATGTTTGTTAAGAAACTCAGCTCGAAATCACGGTGAAATGCCGCGGTTCCGAGTGGAGTTTGAGTGAACACGTGTGAGTGGCCTAAAAAGTAATGCCACAATTGTTATTTTTTTTTGTTTGCCGCCTAAAAAAACGCAATAAAAGCAACCCAAAAGTCACATGTAGCTGAAACTGCTATCTACAAAAACTGCAACTCTTTCTGCAAAAAACAGGACCTCACATATCTCCGTTGCTCGAAAAACAAAATTGTTTTTCTTCATTTTTGTGCTATAGTAAAAGAAAAACAAAAAAACCCCAACTTATATAAACTTGGTACTGCAGTAGGCCCCCTGTCCACGGCAGTGAATTCACCGGCAGTAAACTGCCGGCAAATCACCCCAGCCGACGCTTTCCATGCTATAGAAAGCGCCGGCACCTGTCCACGAGCGGAGAATCATTGCGATTCTCCGCTCGCGGCAGGCAATTCGCAGCATGCTGCGAACTGCCCCGATTCTCCGCGCTCAGCCTATCTATTAGATAGGGCTGACCGGCGGAGATATGGTGGCGGCTCATGCTCCCGGGCGGTTGCTCCCGCGGCGGAGCTTCTCCACGGGATACCGCATCGCCCGTAGACAGCCGGCCGTAATTGTGCTAATCTAGATAAGGTTTCGTGTTATTCTTACCGAATGGTGAACGCTGCAAAAACCAAACCCAAAGAACAATGATGGAATTCCTGAGGATTTTTTTTCCAATAGTTGTGTTATCAATCTGTCATCTCACAACCCCACTAATGTGGAGGCCAGTGAGCTCTTCAGGGGACTTTCATTCTGTCCTATTAACCCCTTCAGTCGCAGGTTTCTTACCCCCCTGTCAGACCCACCAGGGCAGGTTTTTTAAATGGGCCAATCATTTATTTTCAACTAATTTTGCGGTCGCGTTCCAAGAGCCATAACGTTTTCATTTTTCCACTGACACGGCCACATTAGGGCTTGTTTTTTGCGGGACAAGTTGAACTTTTTGATGGCATCGTTTTTGGATATATATAATGTATTGCATAACTTTTGTAGAAAAATTAGTAGGGAGATTGGGGGAAAAAAAGAAATTCTGCCATTCGTTTTTTGGATTTCATTTTTATGGCGTTCAGCGTGCAGAATAAATAGTGTGATAACGTTATTCTCTGAGTCGCACGATTCCGGCGATACCAAGTTTATACAGTTTTTATGTTTTGCTATTTTTGTACATTGAAAACCTTTTTTTTCTTAATGGTTTGCTTTTGTGTCGCCACATTCCAAGAGCCGTGTTAATGTTATTTTTCCATTTCCAGAGCTCTAGACGGCCGTGTTTTTTGCGGGATGAACTCTAGCCTTCATTTATCTAATTTTTAGGAACATGTAAAATTTTGATCGCTTTTTATTCCGTTTTTTCTAGTGGCAAGATTAACAAAATCTGTAATTCTGGCATGTTTTTTATTTTTTTTTTCACTGCATTCTCTGAGCTGTATAAATAATATATTAAAGTCAGTCTTCAGGCCGGTACAATTATGCCAATACCAAATTGTAATAGTTTTTTTTCTTTTTCACGTTTTTTTCACACTTTAAAAAAAAAAAAAAAAAAAGGAATAACATTTTAAATCACCCTCCTTTTGTCATATCTATAATAAAAAAATCTAAATCATAAAAGTAAAATACATATTTGGTATCAACGCGTCCGTAAATGTCAGATCTAACAAAGTAGTGCATTATTTTTCCTGCACGGTGAAAGTAGTCTGAAAAATAAAATAAAGAACCGCCACAAATGCACTTTTTTAGTCACCCTGTCTCCCAGAAAAAATGCAATAAAAAGCAATTAAAAAGTCGTATGTATTCTAAATTAGTACTAGTGTAAACTAAAGGACATCCTGCAAAAAATGAGCCCTTGCTCAAGTACATCGACAGAAAAATAAAAAAGTTATTGCGCGCAGAAGATGCAGCAGAAAATAATTTTAAAAAATTAAATGTCTTTGAAAAAAAATACAAGTACTACAGCAAAAAAAAAACCTATACAAGTTTGGTATCGTAGTAATCGTACTGACCCATAGAATAAAGTTATCATGTCATTTTTGTTGTAGCTTGTGCGCCGTAGAAAGAAAACGCACTGAAAGATGGCGGAATGTCATTTTTTTTTTTCATTTTACTCCACTTAGAATTTTGTAAAAGTTTTTCAGTACATTATATAGTACAATAAATAGCACCATTGAAAACTACAACTCGTCCCGCAAAAAACAAGCCCTTATACAGCGAGGGTGATGGAGAAATAAAGGAGTTATGATTTTTAAAAAGAGGGGAGGAAAAAAAGAAATGGGGAAAAAAGGGGCTGTGTCATTAAGGGGTTAAATAATGTGCTAACTTCCTTCTCTGGGTCATTACGACGCAGGGATACCACATGTGAAATTTTATTTTTAATTTTTTACAACGTAAAGGGAGACAAGTGTTTTTTTTGTTTTTTATTTTTTTAATAATTTTTAAACTTTTTTTTTTAAACTTTTTTTTTTTGTCCCTTTAAGGGACTTCCACAGAGACCCATCAGGACCCCCTGATCACATTCCGGGGGTCCGATGGTGACAACCCTTTACATGCTGCAGTCACATAGACTGCAGCATTTAAAGGGTTAACAGCAGAGATCAGAGGTCTTCTCTTATCTCTGCTGTAAGAGCTGGTGCCTGACTGTCCTCTGACAGCCAAGCACCAGCTCTCCCTGCCACAGAGACCATCGGCTTGCTTCTGACAAGCCGATGGTCTCTATGGCAACCTGTAAACAAAGTAGGAGTTTGAAATTAAAAGCAGGAAATTGCGGGCAGATCGGCAATACCTCCCTGCTTCTTATTTCAAAGACCTGAACTGCTCTGTGGAGGTCTGTGGCATTGTGCTCCGCAGCTCCCATAGTGATACATAGCTCGGAAATCTTCCAGGCTATATCGCTGTGGGCAGTGGAGCTCGTCCCGGAAAGGTTCCGGGCGTGCCACTCAAGGGGTTAAACGCTCGACAAAACAGAAATTTGTAGCCACATGGAGGAATATTTGGGGAGACTAAGACTGAAAGAGTTCTTCCATGACAAAGAGGACACAGGTCTTTCAAGGACCCAAACACAGGAGAAACAAGGGGCCAAGAAGAAGTCTGATTGGACACCCCCACTTGGCCGCAACCCCACTTTAAACAAATATATAGACTCCCTTAGACATGAGGTGCAATCTACTATACTGGACAAGCAGAGAAATGAAGCATTTAATATCAATATGCAGGAAAGAAGGGCCATCTGTGCACTTAAGAACAACAAGGAGTTCACCATTAAGCCTGCAGATAAAGGTGGTGCTATAGTCCTCATGAATACATCAGACTACATGAAAGAAGCAGACGGACACCAGATACTACACCAAACTGGATCAAGATCCGACTCAGAAATGTGTGAGGGAATTAAGAAGGGTCATCAGAAACCCGTCTGTGGGCTCCACAAAACTTTAAGACTTGATACCAGAGAACCCCAGAGTTGGAAAATTCTATATGCTTCCCAAAACACACAAAGCTGGCAACCCAGGGAGGCCGATTATCTTAGGTGTGGGAACCCTCATTGAAAAAATTTCAGAATGGGTAAAAGGGGTCCTTAAAACACTAGTGAGAAATACAACCAGCTACTTGCAGGACACCACGGACCTACTGAATAAACTGTCAACCATAGGTCCCCTCCCGGATGGCGCAATCCTGGCCACCATGGATGTGGAATCATTATACTCAAATATCCCACATGAAGATGGACTGACCGCCTGCCAGACACACATTGAGACCAATGGGGTCACCTCTGAATCGGTGTTACTACTCAGTATTTATCCTCACACACAATTATTTCTCCTTTGGCAAAGATATTCCTGCAACTCACTGAAACCTCCATGGGCAGTAAAATGGCACCGCAATATACCAGCCTTTTTCATGGCAAACTGGAGAATGACTTTCTGGCCTCCTGCTCCAGCAAACCATTGGCCTACTTCCGCTACATTGATGACATCATAATCATCTGGATCAACAGCGAAGAAGAGCTAGTAAAATTCCATGAAAGATTCAATGCATTCCACCCCACCATAAACCTAACGTTAAGCTACTTGTATACAGAAATCAACTTTTTGGACACCACCATAAAAATCTCGAACAACTCAATACAGACATCCCTATACTGGAAACCGATTGATCGGCCGACATACCTCAGATGAGACAGTTCCCAACCTAAACACATCAAAAAGTCCATTGTCTACAGCCAGGCCATCAGATACAACTGTATCTGCTCCAACCCAACAGACAGAGAGGAACATTTATACCACCATAAAAGGACATTTTTAAACCAGGGCTACCATCCAACCTCAATAGACGACCAAATCACCAGAGCCACCAGTATACCCAGAAATCAACTACTCTGATACACAGAGAAGGAAGGAAACTATTATGTACCTCTAGTAGTGACCTACAATCCACAGCTAGAGCAGCTAGAGGTACTAAGGAAAACCACAAAGAAACTCCACCATACCTACACAAGGATGACTGCCTGAGAACTATATTCCCAGACCCTCTGCTCCTACGTTACAGGCAACCTCCAAATTTGACAAACCTTATAAATCGGGGGTGCATTGCTCTCTGATAACACAAAAAGGAACTTATTCCTGTAAAGTAAGGAGCTGCAAGACCTGCTGACATGTACAGACCGCAGACAGGATACAAATCCCAACACACAGCAGGACTATAAGATCCCGGGGACATTCACATGTTCCATGTCCGATGTTGTGTACCTGATCCTGTGCAGTAAATGTCCTGTCCGGGGGCTTTATCTTGGGGAAACAGGACAAAAACAGAGCCAGGATGAGATCTCATCGCCACACGATTAAAGAGAGACAGAATTACCTGCGGCCGAGCACTTTTCTAGTCACGGACACGACATTGAACACATGAAAGTTCTTATACTTAAAGGCAATTTTAAGTCCCAACGTCTCAAGAATTTGGGAATATAAATTTATAACCATCTTTGATACTATCGGAAACTGAATGAATCTCGGAGGGGGGTTTACATCAGTGGAGATTATGAGAAACCCAGAGCAGAGGTAACTCGCTGGCCTGCTGACCCCCTAACATCAATTTAGAAACCATAAAACTTTCACATTCCTTGTCACTGGACTAATTAAATATTTACTGTTATCCCTTTCTGGTATTAATCTAAGTGCTATTAATCACAACGTTTGCCCTCTTATCCTGTTCTGGAATTTGTTTCAAGTACAAACTAAGCACACCATGTTTGTGCCCTCCTAGGTGATCATCTGTATATGTTTTTATATAAATACATCTTTAGATCTGTTCCATTATGCCCGAGGAAGAACACTGCGTAGGTTCGCAAGCTCGCTATAACATCATGTATTTTTGTTAGCCATTAAAAGGTCTCATATCTACATGATTACATGGTTTCTCTTACTGAGAACAATCGTAGCAAGATACGAAATAAGCGATAGTTATACTGACATGTTAATTGTTTGAGAAATGGGGTAGGGGGGGTGGAGGAGGATAGTGAGTTAGGGATGTGAAAGGAGTGGAGGACATAGATGGTAAGGAGGGAAAGAAGAGAATTGGTTAGGACAGGAGGCTATCAGAGCAAAGGCAAAGACAAACCCCAGTAATAAAACAAGTACAAGTTGCAGTGGACCCATTTAGAGCTCAGAGAAGCATTTATACTGAAATCAGTTTAGGCCAAGGGTCCCAGATAGCTCCTAATTTATCATGAGATCTATTGGCCCAGCCTCCCAATGACCCCTTTTAATCTGTTTCTAATCTTGTACTAGTCTTCCACTGAGAAAATTCTCTGGGTCTTGATGGCCCACATTAGGCCAATCCTTAAAAAGGTTTTCCAGGCAACGTTGGCTGTGGGTACCGGGATACACTGGGATCGACGCGAAAGCCACTGCTCCGACTCCTGTACCGCAGCTCTCACTGCAATTAATGGGATACCAGCCTGCAATTACGGGCAGCGGCTACTACACAAGGGTCAGAGCAGTGGCTTCCGCTCCAACCCTGGTGTATCCCGGACTGATATCTGGTGCTGCCTGCAAAAACCCCTTTAAGAGCTTTAGCACAGAGGGCCATGATTGGAGAGGTGAGGGATTCTGGGAATGTATATAGTGATATTTATCAGGGTCTCCCTCCATATACAGGATTGCACCATAGTGAAGAAAAAATCTGGCGAGTGTATCCCCCTCACCAGTTCTCCCCATTTGTCAGAAGGATGGAGCGGGACCCAGAGGCCCATCATGGAGCCTTCACCTCATTCACAGATCTATGGGGGAAACAATGATGAGAAGATCCTGGATCTCACCAACAAGATCATTGAGCTGCTGACTGGAGAGGTGAGGCTGCTGGGAATGCTGGGACATTATACGTGGGGGATAATATGGCTGGATGATGACCGTATCATTATGTTGTCAGGTTCCTATAAGGTGTCAGGATGTCACGGTCCATTTCTCCATGGAGGAGTGGGAGTATTTAGAAGGACACAGAGATCTGTTCAAGGACATCATGATGGAGGACCACCAGCCCCTCAGATCACCGGGTAAGGGTACACATTAGTCACCTAGATACTACATCCTCTGATAATCACATATACATATAGCAATCAGTCACTTTGTGTTTTCCGTAGATGGATCCAGTAAGAAAAACCCATCAGAAAGATGTCCCAGCCCCCTGTATTCCCAGCATTGTACAAAGAAATACAACAGTGCCCTGTGTGGGGAGGTAAAGGGTTTTCTAGTGATACCCACTGGAGTGTACACCCTCAGAGGTATCGTTCAGATTCTCGTTGGATCGTGGGAATATGAACAATAACCATTCAGTGTAACTGCTGCCAGCAACTGAACGACAATTTGTTCACTTAGGCCTCCTTCACACGAACGACACGGCATCGCTGCGAGAAAATCGCAGCGATATCGCATCGCTACACCGGACGATATCGATGCGAGTTTCTCGCAGCAATACCGCGATTTTGTAGCGCTACAAAGTCGCATGTGATGCTACAAAATCACGCGATTTTGTAGCATCTGCTACTGTGAAAGTTGCATCGCATCGCATGCAAACCGCGTTTTCGTGCGATGCGATGCAACAGAGAGGAAGGCTCCATAGAGAAACATGGGCTACAAAACCTCGCGTGTCGCGGGCATATCGCCAGACCTGGGAGGTTTGTGTGTCGTTTTGTAGCATGCTACAAAACATCTCGTGTGAAGGAACCCATAGGAAAGCATGGACTTCACATACATGCGATTTGTAGCATCGTAGCAATGATACAAAATCACGTGACTTTGTCGCCTGTGTGAAGGAGGGCTTATGGTTTGTCGTTTAGTTTGAGCAGACATAAAAATCAAATGCCAATTGGCCTGTGTAAACAGGCAGTCCTTCATCTATAAACGACTGCCTCTTCACTGTGAACGGAGGCGGGAGACCGGAAGAGATCTCCGCCTCTATTCACTGAGTGATCATTGCTCCTGTGTGATTTTATTGGGACAATTGTCCTATGTTAAAGAGCCCTTAGGCTATGTTCACATGGCTTATTTGATGGGCCAGAAAAAAATGTGTGTTAAAATACGAAAACTCGCGATTCTTAGAGGCGGATACATGTCAAATTATATGTCCAAACCTGGCAACGCATATTTTGAAGTCCCATTGATTGCAAAGCCAGAATCTGACGCGGAAAACAAAACAAAAAACGGTGAGACGTGTCACTTTTTTTTCCTGTGACATATTTTAAATATGCATCAAGCAGGGACACTGTTTCATATTACAAATCAACATGTATTGTAATGCTGGGTTCCCATGGGACGGCTTCACCTCGGAAGTCTCGCAGTTTTGTCACACCGAAGAACCGCAAGACTTCCATGGGATTTGCCGCGGGTTTTGGAGCGGCTTCGCCGCATTCTTTTCTGTTGCGGCTGGCTCTCCCATAGAAAAGAACAAGGTCACAACAGAACAAAAAAAAAAAAAAAGAATTTATATGCTATGCCATGGGCATCCGCGCCGCAGCAATGGCTAATGATGGTTTTGCTGCGACAGATTGTCCGCCCCGTGTGGCCGAAATGTTTGACAAGTCTCGTCTACATGGCTGGCTAATCCCGGGATTAGCGACTCCAGGCGGATTTGCCGCAGCGAAATTCCACAGGGAAATTCCGCAGCAAATCCACCCTGTGGGAGCCCAGCCTTGGAGTATTTTGGTGCAGAATATGCGCCATGTGAACATACCCAAAAGTTGCATTTTTTATCCTTACATTCTCCCCTTTTTCTCCCCCTGTGTACCTGCAAAGCTGTAGAGATCCTATAGAGAGAGAGAGAGTACCTATGATGCACTGAATTAACCCGACCTGTTCTGGGTACTTTAGAAATGCTGGTATAGACTACAAACTACTGAGTTTACACGACTACATACAGTCATCTTCTAGGATTTGGGCCGCAGGCATAATTTAATAAATGGGACCATGTGTTCTTTTTATTTTATGGCTTATTAAGGGTGAAGACCTGATTATTATTAAAGTTGAAACTATAGGAGGAGCTGAAGAGACATATGTGAGGGGTGATCAGCGGTGTGAAGAGAACACTTCTACAGGTGACAGTACAGGTGGGTATTACATATTCTTGCTTGGCCACTACAACAGCCTATTACTCAGACTTTAGAAGACACCCTACAATCTCCCGTACACGAGCAGCATAGTTATGACGAGGGCCCGTCTGTGTGTTGGACATTTTCTGTAGTACTGGGATAGAATAATAAAACCATCCAGAATATTGTACCACTAATTTGTCTGGCTACCAGATTGTAGGGATCTAGGAAGCGATGACTCTGATTGGCTGAGTAGCTGTCGAAGAACCAATCAATGCAGTGCTCGATGAACCAATCACAGCCATCACATTGGTTCATCGAGTGCTGCATTGATTGGTTCTCGAATGCTGCTCAGCAAATCAGAGCCAATGCTTCCTGGAGGTGGGATTTATGAATCCCATAACCAGGAAGTGATCTTCTGTGGGCGCCCGAGGACTGCAAGAAACGTGTTGGAGCTCTGTAGAGTTATGGGAAGGACCTGGACCGAGCTTGCTAGTATAATAAGACCTAGCGCTTCTTTTTGGGCAAAAAATTAATATAAGACAGAGTCTTATTTTCAGGGAAACACAGTATGTTGGGCTGAAAAAAGACAAATGTCCATCCAGTTTAGCTTTGTTCCACCCCCCTTGTTGATCCAGAGGAAGGCAAAAAAAAAACAATTCACCCCATTACGAGGTGAAAAAAATTCCTTCCCGACTCCATAGTGGCAGTCAGAATAATCCCTGGATCAACATTTGAAAAGTTCCTTGCGGACCCCAAGACCAGCAGTCAGAAGATACCCGGCTCAACAACCCTTCTGACTATTTAATGCCTATATCCTGTAATGTCCTAGTGCTCTAAAAAGTGTTCAAGAAATCTGCCCCTTCTGTTTAACAGACTCATATAAACATGTATACAACCTTTTTTGGTCTAAGGACTAGATTGTACAACTTCCATTGGCTGCAATGAATCATAAAGGGAATTTAGCACTAAAGACATTTATCAGGAGATAAGTGTCTGATTGCTAAGGTCTGACTGCTGGAACCCCCAGAATCCTGAGAAATGCGCCCAGGATTGTCCCTGTGAATGAAGCTGCGGTGCCATGCACAGCTGCCCCTCATTCACTTCTATGGGACAAGCCGAGATCAATGTGCTCGGCAATCTCGGTCCATCCCACAGAAGTGGTGGACATGCATGGGCACAGCTCTCAGGAGTCCCAGCAGTCAGACATTTATACCATATCCTTCGGATGGAATACAACTTTTAAAGGCTTATTACTACCAAAGACACTTATATTTTCCTTTGAGACATTTATGGGGTATCAACATTATATGTTATAACTAGTGAGGGTTCCACTTTTGGGACTCCCACCTATTGGAATAACATGGAAATTATGAGCTTTTCAAAACATGATCTAGAGATACAAAGAGAGCATGCCAGGCAGCACTTCCCCTCAGGCCTATACCAGGCATAACACAGGAACTGATCTATCTAAATTGCTCCTGAAATCGCTTAAAATGGAACATCTATAGACGTACCTTATCTCCCCCAAAACAGTGCCAGCACCAACCATAGAGGTGACAGCCACACTCTGGATGATTAGTACATTGGGTGTTCACATGTATTTTCCAAGATATGTAGTCATATCTATGATCAGTGTAAGGGCAGCTTTGTATGGGACAACTGTCAGGCGAATAAGTGCCCGACAGCTATCTCACAGACTGCCGTGGAATGGCTGTCAGGCACTTAATCGTTCAAGTGAATGGAGGCGGAGCAGCTGAGGATTGTTCTGGCCGGCCCCACCTCCATTCACAGTTAACCGGAGTCGCTCATACATTGAGATGCTCCTGTTTACGTGGCCCGGTAGTTGCTTGTTTTTTTTAGTTCTGTTGAAAACCAAGAATGAGTGACAGGTGAGCGATGTCTTGCTCACAGCCCTATCTGCGGTCGCATGTATATGGGATGATTCTCGCCCAAATTTCTAGCGAGAGTTCGGGCGATAATCTACCTTAAGGGCTAATGCGGCATTATTCCGCAGCTATTAGGTTCTATTGAATCTAATAGCGTTCTGCTTTGCAATCTTCACGCTGCAGAATTCTACCGCGGAATTCTGCAGCGTGAAAGAAATCGCGGCATGTTCTATTTGCCGCGGAAAAACGTGCGGCTGACTTCCATTGTAGTCAAAGGAAGCCGTTCGTCACTCGATACTTCTGCTGTGAGCACAGCGGATGTATCGCATGATTGTGCATCACCGCCGGCACGTCATGCGCTGCACTGCACATGTGCGCCAGCTCGCCAGACGGGACTTTCGCGGCAGATCCAGAGAGGTGAGTATGGGGTCTTTGTGTGACGCTGAGTCGGACTCCGCTGCGATATTCTGCTGGCGGAGTCTGACATGGCTGTGGTAATGAGGCCTTAGGAAGAGAGCATAGAGCAGCTAACCAACGATGGCATTCTGATGTCTGCATCAGAGAGATACAGTTGTCCTTAGACAACCATGTTTTTCTAAACTGCCGTCTGATGTGTTGAGCTACACAGTAGGGCATCATCAGCCACAGCTTGCACACCCCTGAACTACATGTTCAAGTATAAACTAATTATGAATTGTTAATTTATATTTTTCAACAGATATATTGAATAGAAAAAAGATCCTGGAGCGAAGTAATAATTTATCTCCTGACTGTGAAATATGGGATATTAAAATCGTTGAAGCCTCTCTGGGACAAAACCATATTACGCCAACTCTACTTCCTATACTTGAAACTGTAGATCTGACATCTGACCCTCCTAATCATGAAGAACCTTCTGACAAAATACATAACTTTTCTGCTCAGACAGTAAAAGACAGTTTTACATATTCAGGAGGCGAGAGATATTTTACTCAAAATCCTGATTTTATCAGACCTCAAAGGTCCCAGACAGCTGAGAAGCCATATTCCTGCTTCGAATGTGGGAAATGTTTTACAAAGAAAGCCAACCTTTTCAGACACCGAAGACTTCACACAGGGGAGAAGACATTTTCGTGTTCCGAGTGTGGGAAACGTTTCTTACAGCAGTCGCTTCTGGAAAGACATCAGAGAATTCACATCAATGAGAAGCCTTTTGCTTGTTCCGACTGTGGGAAGTGTTACACATGGAAATCAGAACTTTCTAGACATCAGAGAATACACATAGGCGAAAAGCCGTTTCCATGTCCAGAATGTGGGAAATGTTTTACTCAGAAATCTGATCTTGTGAGGCATCAAAGAATTCACCGAGGAGAGAAACCGTTTTCATGCCCTCAATGCAACAAAAGTTTTACCCAAAAATCAGCCCTTATTAATCATCTAAGACTTCACACAGGAGAAAAGCCCTTCTCGTGTTCCCAGTGTGGAAAACGATTTATACAACAATCGCTCCTTGAGAGACATCAAAGGGTCCACATCGGGGAGAAACCGTTCTCCTGTTCAGAGTGTGGCAAATGTTTCTTGCAGAAATCGGAACTCGGTCGACATCAGAGAATTCACTTTGGCGAAAAGCCATTTAGGTGTTCTGAGTGTGGAAAATGTTTTGCTCAGAAGTCTGATCTGGTCAGGCACCAAAGAATTCACACCGGGGAGAAGCCGTTTTCTTGTCCACAATGCCACAAGTATTTTACACAAAAATCAACACTAATTTATCATCAGAGAACTCACACAGGAGAGAAACCATTTTCATGTCTAGAGTGTGGTAAATGCTTTGCAAGGAAGTCATTGCTTTTGAATCATCAGTTAATTCATGTTGACGAGAAGCAATACGGCATCCTAAGATCAGGAAATATACAAAAAGATACGTTACTGACCATAGACATCACTTAATTAAGAAAATTAAGATGATTGGCAATGTGGTTGACTGTAAAGCCAAGTTGTCTTAGTTATGAGAGGGGAAATCTGTTTCCCTTCAATCAAGTGAGAAGATGTGGGAAAATTCCATTCAGATGCAGTGATTTCCGTGGCAATACTATGAAATTCTCTACTGGGCCATTAATTTTCCCATTTAAAGAGACTTATCTCACAAGCAATATATTGAGTGTATATAGGTAATACTTACAGTTCCCAGTGTTTGCAGTATGCGGTTTGCTGTGGTTTCATTCGGTGTCTTGGAAATAAAAAAGTGAAATAAATGTTTCTTACAACAATCGAACCAACTTCTTGTTTCAGAAAGGGAAGTGATAACTATTTTAACTATCAGATCATTTGTATAGTGACCCCCAACATACTGGAATATAGATGATCTAACACGCCCTTAAAGGGATTCGGTCACCAGGTTCTTTTAAGTTTGGCTCAGTTGAGCTCTGAATCATGGAGGCGGGCTCTGAATTATGGAGGCGGGCTCTGAATCATGGAGGCAGGCTCTGCTGGCTTCTCCCTGCCTACATCATGCAGACTGACAGCTCACTCTCCCCTTTTGTGCATTGGGAGAAAGCTGTCAGTGCGGCCCATCTCAGTGACTCAGAGCTTAGCTTCCAGTCAAACTTCATGAACCCGTTGATCGAATCCCTTTAACCCTTTTCAATCCACTGTCTGACGTCTAAAGACATTCTGATTGAAGGCTGTACAGCTCCGATGTTGGAAGACGTCCGGCAGGGTATTCTTACTGTATATTACTGGCCGCTCTGTTGTCTGGGGGCCTCTCCAGCATGCCTCATACTGCAGTACTGGCTCTAGCCAGCAGATGGCGCCATTGTATAATAGCAGAAAGAGAGAGCCCCCTAGGAAATCCGGAATCCAAAATTGGATTGCAAAGGGTTAAAGCGTACCTGAGAGTTCAAAAACATTTAAAAGCAGCTCAGGTCTTCACTGGCTGCGGCTTTGCTGCTATTTGCACCCACTTTGACCTTTATCAATGCAGTTTTCCATGTAGATTTTACAATTTTTATGCTGCCCTGCTGTTTGCAATCCAGGTGGGGGATGTGACTTAAGCAGCCATTCTACCAGTACTGTACTGGTCAGGACTTCCTTTCCCGCTCCTCCTATGCTGCCTTGGTTAGTCCTGCAGCAATCAGCTGCAGTGCAGTATCTAAACTGTTGGTTGGCAGTCAAAGGCGTTGTCATTAGAAAAACAAAATTCTATACTTATTACTCCCCAGGCAGTCTTCTTACCGCATCTTCTTCCCGCTGATCTCCTGCAGTCCCCCGGGTCACATCACCTCCAGCCCAGCTAATTCTTCTTCTTCCTGTGACGAAGCGTACATTACCAGCATTCTCCTTCCTGCAGGGCAGTACACCCAGTCACTAGTGACCTAGCGTTCACTGCCTAGCAGGGAATGCTGAGCTAT
Source organism: Eleutherodactylus coqui (assembly GCF_035609145.1). Taxonomy (NCBI): domain Eukaryota; kingdom Metazoa; phylum Chordata; class Amphibia; order Anura; family Eleutherodactylidae; genus Eleutherodactylus; species Eleutherodactylus coqui. The sequence goes on from NC_089849.1 coordinate 103,341,234, forward strand.
TGCAGCGAGACTGCACATGCGTGCTGTATATTAACACTCGCAGCGAGACAGTGCGCATGCACAGTCTTGGCAATAGCTCGGCATTCCTTGCTAGGCAGTGAACGTTCCATCACTAGTGACATAACCTACACTGATCTACAGGAAGAAGAATGCCGAGAATCAACGCTCTATAACAAGAAGAGGATCCGGATGGCTTGCGATGAGGTAACCTGGAGGACTGGAGAAGATCCAGTAAGAAGACTGATGGAGGAGGAATAGGCAAGTATTGACAAAACCCCTATAATGTGCTTGAAGTGTAAAAGATTTAGAGAGAGCTTGTCCTTCTGTAAGCTTTGTTGGCAGACATCGTTTCACTGCAGTGAACTCCGTCTAGTGTGAAAGGTAGTCTGAGTCGGGGACTTCTGTGGATGTGCAGTCCGGACTCTGGGTAATTCCAAAATAGTGCAGACCCTGCCTCCCCTTAATAGGGTTACATTTTGTTTGTGCTGCTGGTGCAACTTCTATTTGGACAGTCCAGACTCTGGTGGGGAAACTCTGAAATATAAGTCGCATTAGGCATAGTATTCTGCATGGAAAGTCCACATGGGAACATACCCTTTGTTTCCATGTCAATGTTTCCCAGTGGTTCCCATTTAGTGTGTAACGGTGACATATTTCCTGCCCGTGTGCATTTGTCATTTTTTTGCCCCCAACTTATTTAGATCCATTCCTAATAGTATATGGTCTTCTCTTGTGTTAATTACTTTACATAATTTTGTATCATTTGCAAAGATTGATATTTTACTGTACAATCCTTCTACCAGGTCATTTATATGATATATATTTACACACATATAAAAAGAATTGGGCCCAATACTGCCCCCTGTGGTACCCACTAGTAACGGTGACCCAATCAGAATATGTACTACTTATAACCACCAGTATCAAATGCTTTGGAAACATTGAGATATACAACAGCCAATGACTCCCTGGTCCAGTCTAGAACTTACCCCCTCGTAGAAGCTGATCAGATTAGTTTGGCAGGATTGATGCGGATACGTAGTTAAATGTATTTCACTGAGGTCCTCCAGGATAGCATCTTAGAAACCCTTCAAGCATTTTACCCACATCAGAACGTAACCTTTTCAGCCTATAGTTTCTAGGCTCGCTTCTTAAATATTTGCTATACAGCAGTTCTGTGGAACTGACCCCATCACTATAGAGTCCTTAATCTGTTGGAGGACGCAATATGCTTTTTTTACTGACCCCACTAATGGGACTTTACACCCGCACATATTTTTTAAGGCAGTGGCTTGACTGATTACTGACAGCCAGGCTCCTGCTCTAACAGCTAGTTGAACCCCTTACATGCCACAATCAATAGTAACTGCAGCATGTAAGCAAATGCCAGCAGGATGGGACTCCTTCTGTCATCCATCGGCACCCCATAATGCGATTGCAAAGTACCAATGGGTTTCTATGGCAGCTGGAAGCCTGACAAAAGGCCTCAATGTTTGCCCTGTTACTCAGCCTATTAGGCGCCCTCTCCTGTGGAGTCTAATAGGCTGCTGTCATAGGCTTTGTAAAATGCACTACATAAAGTCCTAATTACACGTAAGGTTGATCGCTCAAAGTTCGTTCAAAAGATAGGATGATTGACTGTTTTAGCGATCATTTTGCATAAGCTGCTAATGGGCACGAATACTCATTAGCAGCTTCTTAGCTTTATTTGCATGTAAATGAGCCTCCCTGAGCTGTATGCAGAAAACAGCTGGTGGTCTGTTATCTGCATATAGCCCCTTTGTTCTCCCATGGGACTGTAGCTGAATACAATGCTATCAGCTCACCGTCCAAACAATGGATTTTGAACTCAATTAAAAATCGTTTGGATGAAAAGCAGACGATGGTAACATTTACAAACAACGATTATTGCCCAAAAAACATCGTTTGAGCGAATTTTGAGCGATAATCGTTGCGTGTAAATGGGGCTTAAGTAATTCTAGCGATCGAACAATTCCATCTTCAAGTCCCCCTTCAGGGACTAAAAAGATAGTGTCAAAAAAAGTTTAAAGAAAAGTCCAGTGTAAAACAAAAACAAAAAAAGCATTTTTCCCAACAAGAAAGCGTTAAAGCAGAATGCACCCTCAAATGGCTGATCAAAGGCTGCAGGTATTGCAGAGATGTACATGGGATAGCATTACTAGTTACAGAGGTCCCCTTGAGAATGATGCAAAAACTGAACCAGACACCAATGGTTAGCTATATAATACTTCTTTACATGGCTGAGGAAATCGCATGCACTTGTATAAAGAGTCCAACATTGACTTGCAGGAATGCGTCGTAGGGTCGTGTTTTATGTGCAACTTTTTTACGCGCTAAAATACCTGCATAAATACGGTTGTGTGAATAAGCCCCAACGCGTATTCCTTGGCAGTGACCCAACTTGTATGCTATCATTTACCCCTCTTCTATACTGCTTGAATTCCACCTGCCCTAACCTTAGCTTGTCTATTCTCATGCTTGCACTCTGTCTGGCGACTTGGTACGGCGTCCTGGTGTCAACTATTAATGGCAGCACCCCGAGGCTTCCCATGCGTAGGGAGTCTGTCACCAGAATTATGCTCCTCTGTATGGGGACGGCATAAAGTAGTGACAGACACCCGGATTCCATCAGTGAGTCACTTACTTTACTTTGGTGATGTAGTTTCCATGATATCAGCCGATCTCTCCCACAGCCCGGGCCTTGTAATCAGGAGCAGCGGTCTAACTATCCTCACACCAATGAACAATGCTGCGTTTAGAGGTAATGATTAGCATTCAAACGAGCAAGTGTGAGCGTCAAGCATTCGGTTTAAGCGCGAGGCAACGACCAAACGCGAATTGTGCACTTTTAGTCTGTCGTTCAGTTATAGAGATGAGCTAGCATACTCGCTAAGGGCAATTACTTGAGCGAGCATTGTCCTTAGCAAGTACCTGCCCGCTCAGAAGAAAGGATTCGGGTGCCGGCGCGGGTGACAGGTGAGTTGCGGCAGGTAGCAGGGGGTCGCGGGGGGGAGAGGGAGAGATCTCCCCTCTGTTCCTCCCCGCCGCCGCCAGCCAAACCTTTTCTTCTGAGCGGGCAGGTACTCGCTAAGGGCAATGCTCGATTGAGTAATTGCCAGTAGTAATACGTAGATATAACTCGTCAAACTGAAAAGTGACAGGTACCACGCCCCCTGTCACTTTCCGTCCCTTATGTTAATGTGACAGCTGCCCCCCTTCTGGAAGCAGGGAGCTGCATCAGCCTAGGTCAGTGGTGGCGAACCTATGGCACGCGTGCCAGAGACGGCACGCAGAGCCCTCCCTGCTGGCACGCGCCGCCATCTGCCGCTCACCACCTTAGTGAATGCCTGCAGGGGCCGCGGCTCCCCTGCTGATATTCACTCAGCGCTGCTTTCTGTGCTGATCCCGGCGTACACTGAGTCAGTGTGCAGCTAGGATCCTTCTCCCCCGTCCCCCGACGTCTCCTACTTTGGTTCCGCAAGAGCAGGGGGAGAAGGCATCCAACAGCAGCACACTGCCTTCAGTATGCACCTGGGATCAGGCAGGAGAGGAGCGGCGCTCCCGCGAGGAGGAGGGGTAAGTATGTGGGGCAGGGGGCGGGCATTCTGACAGCTGGGAGAATCGCTGGGGGGGGGGGAGGCATTCTGACTGCTGGGAAAATCGCTGGGGGGGGGGAGGGGGCATTCTGACTGCTGGGAAAATCGCTGGGGGGGGGGCATTCTGACTGCTGGGAAAATCGCTGGGGGGGGGGGCATTCTGACTGCTGGGAAAATCGCTGGGGGGGGGGCATTCTGACTGCTGGGAAAATCGCTGGGGGGGGGAAGCATTATGACTGCTGGGAGAATCGCTGGGGGGGGGAGGGGAAGCATTATGACTGTTGGGAGAATCGCTGGGGGGGAGGGGAAGCATTCTGACTGCTGGGAGAATCGCTGGGGGGGAGGGGAAGCATTATGACTGCTGGGAGAATCGCTGGGGGGGGAGGGGAGGCATGACTGCTGGGAGAATCGCTGGGGGGGGAGGGGAGGTATTATGACTGCTGGGAGAATCGCTGGGGGGGAGGGGAGGTATTATGACTGCTGGGAGAATCGCTAGCGGGGGAGGGGAGGCATGACTGCTGGGAGAATCGCTGGGGGGGGGGGAGGCATTAGGACTGCTGGGGGACCACTGGGGGGGGGGGGTAATATGACTGCTGTGGGAACCGCTGGGGGGGAAGCGGGCATTATTACTGCTGGGGGACCGCTGGGGTATGTCACTATTACCACTGGGGGGGGTCACTATTATCGCTAGGAGGGCCACTATTACCACTGGGGTATGTTTACATGCGGCAGAAACTGGCAGGGCTGTTTCAAAATAGACAGGGTGCAGATTTTGACAACTTTTTGGATGCGGAAATGCTGCAGAATTTTCCACATCCAAAAAGCAGTCAGAATCTGCACCCTGTCTATTTTGAAGCAGCCCTGCCCATTTTAGAACGACGGGGGTAAAATCATGTCGTGATAAGCCCCGCCCCCTGACGTGTTGGCACTTTGCGATACATAAGTTGGTTTTGGGTTGCAGTTTGGGCACTCGGTCTCTAAAAGGTTCGCCATCACTGGCCTAGGTTATTATGCCGCCCCCTTTAGTTCAGTGAAATTAGCATGGGATAGCAGAAATGTCAGTCCTATGACGTGTCAATCATAATACACTCCGCGGAGCAGAGTATATTCTGAATATGTCCGGATTAATCTACATCCAAAGCCTATTACGATTATGTCCAGCTTTATCTACAGCTGATATTAAGTAAAAAATGAGTATATTATGAGACTTTATCTACAGTCTCTTATTTCATGAAGTTATCTATCTCCATGAGAGTGTATTATAAATCCCCAGCCTTTTAGCCCCCACCTTTTTTTGAAAAACAGACCCCTTCATAAAGTTAATGGGGTTGTCCCGCGCCGAAACGGGTTTTTTTAAATTCAATAGGCCCCCCGTTCGGCGCGAGACAAACCCAATGCATGTGTTAAAAAAAAAAACGTATAGTACTTACCCGAATCCCCGCGCTGCGGCGACTTCTTCCTTACCTTACTAAGATGGCCGCCGGGATCTTCACCCACGATGCACCGCGGGTCTTCTCCCATGGTGCACCGTGGGCTCTGTGCGGTCCATTGCCGATTCCAGCCTCCTGATTGGCTGGAATCGGCACACGTGACGAGGCGGAGCTACAAGGAGCAGCTCTCCGGCACGAGCGGCCCCATTCACCAGGGAGAAGACCGGACTGCGCAAGCGCGTCTAATCGGGCGATTAGACGCTGAAATTAGACGGCACCATGGAGACGAGGACGCTAGCAACGGAACAGGTAAGTGAATAACTTCTGTATGGCTCATAATTAATGCACGATGTACATTACAAAGTGCATTAATATGGCCATACAGAAGTGTATAACCCCACTTGCTTTCGCGGGACAACCCCTTTAAGCTTTTATCCCTCAGTCTTTATGTCAGGAAGCTGCAGACCCCCACAACCCCCACCTTTTTTTTGTTTTCACAACAAGAGAGAACGCAGGAGACTGATGCAAAGTTTTAAAAAGCTTTATTGAGTACACGTGCGAATACATAAAATATTATTCATATAGTTACATGGGTAATAACATAATTATATTAAATATGTCGTATGAGGTAAAGCATTTGTATAAAGTTAAATGCATCCTATAAGAGGTTTTGAACTGCAATGTACAGAGTCCTCAGCCAGCAAGGCTCCTTTTTCATCAAATAATGCATGTGTGAAGTAAAAGTATCTTTTTTCTTACAATTTCAGAAGAAGGGGTGTTAATATTAACAGTTTTTTAATTTCTTAATAAAGAAGAACTGGGTTTACAAGCAGTTGGCATAATTTTTATGTAAGGGTTGTACCTTTGAGGTCCTATATATTCTCTAATCTTGAATTCTGTTAAAAGTCCACCTAATAACAGAACTAATTGGCTCCATTACAAGAGAACGGAACTGAGAACTGACTTCTAAGGGCACCGACCATATAGTGCTTGACAGGAAGTACAAGACTTTCATCTACAATAGTAAACGGTATTCGCTGCTGAGATCCCGTAAGGATGTACAAGAAGTAGCTGAATGAGTCTGTGTATTAGGCCGCCTGCACACGAGCGGAAATCCCGCCGCGGATTTCCACCGCTGAAAGTTTGCATAGGAGTGCATTAAAATACGCACTCCTATGCAGACGGCCGCGGTTTGGCCGCGCGAAATCTCGCGCGGCAAACAAACCGCGGCATGTCCTAATTTTCTGCGGGGCACGCACTCACCCGGCCGCCGGCTCCGGTCTGCGCATGCACCGGCTGCGCGGCAGCCGGCACATGAAAGAGCCGGGGCCGCCAGGCGCGGGTGAGTACGCGCTCGTCCCTGCAGGCGCTCGGGTCGGATCGCGCGGCGAGAATTCTCGCTGCCGGATCCGACCCGCTCGTCTGCAGGCGGCCTTACTTGTAGAATGACACTGGATACATTATTATTATTTAGAACAGCAATTTTCAGATGCAGTTAGGAAATAACCTTCAAAAAGAATTGCATGCATCAACCTTCTATCTGTGCACTTGTATCTCTTTGCCTTTGTGACCAGTTTATCAATTTATTCATACATGCACAAAAAATAGACTGATTTACAAAGGCATGTGCTTCAAAAGTGCATTACAAACCCTGACGAGTAAATTATAGAACATATTTACATTGACAAGCCTTTCTTTAAGCAATTGAATATAAATAACCAGACTGCTTAGCCCCAGCCAAGTGTCAGCAGGGTACGTCTCTGAAGAATCTCCCCCTTTCCACCTCATAACTACTGTGCCTGATGTATAAAAAAAACTCAGAAGGAATATATTTAATGTCTCTTGCCTTCCTAGTCCCAGTATTAACCCCTTAATAACAAGCTGATTTTTTTACTTAAGGACCAAGCGATTTTCATCATCCTGTTGCAAGAGCTATAACTTGTTGACCTATCTGTATTCAGGACTTGTTTTTTCTTTTTGGGACAAGTTGTTTATTTTAATGGCACCACTCTGGGGTACATATAATATATTGTATAATTATTATAGTGTCCCAGAACATCATCCTGGTCCCCTCCATAAATGTCATACGTTTGTCCTATGTGGATGCACTGTGCAAGCTTATCTTGTCATTTCCAGTATGTGTGTTGCACAGCTGCGGTGCTTGGGAGGTTAACGCTAATAAAATCATTGCCTGTCTGTGAATTTATTGGTCTGTCATGTCATGTGGTATAAGTGAGGGAATAATTAGGAGTGATAGAGAGCAGGAAAGAGTCAGTTCTTCAATCTGTGGTCTAGTTTCCATCTTGTCTTCAATCTGAGAGAGTCTAACACAGAGCCACATGGAAGCACCTTCAGCTTCCTTGTGGTGAAGATGGAGCAGAAGGAGAGATATCCCATAGCGACTGCATTTTGAATGTGATTGGAGTGAGTCCCAAGCCTAAGAGAGAGACCCTTGTAAGTAATCACTTTTTCTCAAAGGTACAACCCTTACATAAAAATTATGCCAACTGCTTGTAAACCCAGTTCTTCTTTATTAAGAAATTAAAAAACTGTTAATATTAAAGGGGTTGTCCCGCGGCAGCAAGTGGGTCTATACACTTCTGTATGGCCATATTAATGCACTTTGTAATGTACATTGTGCATTAATTATGAGCCATACAGAAGTTATAAGAAGTTTTTCACTTACCTGCTCCGTTGCTAGCGTCCTCGTTTCCATGGTGCCCGTCTAATTTTCGGCGTCTAATGGCCAAATTAGACGCGCTTGCGCAGTCCGGGTCTTCTTCTTTTCTCAATGGGGCCGCTCGTGCAGGATGCCGACTCCGTGTAGCTCCGCCCCGTCATGTGCCGATTCCAGCCAATCAGGAGGCTGGAATCGGCAATGGACCGCACAGAAGCCCTGCGGTCCACCGAGGGAGAAGATCCCGGCGGCCATCTTCAGCAGGTAAGTAAGAAGTCACTGGAGCGCGGGGATTCAGGTAAGCGCTGTCCGGTGTTCTTGTTTAACCCCTGCATCGGGGTTGTCTCGCGCCGAACGGTGGGGGGGGGGGGGTTGAAAAAAAACAAAAACCCGTTTCGGCGCGGGACAACCCCTTTAACACCCCTTCTTCTGAAATTGTAAGAAAAAAGATACTTTTACTTCACACATGCATTATTTGATGAAAAAGGAGCCTTGCTGGCTGAGGACTCTGTACATTGCAGTTCAAAACCTCTTATAGGATGCATTTAACTTTATACAAATGCTTTACCTCATACGACATATTTAATATAATTATGTTATTACCCATGTAACTATATGAATAATATTTTATGTATTCGCACGTGTACTCAATAAAGCTTTTTAAAACTTTGCATCAGTCTCCTGCGTTCTCTCTTGTTGTGAAAACAAAAAAAGGTGGGGGTTGTGGGGGTCTGCAGCTTCCTGACATAAAGACTGAGGGATAAAAGCTTAAAGGGGTTGTCCCGCGAAAGCAAGTGGGGTTATACACTTCTGTATGGCCATATTAATGCACTTTGTAATATACATCGTGCATTAAATATGAGCCATACAGACGTTATTCACTTACCTGCTCCGTTGCTAGCGTCCCCGTCGCCATGGATCCGTCTAATTTCGCTGGCTTCTTGCTTTTTTAGACGCGCTTGCGCTGTGCGGTCTTCTGCCTGGTGAATGGGGCCTCTTGTGCCGGAGAGCTGCTCACCGCGTCGTCATCGTAGCTCCGCCCCGTCACGTGTGCCGATTCCAGCCAATCAGGAGGCTGGAATTGGCAATGGAACGCAAGGAAGGAGAAGAAAATCCACGGTGCACCATGGGAGAAGACCCACGGTGCAACGTGGGAGAAGACCAGCGGCGCCATCTTTAAAAGAAGAATAGAAGAAGCTGCAGAACGCTGATGCAGGTAAGTGCAATGTGCTTTTTAAAAACTAACCTATGCTTTATTTTTAACAGGGCAGAATGCGGGGGTAAGTGAAAAAAATTTTTTCTCGCTTTCGCCGCGAGACAACCCCTTTAACTTTATGAAGGGGTATGTTTTTCAAAAAAAGGTGGGGGCTAAAAGGCTGGGGATTTATAATACACTCTCATGGAGATAGATAACTTCATGAAATAAGAGACTGTAGATAAAGTCTCATAATATACTCATTTTTTACTTAATATCAGCTGTAGATAAAGCTGGAAATAATCGTAATAGGCTTTGGATGTAGATTAATCTGGACATATTCAGAATATACTCTGCTCCGCGGAGTGTATTATGATTGACACGTTATAGGACTGACATTTCTGCTATCCCATGCTAATTTCACTGAACTAAAGGGGGCGGCATAATAACCTAGGCTGATGCAGCTCCCTGCTTCCAGAAGGGGGGCAGCTGTCACATTAACATAAGGGACGGGGCATGGTACCTGTCACTTTTCAGTTTGACGAGTTATATCTACGTATTACTACTATTGCCCTTAGCGAGTATGCTCGCTCATCTCTCTTCAGTTACATTGTTGGCCCGTTCACTTATCACTACATTTAAACACTCTCCGCTCAGTGTGTTATATAGGAACATGAAACCCTGAACGAGAAGTGAACGATTCTCAATGATGATCTGCCTGTCTAAGCGGGCTGCAGGAGAGCTGCTGATGACGTCACCAGATGGTCCGCTCGGACTAACGTCAATCATTTATTTCTCATTGTGCGTAAAAGGGCCATTACTGCTGTTACCTATACTGTGTGCTGCCCAAATGTTTCCCATTCTCCTCTCAGTCCGTAAACCTGGTCTATGACTTGTATTGTGGCCAGTAAAGGCTCTTATCCATTGATGACACCGTGTTACAAGTGTTCTTACCTATATTCAGGGTGCTGAATCCAAGTACGGCAACCAAAACTGTCTGTTAGGAAAGATAATAGAGTTATAAACATCATGAGAAAGTAGCATATAGCCAACCCTCTAGTTTTGTTGTCTTCTAGTTTAGCTGGTTTCGTTTCACAGATTTTGCAAGCCAGAATTGCGCCTCTAGTTTCACTGGCTGCAGCCGGCCCCCGTGACCTCGCTGCTGACACGGCCCACGTGATCTCATGCTCAGCGTATGTTCCTCCTGATGCTGAAATGCTCCCCACCCTTCTCCAGCGTCGCTGTGGGCGCTAGTAAAACAGTACTGCAGTGTAATGTAAGTGGCCATGTTTACCCAGATAACACAGTGATAACAGGAGAGATAACACGGTGATGTCACCTGCAGTCCTATGTAACACCACAGATAACACAGTGATAACGCCGAGGACAGATAATGATGTTACATGCAGTCCTATGTAACAGCACAAAGAACACAGTGATAACACTGAGGCTAGATAATGTCACCTACAGTCCTACGTAACAGCACAGAGAACACAATGATAACGTTAAGGACAGATGATGTAGTAGATGTGACCTGCAGTCCTATGTAACAGCACAGATAAAACATAATAACATGTTAAATGTTCATTTATTCTTTACAGCAGTCTTTTATATTCATTTATTATTGTTTTTGGTATTAAAAAAAAACATTCTCTATTAACCCCTTGAGTGGCACGCCCGGAAATTTTCCGGGACGAGCTCCACTGCTCATAGTGACATAGCCCGGAAGATTTCCGGGCTATGTATCACTATGGGAGCTGCAGAGCACAATGCCACAAGCTGTGACAGTGTGCTCTGCCTGCACAGACCCACAGAGAACAAAGCAAGGGCTTTGAAAAACCAGCAGAAGATATTGCTGATATGCCGGCAACCTCCTGCTTTGTTTAGAGGTTGCCATAGAGACCATCGGCTTGTCAGAAGCAAGCCGATGGTCTCTGTGGTAGGGAGAGCTTGGTGCTTGGCTGTAAGAGGACAGTTTGATCTCTGCTGTAAGAGCTAGTACCTGAGAAAACCTCTGATCTCTGCTGTGTTAACCCTTTACATGCTGCAGTCTATGTGACTGCAGCATGTAAAGGGCTGTCACTGCAGCATGTAAAGGGCTGTCACCATCGGACCCCCGGAATGTGATCAGGGGTCCTGATGGGTCCCTGTGGAAGTCCCCTAAAGGGACAAAAAAAAATTAAAAAAAAAAGGGAAAAAATTATAAAAAACATAAAAACACTTGTCTCCCTTTACTTTGTAAAAAAATCAAAAATACAATCACACATGTGGTATCCATGCGTCGTAATGACCCAGAAAAGGAAGTTAATGCATTATTTAACCCCTTAATGACATGGCCCCTTTTTTTCTTTCTTCCCCATTTCTTTTTTTCCTCCCCCCTGTTTAAAAAAATCACAACTTGTCCCGCAAAAAACAAGCCCTTATATGGCCATGTCAATGGAAAAATGAAAAAGTAATGGCTCTTGAGACGCAACTGCAAAATTAGTTGAAATTCAATGATTAGACCATTTTAAAAAACCTGCCCTGGTGGGCACGACAGGGTGGTAGGAAACCCGCCACTCAAGGGGTTAAATGGGGTTTGGTGTGTTTTTTGGAACGTCTAGAACAAATTAGTTGGATTTACATTGATTCCTATGGAAATAATTGCCTTGAGTTTCATTGGTTATCTAGTTTGGCGGATTGCTTTCGGACAAATTTCAACGAAACTAGAGGTTTGACTATATTCAATATTGTACCATTTTGTTTCAGTATATTGATCATTAAAACCACGGACCTCATTTATCAAAACGATCTAACAGTACTTACCAGAGAGCTGCAGTGACTTATCAGATGAGCGCCAATTTCACCAGGACATACATGCAATTGAAAAACGGTATAAAGGAATATTCCAAGGGAGAACACTGGTGGAGATAAAACATTGCATGTAATATCACAGGGTACGTAGGACCTCCTCTCAGTCCCATCTCCAGGACTTCTCCTATGCTGCACCTATCCTGTGGAACTCAGGGATTTCTCCATTATGTCATTTTTTTGTTCACTTGTTAATATTTTGTTCACTCGTGTATATTAATTCTATAAACTTGTATCTATTATTCATTAAGCATGGGTCATTCAAAAGAATGTGTGAATGGTGTAAGATATTCCTAATTTTGCAATGCCCAATTTTAAACCTAGTGATAAAAATATCTAAAATCATATTTTAAGTTCTACATTTCCCCTCGGTGACAGCTGCAACAGGCTGGTTGTGTACATCGCAAGGCTCTCTAAGTATCTTTGATTTTAATTAGTACTCATTGACAGAATACTTTGAACACATTTTTCCTTGTTTTTGTAAAAACTGTCCAATCTGAAGGTTTTTCATGTAATGTGCATTACTGAAACCAAACCACAGTATTTAATCATTACTTTAGTTTATGGAGGTGATCAAAAAGGTAACAGATTCCCTTCAAAGCTTGTCCCAGAACCTTTTTTTCATATTCATGTGTATAAGGCCCAATGTCCACGGGCGGGTTTTATTTATCGGATCCGCACTACATTTACGTCCTGCGGGTTTGATTTTAAATGATTTACAGATGCCACGCGTGGATAATCAATCGCAGCATGCTCAATTTACCCACTGATCTGGCTCTATTCATCTCTATGGGAGCTTAGGACCCGCAAATACATTTAACCGTTTCCAATCCACTGTCTGACATTATGATTTAAGGCTGTTACACCTGTCTGCTCATGGTTAATTTTGCTAGCACACCTTGTTTTGTCCAGACTAGCCAGGGTTAACATCTCCTGTGGCTTCTAGTCCGGTTAATTACCCTGCTATGTGCCTGAGTAGTGTGCTGGTGATTGACAGGTCTATCTATCGCCTTCTCCCATCTCCCTATAAGGCTGCATTCAGACGAACGTATATCGGCTCGGTTTTCACGTCGAGCTGATATACGTTGTCCTGGTGTGCGGGGGGGGGGGGGGTAGGATGGAAGAGCCAGGATCAGGAACTGAGTTACCGCCCCCACTCTGCCTCCTCTCCGCCCCTCTGCCCTATTTTCAATGGGGAGAGGCGGGCTGGGGGCGGGGCTAAGTCCCGCAAATTAGCCCCACCCCTGCCCGCCTTTCCCCATTGCAAATAGTGCAGAGGGGCGGAGAGGAGGCAGAGAGGGGGCGGAGAGGAGGCAGAGAGGGGGCGGGAGCTCGGTTCCTGCTCCTGGCTCTTCCATACTCCCCCCCCCCCCCTGCACACCAGGACAACGTATATCGGCTCGGCGTGAAAACCGAGCCAATATACGTTCGTGGGAATGCACCCTTAGATCCAGCTCATGCTGCCTGTGATTGGCCGATTATTGTTCTGTTTTTCATGTCCGTTGGACCTTGCTATTGTCTGCTTTACTTTCTGTTATCGGCCAAGCCTGTCCGCTAGACCTTGCTTTTATTGTTCAGTTTTTAGTGTCTGCTGAGTAGTCCAGCTACTCTGACCTGCTGGTAATCTGGCCATGATACTTTGTGCCATTCCCTCAGTCTGCTTGCTAGTCTGCCTCATTTGGTATCCTGCTGCTGTCATCTTGTCCGCTAGACCTCTCTGTTTGTATCTTCCTTCTGTCAGTTTGTCCACTAGGCCTCGCTGTTATCAGCCAGGCCTTACCATCTGCCTCTGCTCTATTTGTATTGTTTCATGTTGGTTCTTGTCATCTGCCTTTCCTGTCGGTGCTAGTGGGTAGTTGTCTCTTGTATAGGTACTGCAGTCCCTGCCTGTCCCCCCTAGTAAGCATAGGGTCAGAGTTGGCGGCCTGGACGTGTCCACCATCAGGGCCATCTCCAGGAAGGGACAGTGGCGTGGGTGTAGATCAGGGAGCCCCGCACCGTGCGTACCTAAGCATCCCACTAGTACTGTAACAGCTGTACAGCTATGATGTTGTAAGACGTCCGTCAGGGTTCTCTTACTGTATATTGCCAGCCTCTCTGCTGTCGGAGCCTATTCAACGTGTCACCTCATGCAGTACTGGCTTTAGCCAACATATAGTGCCATTGTAAAATGGCAGAAAAAGAGTAAGCCCCCTAGGAGAACCGGGATACAAATTGGATTGCAAAGGGTTAAATGCATTTGCGAATCTGCTGCGGATTTGAAAGTTAGAAGCAATTAGGGAGGTGGGGAAAAGGCTGGGAGGTGGGATTGCGGATTGCTTCTACCCTACATCCACACGGAAAAAATCTGCGATCTCCCACAAGGAAATAAAAATCAATTTTATGTTTCCCCGCAGTGCATCCGCATGAAATATCCATGCGTGCCGTGGACATGAGATTTAATATATATATGTTTATAGAGACAAACCACAGAAATAGAAAGTTAAGATTTTATTGACTTACAGGACACTAAAATAATGCGTCTCAGAAAAATATTACAAAACATACAATTGTCCCAGAAGCAACTATCATAATATGAATAGGCAGTTGGCACGTTGAACCCTACCAAGTACAAGAACGTCACCATCTCACCTTCCTTTTGATGGGTTCGGTACCTCCCTTTTAGTGCAATGAAGAGTAATTGTACATGAACGACCACCTTTTACTGGTGGTCACTACCAGCAATTACCCATTCTCAAGGTTTAGTTGGGAATGCCGTGGCTGGATCTCTAATCTGATTTTGATGGAGCCATTTCTCGTTTACAAATTTGATGTATAAATTTTTTGTACAAAATATATATATATATCTCTATATAAAAAAATTTAATGTGAGGGTGAAGTCAGCTCATTTCAATATACTGACAAAAGAACGCAAAATATACATAATAATGTTATTACATCTAGTTAGACATGTGGTCTAGAGTTCCATTGTCAATGGGGTTGCCGAAACCTTTTCTCTACAGCCGAAGCTTCTGTTTCCATCTACCAACTCCAAGACATCCATCATAATTCCCAATAAGAACCCCTGGTTGCTTGGCTCATAAACCGCACACAGGAACTGATGCTTTCTGTCCTTGCTGCAAACAGCTTGACGCCTTCGGCTTAAAGATCTGGTGGTGGCTTTCCTGACTTCAGGTTGGACTCTGTGAAGGTTATAGTTGTGGTGTAGACCCGCCAATCGAATCCTGGCCTTCACGCTGTCCCTGACAAAATCGCCTCTCTTCGGACGGTACTTTGAAATTGCGCTGTGGAATAGCTCAATGTCACCCGGGTGACAAAATGTGAAGAGGTGCCTTAGGTCATTCTGTAACCTTGGGTTCAGCACAATTTCTCGAAGGGAGTTGTGGGCAGCACTTCCCCACTGAAGCCACCTCCTCAGCCGATGTTGCTCTACAAACCCATGCTCACAGTGGTGGTATAGTTTGTTGCCAGACCAAGTGTGCTCGTTTGCCGTATGGTTTAGCAACGAGTTCCACTTTTCAAGAAGCAGTTCCGGATTGTTATCGCATGTGCTAGCGGACCACCACAAGTGATCCTTAACAGCGCTCACCCATGCGCTCAGGTCCCCACAATACTTTCTTCGGCTTGCCGAAAGAACCTTTGCCCCTATGGATCTTACCATATGCCACACATCAAACTGGTGGACCATAGTCTTAAAATCATTCTTGATCAGCTTTTTAAAGCCAGCACATTTGTCAGTACAGATTATTTTGATGCGTACGTTTTTTTTCTTAAGTTTTTCTAAGGATTTTTGAAAAGCTTCTTTCTCCAAGTGGGTAGATGAAATTCCGGGCCGCATCTGCTCAATCTGGATGTTAAGTATTTTCTTAGTGGACGCATCCATTAATGTGTACAGACAATACCTGGCACTGCGGCCTGGGCCATCAAATTGTCCATCACCGACCACACATATTGAAGAATTGCCCAAACGTGACAGATTTTTGGCCTGGTCCTTCTTCCAATGTTGTTGCACTGTTGGGAATAAATATTTTCTTTGATATTTGTGGTAGGTGGATTTTCGAACACATTCAAGGCCCATATGGTAAAACAAATTGTGCACCTGCCTAAAGGTAGCGCCACTAAATAAAATCGATGCTGAGAGAGCCAGATTCCCTACAGGTATGTTGCCTTTCTTAGGCTGGCTTTCCCATAGATGTGTGCGGTGGTTGTCTGCGCAGGTAACATATACACTAACAAAGGTTCCAACTCTTTTTTTGAAGATTTTCATGATGGGTTTCCCACACGGGCCGGGCCCTTTGCAGGACACCATTGTGATCAGGGCATCCAGGCACGATTCAGAAACAATAAATTTTCTTTCGGTTATCAAGTTGTGATTGAGAATTTCTGGATTCACGATGCCTTGTTTTTGGATACTTTTTTTGTGGTGGGCTTCTTCAATGTCACCCTCTGTGGAAGATTGCACAACATCTGAGGCTTGAAACGTGGGCCTAGGCTCATTTTGGGAAGTTTGTTGTGATCTGGAATCGGGGGTCTTTTCTACAATGATATTCTGCACAACAGTTCCTTTATCGACTGAAAGGGAGGGTAAAGCCACTGGGGTGCGGATGGTTGGAGATGAATCACGAGAGGGCACCATGTTGCCACCCTGTGAACTTACTTTTGCATTAAAAACCAAATTGGCATGTGGCGTTTTGTTGCCATCACTAGTTGGGAGTTTCATTTTGTTTTTGTTAAAGGGCAGATTGCACTGAATTTTTTTGCGATAGGTCTTTATTTTATGTTCTACAGCAACTGCCCTGGTGTTCATTTTTGGATCAGTTTGTGTGGAGCGGTCCCACTTTACAATGACTGATTCGGTGTTAACGCCAACAGAGACAACTTTCGGGACACTGATTGACTGCTGCCCGCAATGTTCACAAAACCCAAGCGGTCCTAGGTAACCATCTCGGTCCATTCTGCGTCGTTTTCGAGCAGGAATTTTTCCATTGCACCCTAAACTACTAGATGGTAAACTGGGAGGATGGAAGATGGTGGGGACGGCATCTTTTCTCAAAACTTTGCGCCATCCATCCAAGTGTGTGTAACAATCAGGAGTGAAGTGCTTGGAGCACAGTCTGAAGCTGTCCGTTTTTTTCCCCTCATAAACCTTATTCACAAACTGGTCCAGATCTCCGAAATCTTGTCCTGTCTGAACCAGCCATGC
Organism: Eleutherodactylus coqui; assembly: GCF_035609145.1. Classification (NCBI taxonomy): domain Eukaryota; kingdom Metazoa; phylum Chordata; class Amphibia; order Anura; family Eleutherodactylidae; genus Eleutherodactylus; species Eleutherodactylus coqui. Next base: position 103,358,206 of record NC_089849.1, read on the forward strand.
CCTGATCATGTTCTTGTCTTTTGGAAAAACATGAACGATGACTCCATGCTCTTTCTGGCGACCTCCTGATGGACATCCAGCGACAATGCAGACAGGCATACTGCAAGGACAAAACAGCCGCTTTTAGAGATTTTTCTTTAAGAGTGTTTCATTTATACCCCCCAAAATAAAGCTAATAAAAAGGTTAAAATATCTATTCCACCGCTTTTTAGTTATAACCATCTCCAGGAAAGCTAGGCGGCAACCAAGATGGTCGCCATTACAGCTTTTCATTTGACTTTCTTGAACACATAACAGAAAAAGTGACAAATGTGCAAGAACTTTTTTTTTTCCCCCAAAAAAAATTTTATTGTAATTTTTTATATTCAGTAATAGAAAAAGATGGAAGCGCACAACACAGGGTGTGCCCAGGAGAAGGACAATCACATGTAAGGTAAAGGAGAAGACAAAAGCGGTTAAAAATCACTCCTGCCTTCTCCTCTGGGTCTTTGGCTTATCTAACAGCCGAGGACCCGACCTGCTTCTGGTAGATTGCAGGAGCTTTAATCTCGCACCATATTTTTACTATCAACTGCGATTAAGGTCTCTTTCACACGGGCGACAGTGATATTGCAGTTTTGTACACACAATTTTGTAGCGTCAGTGATGCTATTTTCTTGTGAAAAACCTTGCATCCTGTCGCTGCTACCTGTGATTTTTTTGCACGATTTTATAACAAGTTAATAGGCTTTTCTAATGTTAAAAATGTATCGCATAGCAGGAAAATCCCAAGTACTTGCTATGCCATGCGATGCGATAAACATAGGAAAACATGAGCTACGAAAAAAAAAAAATTTGCAAATCACGGCTGTATTCACTATGCAGCGATTTTTTTTTTGTAGCAACATAGCATCAGTGAAAACCTCCCTAATGTGAAGGAACCCACTGGAAAGCACGGGCGTCACATACACGCGTTTTGTAGTGCTGTCACATCATTATAAAATCGTGTGATTTGTAGCCTGTGTAGAAGCAGCCTAAAGCCCTAGGCAATGCGCCGTACATTTGCACAGGTGACGAATATCGCAGCAATATCGCATTGTTATTCTGTGTGATATCACTGCGTTTTCTCGCTACAATATCAGGATTGTGTGCCGATACAAATCGCGCAACTATGTAGCACTCTTTGCTGGGATTTTCAGGGGTAAAGGGTGGCTTGAAATATAAAGCCTTCCCTGAAAATAAGCCCTAGCTGCGTAAAAAAAATATATATATACACACACATCACCTAAGAAGCACTGTCAGCTCTGCTGCACTACTTTTTTTTTTGCAGGCCCCCTGGCACTTATCTTCAGTCTTCAGCCAACCAGAGCCAGCGCTCAATGAACCAATTACAGCCATTCAATGGTTCATAGAGCGCTGGCTCTGATTGATTCTTGAGCACCACATCTCAGCCAGTCCCAGCCAGCGCTTTCTGGAGGCAGGGATTTTGAACCTCCAATCCAGGAAGCACTGACAGAAGACTTCAAACAAGTGCTGTGAACCTGCGAGAAGTGCGGTGGAGCCGACAGAGCCTCTTAGGTGATGTATTTATTTATTTTTTTAATGCAGCTAGGGCTTATTTTAGGGCTTTTACAGTAGGACTTCCTACTGTAAAAGTTGTATCGCACTGCACGAAAATAGGGTGCAATAGAAAGGAAGGCTCCATAGGGCTACAGAACAGCGCAAATCACACCAATATTTAGCAACCCATGACTTTTTTTCTCTTGCAATGTAGCCGCCTACAAAACACGGCTAATGTGAAGGAACCTATTGGAAAGCCTGGGCTTCACATACATGCGGTTTGTAGCACTGTGGCATCGCAAGAAAATCGCATGATTTTCTTGCCCGTGTAAAACCGACTAAAAGGTTTAAGCAGTTGTGTGAGAGATGCTAATGGCAGAGCCCCGCACCTGTAGGGGCCTCGGCAAATGGTGCACTGGTGGTAATCTTAAAGGATGACTTTACCAATGATGGTGTGAAGTGTGCTGCCTACTTGGGCGAAGACTACCCTACAAGCGAGTGAACGTGAATAAGTACCAGGGGAGACGAGAGCTAGAAAACCAAGATGTGGCGTTTACGTCCGAAAACGTGGAGTAAACCACAGTCAAGGCGTTTAACCCGACTTCTCTATCACAACCAGCAAGTACAGCGCGTTCCAGGGTGGCAATACCCCTTCATCGTGCACAATGGTGGCGCTGTGCCCAGTGGGGTTAGAAGAATCCGGACCTCAATACGAAATGGAAATCATTAGCCACAGATTACTAGGCAACCCCCTGCAGACGCCTCTGGATGATTTCTACCTGGACTGATGAGGAATCCAAGGATAACTTGGTGCAAACGCCCAGAAATAAAAGGATAAAATGATCTAGAAATGAAACAGAGAGAGAACATGAGGCGAAACCCACAACACTGCGGACACGGGGGCATATTTATACACCGCTCTAAGTAAAGATGGCGCTGGCGTGCAGCGCGACAAATCTATTAAGAGGTACAAGTCTCTCACTACATGTGTCAGAACTTTCAGGCCACCCGTGTGCCAAAAAATGACATCTACACCAGATACAAAATAGCGTAGATTTCAGCTAGAATTTATAATAAACTTGTCAGGCCACCAATGGCTCCGCCCCTAACTCTAAGCCCCACCCATCTAAAAAAAAAAAAACTACCAGGAGCAGTGGAAACTTTCAAAAAGGTCACAATTTTTTGCACTTGAGCCAAAGTTGCAGGTTTTTGACCCCAGGATCTGTGAAGCAAGCGGGCTAATAAATAACAATCACTATTCTTAGTAGTTAAACAGGTATTCTAAAGAGAATGTTTTTTGAGGTTTTCACCCATCCACTGGAAAGGCGAAAACTGATAGATTAGTGGGAGTCTGACTAAGGATCCCAAAAACAGGATCTAGTCAGGCCTCAAATGAAAGCAGCTGAGGTCGCGCAGGTGCCACGCCGCTCCATCCGGTCCAATGAATTGGCACACTGCAATCTCACGGGCTCTCACTGAGCAGGGCAGCGCTGCGCTTGTGCAACCTCGGCTCACTTCATTTGGAGACCGACCGAACCCGCTGGTCTTGGGATCGCTGGCATTCCACCCTCACTAACCTATCAGTTTTCACCAATCCAGTACATGGGTGAAAACTTGAAAAAAAAACCCACCACCATTAACCCCTCAAGGACGCAACAATTTTGGGGGGATTTTCATCTCCACTTTTCAAAAGCCATAACTTTTTAATTTTTCCGCCGTCGCGGCCGTATGAGGGCTTGTTTTTTGCGTGGCGAACTGTAGTGTTTATTGGTGTCATTTTTGGGTACATAGACTATACTGTAAAACTTTTATTACCATTTTTATGATTGTAGAGAGAGAAAACGCATCGATTCTGCCATTTTTTTTTGTAAATCGCTGCATTCAAAATCCTATAACTTTACGTTTCCATGGACGGAGCTCTGTAAGAGCTTTTTTTTGCGTGACAAGCATTTTTTATGGGTACCATTTTGGGTACATATGGCTTTTTTGATCACTTAGGCCTCATGTCCACGGGGAAAATCAGACCCGCTACGGATTCTCCATGCAGAATCCGTAGTGGGTCCCTCCTGCCCCGCGGACATGAGCGCTTAAAATAAGAATAACTTACCCGCAGCGGACCGGGCAGTTCTTCTCTTCTTCACGGCCGGATCTTCTTTCTTCGGCCTGCGGATGTACATGCCAGGCACATCCGCCCGGCCAAAGAAAGAAGATCCGGCTGTGAAGAAGCGAAGAACTGCCCGGTCCGCTGCGGGTAAGTTATTCTTATTTTAGGTCTCCCATGGATCCGGACGGCTTCCATAGGCTTCAATAGAAGCCTGCGGGAGCCGTCCCCGCGGGAGACCCGCACCTAAATGGAGCATGTCACGTTTTTTTTCATGCTCCATTTTTTTAAAATTCCCTTTTATTGACCATCCGAGGGTATTTATCTACCCGCGGGTGGTCAATGCATCCCTATGGAGTGCGGATCCGCATGTGGGTGATCCGCTTCGGATTTTAAATCCTATGTTGCCCGTGGACATGAGGCCTTAGTGCGTTTTTTTGGGGGGGCTCGCTTTTCACCGTGCAGAATAAAAGACGTGTTCAATTTGCTGTACAACTTGTTACGCATACGGCGACACCAATTATGTGGGATTTTAATTTTTTTATACTAATAGGGGTTTTTAAAAAAATATTTTTCTTTTTCCACTGTTTTCATCTTTTTACATTTTTTATATCCCTGTTGGATTTGTACCATAGCTGCTATGACAAAGCATTGCAGGACTTCTGCTTTATCACTTGTGTTAGCGATCATAGGCAATGACAAAGCAGGACATCTGTATCTGGCGTTCTGTATCGAGGGGGTCTGATGACGTCACAGAGGGTTAACAGCGGGGGTCGCTGTCCCAATGCATCCCCGCTGCTGCAGTGGGAGGCCTGCTATTACTGACAGCCAGCTCCCGCTGCCGGATAGCGCGGGATCTCTTTTGATCCTGCGGCATCCACAGGGTGTAAGTGTACGTCCTGTTGTGTTAAGTACCACCCTGCCAGGATGTACACTTAGGCCCTGAGGTGGGAAGGGGTTAATCAAGGTGAAAGCTATCTCGTATACGTCATAAGGTGATAACATGTCATTTTGCAATATAACGTTATAACTTGTCTTCCACAACTGGAGGGATACCCCCCCCCACTTAGTTCTCCGTTAGTAATCGATAGCCGTGACCTGGTCAATAACTAACAGAGGGGCATTATGGGAGATGTAGTTTTTGCGCTCAGATCTGCGCTTCCTGCACATACTCGGCCTTAACTGGTTGCTCTGGACCAGAAGGTAGGTCGTACTGTGAGACGTATTTGATGAGACCCCTGTTACACGTTATGTGGAGAAGACCCCAAACACTTTGTGAATGTGAAGACGTGCCACACCGATACCATTCGCAGGATAACTGTGGGGGTCCGACCGCTGGGACCTTCACTGATCCCAAAGTCCTGGCAGTAGAGACTGCGCATGCGCGCCTCCGGTCCATTCATTGTAATGGGACTACAGGAGAGTGCCGAGTGCTTGAACTCAGCAGCGGTCCCACTGAGGTGACTAGGGCAGAGCCGCGATGTGCAACCACTGTACTTCAGGACGCACCGGCTCACCGATCCCAACAGATCAGCAAGTTGTCCCATGTCTTGTGGTAAAGAGATAACTTGATGAGATAGGACAACCCCTTTAATTAACCCTCAAGCTTCTCGTTTATGTACGGCAGCAGGATCCAACAACCTTCTGAGGTTGTTGTTCGCCGCGGGAGCCGGCAGACGGATCTCCGCTGTCAGCCTATCTGACAGGCTCACCGCGAAGAATCGCCGCAATTTGCCGCCCGCGAGTGGAGAATGGCAATGATTCTTCGCTCGTAGACAGGGGGGCTGCGCTTTGCTATGGAAAACGTTCACTATGCAAAAACGCCCATGGACAGGCAGCCTACGTCTGAGGGCCTATCCTTACAAGAAGTCCTACATATCACACTGGTGGGGATACTCTGCAGATCTAGTGTTTGAGGGGCAGAGCAGTCCCCCACAAGCAGTACAGCAGGGACAAGTATGAACCAGACTGAAGCTGATACACATCACAAGCGCACCAGAGTCAGGCCCCACCCCCAGCGATCTAATATGGATGATCTCTTATGACAGATAAGACCCCGATTTTAAAACACAAAATAACCCTTTAAAATTCAGCTCCCCCAGTCCTACAGCAGGCAGACCCCCACACGCGGGACACCACAGCCTGCTCCCCCAGTCCTACAGCAGGCCGACCCGCACACGCGGGACACCACAGCCTGCTCCCCCAGTCCTACAGCAGGCAGACCCCCACACGCGGGACACCACAGCCTGCTCCCCCAGTCCTACAGCAGGCAGACCCCCACACGCGGGACACCACAGCCTGCTCCGCCAGTCCTACAGCAGGCAGACCCCCACACGCGGGACACCACAGCCTGCTCCCCCAGTCCTACAGCAGGCCAACCCGCACATGCGGGACACCACAGCCTGCTCCCCCAGTCCTACAGCAGGCAGACCCCCACACGCGGGACACCACAGCCTGCTCCCCCAGTCCTACAGCAGGCCAACCCGCACATGCGGGACACCACAGCCTGCTCCCCCAGTCCTACACAGCAGGCAGACCCCCACACGCGGGACACCACAGCCTGCTCCCCCAGTCCTACACAGCAGGCAGACCCCCACACGCGGGACACCACAGCCTGCTCCCCCAGTCCTACAGCAGGCAGACCCCCACACGCGGGACACCACAGCCTGCTCCCCCAGTCCTACAGCAGACAGACCCCCACACGCGGGACACCACAGCCTGCTCCCCCAGTCCTACAGCAGACAGACCCCCACACGCGGGACACCACAGCCTGCTCCCCCAGTCCTACAGCAGGCAGACCCCCACACGCGGGACACCACAGCCTGCTCCCCCAGTCCTACAGCAGGCAGACCCCCACACGCGGGACACCACAGCCTGCTCCCCCAGTCCTACAGCAGGCAGACCCCCACACGCGGGACACCACAGCCTGCTCCCCCAGTCCTACAACAGGCAGACCCCCACACGCGGGACACCACAGCCTGCTCCCCTCGTCCTACAACAGGCAGACCCCCACACGCGTGACACCACAGCCTGCTCCCCCAGTCCTACAGCAGGCAGACCCCCACACGCGGGACACCACAGCCTGCTCCCCCAGTCCTACAGCAGGCAGACCCCCACACGCGGGACACCACAGCCTGCTCCCCCAGTCCTACAGCAGGCAGACCCCAACAGGGGGGACACCATAACCTGCTCCCCCAGTCCTACAGCAGGCGAACCCGCACATGCGGGACACCACAGCCTGCTCCCCCAGTCCTACAGCAGGCACACACGGGACACCACAGCCTGCTCCCCGTCCTACACTGTAGCAGCCGGGCACAGGACGCCGGGGTGTAGTAGCGCTCTACAACTAGAGGCCGCCCGGCAGCCTCCTCTCAGCCCTCTCCCTGCAGCAGGACACCCGTCCCATCCAGCAGGGCTGCCATTACCTGCACTACTTCCTCACCGCCCGGACTCCTGCCTTCTCCTCCGGAAGTGTAGCATCACATCCGCCGTGCTGAGGCCGCCCCCGGCACTGGTGTGGTGCTAACCCCCAGCAGAGGGCCGCAGGCGGCCGGTCTGTCAGGGGAGATTGTAGGATGGCAGCGGGGCGCCTGCACGTCTCCGGAGAAGCGGCGGGAATGCGGCCGCCGTCTTGTTATTTACCTCAGCGGCCTACAGACGGCGGGGCTGTCACCGAGAGGGTGGCTGCCGGGTAACGAGCCGCCTGGGGGGCCGGTTACTGACAGCCACATGGCGCGGTCACACGGGAATCGCTCACATTCTCTGTATAGGGGCTCCTTCACACCAGCGGATGCGTATTTACGTTCGCGCCGATGCTTCGTGAATTCGCATGAATGGACGATTCCCGGGCTGAATGATGGTTTTCTCATCCATTCGCTCGGCATAAATCCTCGGAATGACTGCTGATGCCTGAATAGAGCCTTAATCTTCTCCCTGTGTTGGACGCGGCTGAATTGCCTCCTCCTTCCTTCTTTTCCCAGCTCCCATAGGAGTCTGTGGGAGTCTCCGGCGTGTATCGGTTGGAAGAGAGATCCAGAACTATCCTTTTACCCCCCGTATAATAGCCGGCGCGGATTTCAGTCACGTAGGTTGTATTTTTTATGGCGCGACCTTTTTACACTCTGTGTGAACGGATGCCTCGGATGGTCACATATATTGGCTGGCCGTGAAAACGCGCCTACTTAGCCGCATACATACGCTCATGTGAATAAAGCCTAAGTGACGGAGGACGACTGAACAAGCGCCGCTTAACCGGACGATTAGTGAACGAGACAAGGGTGGTTTTTATGCTGCGTGAAAGAAAAGCGAATGATTTTCCGTTTCCTGTCCGATCGCCGGCTGCGCTAACACTCAATGATTATGTTTGAAGATTTTTGTTTTTTTAACGATAATTGTTCCATGTAAAAGGGCCTTCAGTCCTGCTGTATTTGTCTCCGCAGTAAGCTATAGTATTGCGGTAGTTTGTATTCCTCGGACTTCACTATCTCAGATGTTGGAGTCTCAAAGCCATCTGCCTATTGTGGCCTTTGTGGAGATTCGGTACAGCCGCCGCGTGGGGAGAGGCGCCGCCGATCTACTGCCACGTGGGGAGAGGCGCCGCCGATCTACCACCGCGTCGGAAGAGGTGCGGTCGATCTACCACCGCGTCGGAAGAGGTGCGGTCGATCTACCACCGCGTGGGGAGAGGCGCGGCCGATCTACCGCCGCGTGGGGAGAGGCGCGGCCGATCTACCGCTGCGTGGGGAGAGGCGCCGCCGATCTACCGCCATAAATTAATGAGTATTGGGCCTCTCTCACACAGGGCTCTGATTGGCTGAGACAGTCAATGAAGAGTTGTGATTGGGCATCGAGCCAGCGCCGAGAACCAATCACAGCAATCTATTGCCGGAGCGGGGTTCTTAAACCTGGCCTACGGCAATAGACTTGTAAGTGCAGGAGAAGCCCGGATCAGCGGCAGAGACCAGCAGCCACGGCTAGGTGAGTATTGCTTTTTTTTTTCCAGCATCCTTGGCTGCGCTTTCAGCTCTGCATAAAGAATGCCAGCGCTGCTGAAAGCGGGCGGAATCTGCAGTAAACGCAGCATTGAAAACTGCTACATTTCTGCAAATGCCTGTGTGAGGGAGGCTTTAGTCAGTAAAATGACAAGCCTAGAAGGAAACCTACACAAAAAAGTGAAAACTACTCGACCTGCATATTGTATACTGCAGAACCGGGACGGCACATCAATGCCTCCTACATAGAACAGCCGGCTCGGAAAGGTTCTGCCCAAGGATGTAGAATAGTCATTTCTATGTGAGTTGGCTGCATCCTATCACTATAAAGAACCTAATCATTATGAAACCTTCTTCATATATAACACATGCAAATACTCCTTTTTACATGATTCGGCTAGATCCCATCGCTCCAAAGGACCGAATCATTATGAAACCTTGGTATGTAAAATATGGAAAAGGTCCTTCTGGAATTCGAGAAATAGTCGTTTCTATGAGTGCCAAAAGGCTCTTCACTGCATACAGGTGAGGGCTGTGTGGTGACCTAATGGCTCAGTGGTCACAGTAAAAACAGGTAACCCTGACTATCATTCAATAGCTCTGTTGTCCTATGAGGTGAAGGCTGATTTAAAAAACGATTTTTACTCAAAAATCGCTTAAAGCCGTCTTTTGAGCAATAATCGTTCTAACTGCACTCACATCGTGCAGTTTTCGTTAAGCCGTTTGTCTTCTGCATCCCCCGACCGGAGCGCTTGGCTGTATGACAGCCGGGTGCTCTAAGCGGGGAACAGCTGGATGCAGAACACAAGCGGGCCCCCGGCTTGTCTTCTGCATCCCCTGCTCAGAGCACAAGGTGATCGCTCAACGTTTGAGCAATTACCTTGCGCTAAAAGCATACAATAATCGTTGTGTCTAAACCAGGCTTAAGAAATGGACAACTTGTGACAAAGGTCCCTTTTTTTGACAATTGCTTTTGTTTGTTTTTTTCACTTATAGGGTCTGTATATATATATATATATATATATATTTATCACAACCAACACATGCCTAGAATTAGCTTAGGAACTGTATCTGTAGAGCCATTGGCACAGTATGTCATTAGTAGACACAGGATGATACTTATTTCATCAGGTTTTATTGTTGATTTTTGTAGCAAACATCTAAAATGTATTTATTACTATAACTTATTATTTTGTGCACTTAAAAAAAATGACAAACCATACCCAATAAAAATAAATTATTGTAACTTTAAGGGTGTCTCGTGGTGCAGTATGCAGTCCTAAGCTCTTGCTCATGACCTGAAGTTTGCAAGTTCAATCTCAGCGTGGTTCAGGTAGCCGGCTCAAGGGTGGCTCGGCCTTCCATCCTTCCGAGGTCAGTAAAATGAGTACCCAGCTTACTGGGTAATAAATTACCTGAAAGCACTGCGGAATAAGTTGGCGCTATACAAATAACAAGTCCCACCCCCCTTTAAGATAATGAGTGGGACCTTAACGAGAATGGGAGTTGGTCAAATCACTGTGAAACAGCTAAATACTAGGATGGTTCAGGACCCGACCACTAGGGACTAAAAAGTTTCCTCCCAGTGATGGGAAATAGCCAATTCTACAGCAGCTGTCTATCTGGTAAGGACCAGGTCCTTCTGGAACATGGGATTTAGTCACCTCACTATGATCTGGTTAAATACAGTAAACCCTTGAGTAGCATTGCTCTTAAGTAAAGCTGTTTTCAACTAAAGTCGATGTGTCAGGGTAGCGGCGGTCCCTCAAATAAAATTGCATTTCTGAGATAAGAGGGCCGACTGCTCCATGACCCCGGGCGGCGCTCAGAGAGCCATCGCCCAGCTGACGCCGGTCACTTCCTGCTACTCCTGCATCAGTGCACGCCTACTCCTCCTCCACAGTACACAGCGCCGGCTGAACGTTGCTGTGTCTGCCTGCCTCCTGACGCAGTACAGCAGCTGAATCCCCAAAGTGTCGGCTGAACGCTGCCTGCCCCCTGAATCTCCACTGTACTGCAAAATGTAAGTACTGTACAGATGAGTACAGTAAAGAAACGTTTGCAAATAAACACTGCAGTCCTATGTCAAAGCACAGATAACAGTGATATGTACTGCTATAATCATGTCCCTGCAGTCCTATGTCAAACCACAGATAACACAGTGATACCTAGTGCTATAATGATGTCCCTGCAGTCCGATGTCAAACCACAGATAACACAGTGATACCTACTGCTATAATGATGTCCCTGCAGTCCGATGTCAAACCACAGATAACAGTGATACGTACTGATATAATGATGTCCCTGCACTCCTATGTCAAAGCACAGATAACACAGTGATACCTACTGCTATAATGATGTCCCTGCAATGTTAATCTATTCTTTACAGTTGTGTTTTATATTCATTCAGTATTGTTATTGTTTTGGGTATTAAAGACCAGAGTTATTCTTTATTAACTGGGGTTTGGTGTGTTTTTGGAACGTCTAGAACCAATTAATTGGATTTACATTAATTCCTATGGAAACAATGTCCTCAACTAACATTGATTTTTACTAAAGTCCATTGATTCTGGACGGATTAATAACGTTAGTTGAGGTTCTACTGTTATACTCTTTATCAAATCAAGCACCTGGGAAGAGTTGCCATCTTGATACAAAACCCATCCTGCAGTTCCATCTCAGATATACAAATCAATAGAGTTCTGGCGTGATTAGGTGAACGGTCTTGCCATCTGAGGCCCTAAAAGTGATACCTATAAAAGGCTCTCAGGGGCCCCTTGTGTGTAGTGACCTCTTTTTCCGCTTGTGTAGAGCTTGTTGACCACTAGACGCCAAGAGATTATTGGAATGTGAGAAGCTGGATGGTCGTATTGATTAATTTCCTTGCCACCTGGGCCGTTCTGACCAGACTGTTAGGAGGTGTTGAGACCAGTGGATGTGTGAGAGCACACAAGGTGACCGGGCTCAGAATGCCCCCTACAGACCATCAGTAGAGAGTAGCGTCGGACCAGACAGTTAGGGGGTGTTTGGACCAGTGGATGTGTGAGGGCACACAAGGTGACCGGGCTCAGGACCCCCGACAGACCACCAGTAGAGAGGAGCGTCTGACCAGACTGTTAGGAGGTGTTGGGACCAGTGGATAGGGGCACACAAGGTGATGGGGCTCAGGACCCCCGACAGACCACCAGTAGAGAGGAGCGTCTGACCAGACTGTTAGGAGGTGTTGGGACCAGTGGATAGGGGCACACAAGGTGATGGGGCTCAGGACCCCCGACAGACCACCAGTAGAGAGGAGCGTCTGACCAGACTGTTAGGAGGTGTTGGGACCAGTGGATGGGGGCACTCAAGGTGACCGGGCTCAGGACCCCCGACAGACCACCAGTAGAGAGGAGCGTCTGACCAGACTGTTAGGAGGTGTTGGGACCAGTGGATAGGGGCACACAAGGTGATGGGGCTCAGGACCCCCAACAGACCACCAGTAGAGAGGAGCGTCTGACCAGACTGTTAGGAGGTGTTGGGGCCAGTGAATGTGTGAGAACACGCACAAAAGGCAACCGGGCTCAGGATGCCCCCTACAGAGGATTGTCTGATTGCATGACAAGCAGGAGCAGCTACAACTGTTACTTTGTCCACCATCCGTAGACACGTGTTTGTTGGAACCATTTCCAGGCACTTGACTGAAAGACATTTGGTCTCACGCTGCCCATTACATGAACGGCCTCTGACACCGTCGGCGTCGTGAATGACAAAACTGGACGCTACAGACTGCAACCGGGTTTTCTTCAGTGACTAATCCAAGTTTAGTTTTGGCACTGACGACAGCCGTGTTCATGTCTGTAAACCTCGGGTGAGCACCTCAATCATGCTTTTGCTGGGCAGCCACACACTGCCCCCTGCTGGTGTGATGATCTTGAGGGACTATCACGACAGTCGGTCACCCCTAGTAGTGGTACGAGGGACAATGACAGCTCAGCGATATGTTCAGAATACCCTGCAGCCACATATGTTCCTCATGGTGGCTTCCAAGAGGCAGCAGGATAATGCTCGGCCGCACACACAAGGGGGTCACAGGAAGCCCCCACAACATTGTCACACTTCCGTGGCTGCCCGGTCACCAGATTTATCTATATATATAAAATTGAATGTATGCGTGTCTGTTTGTCCTTTATGCGCTACTACACGATTCATCCGATCGCCACAACTTTGGGAAGTTGTTGAGTACACTCCTGGGAAGATTATAGGCATAGTACATTTATGCTACGATAAATGGCGCGCATGCGTGCGTCGTCGACAGTTACGCCCCCCCACGTAGATCGTTCGATTTCCATCATTGCCACTAATTCTCTCACTTCCCGATATTGTAGAAACATGAAATTTGGCACAAGCATTGATTATGTCATAAATAGGAAAAGTTAATGGGTCCCAACTCGATTATTCAATTGTAAGCGCCAAAGAATTAGCGTCCAAATTTTACGTAACGAATCTAATTTTCTCGCTTCCCGGTGTCATAGAAACTTGAAATTTGGCATGAGCATTTATTATGCCATAAATAGGAAAAATTAATCGGTCCTAACTTGATTATTCAATTTTAAGCGCCAAAGAATTAGCGTCCAATTTTACATACGGAATCTAATTTTCTCACTTCCCAATGTCATAGAAACTTGAAATTTGGCACAAGCATTGATTATGTCATAAATAGGGAAAGTTAATGGGTCCCAACTCGATTATTCAATTCTAAGCGCCAAAGAATTAGCATCCAAATTTTACGTACGGAATCTAATTCTCTCACTTCCCAATGTAATAGAAACTTGAAATTTGGCACGAGCATTGATTATGTCATAAATAGAAAAGTTAATGGGTCCCATCTCGATTATTCAATTTTAAGCACCAAAGAATTAGCGTCCAAATTTTACGTACGGAATATAATTCTCTCACTTCCTGATGTCATCTATATATATAAAAATGAATGTATGTCTGTCTGTCTGTCCTTCATGCATTAATCGCCATGAGACTTTGGGAAGTTGTTGAGTACACTCCTGGGAAGATTACTGGCATAGTACAACTATCCTACGATAGGTGGCGCGCGTGCGAGCATCATCGACAGTTATGCCCCCCAGACAAAGATCGTTTGGTTTCCATCTCAAGCACAAAAGCAAAAGGCATTACGAGCAACGGGATGAGTGTTCAACTACAAAATGATGCATCCGCCGAACGTTTCGCTAGACAATTGCTGGATATTGAGAATGCTGAGGTAATATGAAAGCTGTGCTGTGATTGGTTGCAATTTCTTATACTGCTGAGGTAATATGAAAGCTGTGCTGTGATTGGTTGCAATTTCTTATACTGCTGAGGTAAAATGAAAGCTGTGCTGTGATTGGTTGCTATTTCTTATACTGCTGAGGTAACATGAAAGCTGTGTTGTGATTGGTTGCTATATATTATACTGCTGAGGCAACATGAAACCTGTGCTGTGATTGGTTGCTATATATTATACCGCTGAGGTAACTTGAAAGCTGCGCTGTAATTGGTTGTTATCTAGATATATAAAAACGAATGTCTGTCTGTCTTAGCAGCAACGCGCGACGGGTAAGCTAGTTGGCAATAAAACATGTATGAGACCATCTGAGATGCCAACTTCCACAGCTTATGCGTTTGCATGATCTAAAAGCTCAGAGGAAATGTGAACCTGTATGCCTCCATCACTGCCCATATCACCTTTTGTATTCAAGCTACAGGCAGTACAACAGCGTACTAGAGCCTCCATGCCCGCCCGTATCACATCTTGTATCCAAGCTAGAGGCGGTACAACGGGGTACTAGAGCATCCATGCCCGCCCGTATCACATCTTGTATCCAAGCTAGAGGCGGTACAACAGGATACTAGAGCCTCCATGCCCGCCGGTATCACATCTTGTATCCAAGCTAGAGGCGGTACAACAGGATACTAGAGCCTCCATGCCTGCCCGTATCACATCTTGTATCCAAGCTAGAGGCGGTACAACATGGTACTAGAGCCTCCATGCCTGCCCGTATCACATCTTGTATCCAAGCTAGAGGCGGTACAACAGGGTACTAGAGCCTCCATGCCCGCCTGTATCAGATCTTGTATCCAAGCTAGAGGCAGTACAACAGGGTACTAGAGCCTCCATGCCTGCCTGTATCAGATCTTGTATCCAAGCTAGAGGCGGTATAACAGGGTACTAGAGCCTCCATGCCTGCCCTTATCACATCTTGTATCCAAGCTAGGGGTGGTACAACATGGTACTAGAGCCTCCATGCCTGCCCGTATCACATCTTGTATCCAAGCTAGAGGCGGTACAACATGGTACTAGAGCCTCCATGCCTGCCCGTATCACATCTTGTATCCAAGCTAGAGGCGGTACAACAGGGTACTAGAGCCTCCATGCCCGCCTGTATCAGATCTTGTATCCAAGCTAGAGGCGGTACAACAGGGTACTAGAGGCTCCATGCCCACCTGTATCAGATCATGTATCCAAGCTAGAGGCGGTATAACAGGGTACTAGAGCCTCCATGCCTGCCTGTATCACATCTTGTATCCAAGCTAGAGGCGGTACAACAGGATACTAGAGCCTCCATGCCTGCCTGTATCACATCTTGTATCCAAGCTAGAGGCGGTACAACATGGTACTAGAGCCTCCATGCCTGCCCGTATCACATCTTGTATCCAAGCTAGAGGCGGTACAACAGGGTACTAGAGCCTCCATGCCTGCCTGTATCACATCTTGTATCCAAGCAAGAGGTGGTACAACAGGGTACTAAAGCCTCCATGCCTGCCCGTATCACATCTTGTATCCAAGCTAGAGGCGGTACAACAGGGTACTAGAGCCTCCATGCCTGCCTGTATCACATCTTGTATCCAAGCAAGAGGTGGTACAACAGGGTACTAGAGCCTCCATGCCCCCCATATCACATCTTGTATCCAAGCAAGAGGTGGTACAACAGGGTACTAGAGCCTCCATGCCTGCCTGTATCACATCTTGTATCCAAGCAAGAGGTGGTACAACAGGGTACTAGAGCCTCCATGCCCCCCATATCACATCTTGTATCCAAGCAAGAGGTGGTACAACAGGGTACTAGAGCCTCCATGCCCCCCATATCACATCTTGTATCCAAGCTAGTGGCAGTACAACAGGGTACTAGAGCCTCCATGCCCGCCTGTATCAGATCTTCTATCCAAGCTAGAGGCAGTACAACAGGGTACTAGAGCCTCCATGCCTGCCTGTATCACATCTTGTATCCAAGCTAGAGGCGGTACAACCGGGTACTAGAGCCTCCATGCCCGCCTGTATCACATCTTATATCCAAGCTAGAGGCGGTACTACAGGGTACTAGAGCCTCAATGCCCCCCATACCACATCTTGTATCCAAGCTAGAGGCGGTACAACAGGGTACTAGAGCCTCCATGCCTGCCTGTACCACATCTTGTATCCAAGCTAGAGGTGGTACAACAGGGTACTAGAGGCTCCATGCCCACCTGTATCACATCTTGTATCCAAGCTAGAGGGGTACAACAGGGTACTAGAGCCGTTTACAAGGGGCGGTTTTCCACAATAAATTCTCCTTTTGCTCTGATATGTAATCACTTTCTTATATCCATGTTACAATCACAGAGAAAGTTTCATTCCATTCTGACAACATCTAGGTGAGGGAAGGGTTTTGACAATGAGTGTACTATTTTTTTTTTCAGGACTACTAGAGGGCAAGAAGGTCCTGATCAGTAAAGGGAAATCCAAGGAAATTTAATCACAACCCTACAACCTGACTCCTCCCACACACGTGACTGGTCACATGGTCATGACATCATCAAAGGTCCTTTAGTATGTACCAGAAAGTCAGATGCCCGGAGGCATATTTGTAGGTGCAGTTGACGTCTTCCCGGCGGCAGGTAAAGAGGTGGAAGAAGAGGAGAGCCATTAACGAGACGGACAGCGCTAAATGTAATAGTCGTAGTCCTGTCTGCTTATCATACAGGAGGAGCTGACCAGTGTCCAATGTACGTCTAGTTACTACGTTGCGGGGGAGCGGACTCTGGGGGGTCCCGTTTGTAGCCGGTTATTATGTTATGGGGGAGCGGACTCTGGGGGGTCCCGTCTGTAGCCGGTTATTATGTTGCGGGGGAGCGGACTCTGGGGGGTTTCATCTGTATCCAGTTATGTTACGGGGGAGCGGACTCTGGGGGGTTCCGTCTGTATCCAGTTATCATGTTACGGGGGAGCGGACTCTGGGGGGTCCCGTCTATATCCAGTTATTATGTTACGGGGGAGCGGACTCTAGGGGGTCCCATCTGTATCCAGTTATTATGTTACGGGGGAGCGGATTCTGGGGGGTCCCGTCTGTATCCAGTTATGTTACGGGGGAGCGGACTCTGGGGGGTCCCGTCTGTATCCAGTTATCATGTTGCGGGGGAGCGGACTCTGGGGGGTCCCGTCTGTATCCAGTTATTATGTTACGGGGGAGCGGATTCTGGGGGGTCCCATCTGTATCCAGTTATGTTACGGGGGAGCGGACTCTGGGGGGTCCCATCTGTATCCAGTTATGTTACGGGGGAGCGGACTCTGGGGGGTCCCGTCTGTATCCAGTTATTATGTTACGGGGGAGCGGACTCTGGGGGGTCCCGTCTGTATCCAGTTATTATGTTACGGGGGAGCGGACTCTGGGGGGTCCCGTCTGTATTCAGTTATGTTACGGGGGAGCGGACTCTGGGGGGTCCCGTCTGTATCCAGTTATCATGTTACGGGGGAGCGGACTCTGGGGGGTCCCGTCTGTATCCAGTTATCATGTTACGGGGGAGCGGACTCTGGGGGGTCCCGTCTGTATCCAGTTATCATGTTACGGGGGAGCGGACTCTGGGGGGTCCCGTCTGTATCCAGTTATCATGTTACGGGGGAGCGGACTCTGGGGGGTCCCGTCTGTATCCAGTTATCATGTTACGGGGGAGCGGACTCTGGGGGGTCCCGTCTGTATCCAGTTATCATGTTACGGGGGAGCGGACTCTGGGGGGTCCCGTCTGTATCCAGTTATCATGTTACGGGGGAGCGGACTCTGGGGGGTCCCGTCTGTATCCAGTTATCATGTTACGGGGGAGCGGACTCTGGGGGGTCCCGTCTGTATCCAGTTATCATGTTACGGGGGAGCGGACTCTGGGGGGTCCCGTCTGTATCCAGTTATCATGTTACGGGGGAGCGGACTCTGGGGGGTCCCGTCTGTATCCAGTTATCATGTTACGGGGGAGCGGACTCTGGGGGGTCCCGTCTGTATCCAGTTATCATGTTACGGGGGAGCGGACTCTGGGGGGTCCCGTCTGTATCCAGTTATCATGTTACGGGGGAGCGGACTCTGGGGGGTCCCGTCTGTATCCAGTTATTATGTTACGGGGGAGCGGACTCCCTTCTCCGGATCCTCTGCTGTGTCGGATAGCCAAGGACTAGAGATGAGCGAACGTACTCGTTAAAGGGCGATTTCACAATCGAGCATCGCTATTTTTGAGTACCTGGCTACTCGGGTGAAAAGATTCGGGGGGCGGCATGGTGGAACAGGGGGTAGCAGTGGGGAACGGGGGAGCGCTCTCTCTCTCTCTTCCCCCCCCCCACTTCCCTCTGCAACTCCCGGCGCCCCCCGAATCTTTTCACCCGAGTAGTCAGGTACTCGAAAATAGCGATGCTTGATTGCGAAATCGCCCTTAACGAGTACGCTCGCTTATCTCTACCAAGGACCCAACTTCCTTCTGCTTGGTTGCAGGAGCTGAGGCTTTAATCCCGCGCCATACTTCTGCTATCAGCCAGGATTAAAGCCCAGGACTAAGAGCCGTATATTTATATCAGAAGATCTGAGGACTGTTTAATTTACATTTATTGTCAAGTAAATAAAGTAACTTTCCATCCTGTTGAGGAGCGATGAGCTGCAGATCACTGTGTGACAAGGTCCTCATTCTTGTGACTTGTCATGTGAAGAAGCTTCTCGGGTCAATCGCTTATCTGTTCCTTATAGGTCAAGATGAATTATTGCTGAAACTTTGAGGATGGAAGAAGAGCGGAGAGATAAAGCTGGAGTTATATTGAAGCTGACCCTGGAGATCATCCACCTGCTGACTGGAGAGGTGAGGCATTCTTGGACTTGCCACATGACCTCCTGGGAGTTATGCCACATCACACAACTGTTTCTCTCTCCTTATAATAGAGACATGACTGGAGAGGTGAAGGGTCCTGGGAATGTATATAGTGATATTTATCAGGGTCTCCCTCCATATACAGGATTGCACCATAGTGAAGAAGACATCTGGTGAATGGACGACTCCAAGTAACCATATCCATGTGTCACGAGGATGGAGCACGGACCACATCCCCATCACGATTCCTTCACCTCGCTCACTAATGCTCGAGAGAAGCAACAAGCAGAAGATCCTGGAACTCGCCAACAAGATCATTGAGCTGCTGAATGGAGAAGTGGACAGCGATCTGTATAAGGAAGCCGTGATGGAGAACAACCAGCACCTCCCGTCACGGGGTAAGAAGAGACTTTCATGCATCGTAGGGAGAAGAGAGAGGGTCACCAAGATACCCTCCTATCTGATCATCACATATGTTCAGTCACTGTGTGTTGCTTACAGATGGGTCCAGTAAGAGAAATCCAGTGGAGCGATGTCCCAGCCGCCTGTATTCCCAGGATCTTCTAGCAGAAGATCTCGCTGTCCTACAGGATCATCAGGTAGTTGAAGTTGAGGGTTTTACTGGCTTTGATTTTTCTGAACACTTTAGAACTTGCCACAGAGTCTGGAATGGATGTTTTTTCACAGGACTCCATTAATAATTTGAAGAAATGCTGCCATTCAATAGGTGGCGCTGCAGAGGTATTGTTCCATTTTCCTTATTTGCATATTACCCAGAGGAGCTAGCATGGCCTTATAAGTCTCCTCACTCACCTTCTAGGTCCTCTCCTCAAGGAGAGACAATACACCTCCCGATTTTCTATAATCAAAGCAAAGAGTTGTTCTTTATACTGTCTCTCTATTCTGGTCAATAAAAGGCATTCCCCTTCATTTACATTAAAGCATAATACTTCCTATGTACTATAGACCCACCCACTCATTATAGCACATATACTTTCCTCTAACCACAGTCATCACAGGTACACCATATACTGTCCTTTCCTCCACAGACATCACAGTCATTTACTGTGATGACTGGGGTGTGTGTTTGGATAGTACATCAGGACAGTGATGACTGAGGAAATAGAAACCCATCCTTCATGTGTGTCTTAACTAAAGTTCATACCCCATTCTTTTATATAAGTGACATGCATGCACAGCAATTCCTAAAAGGGGCCTACTCCAGTTATTTCTTTTTCCATCATGTGTCCTCAGTAAATATAAGTCGGCTAGTGTTACCTTGGTTGGATATTCCTTTCTATCTGCAACTTCTGGCCTATTTATTCTTAGGTGGTCATGTGATCTCAGAAGAGGACACAGACTCTCTCATAACATTTACTGCTAATGATCACAGCTCCTGTCACACAGTTATAATAGAGGAGCTCACAGCTCGTCCTCTTGACTGCATACTTATGGTCTGTAGCTTATTTAGGTGTATACACAATGTAATTGCAGTGTTTTCCCTGTAGTAGAGAAGGTTCAGGCTCTAGCTGCGCATGTGATGCTGTGGCAATGCATCATGGGATTGATAGCAAAGAATCTTTAATATGTACTGATCAGAATTGTCCCATATAATTCTGATAATCAGTAGCCTATATATTAAACTCCCCTCCCCTCCCCCCCCCCCAAAAAAAGTTTAGTCTAAACAGAGCTAGTTCTGTCAGAAAAATGCAGTGTGGTTTTGGATGAGCTGAGCCTGTTTGAATTTAACCCCTTGAGTGGCATGTCCGGAAATTTTCCGGGACGAGCTCCACTGCTGGTAGATTTCCGGGCTATGTATCACTATGGGAGCCTCAGAGCAAATGCCACAAGCTGTGACATTGTGCTCTGCCTGCACAGTCCCAGAGAGAACAAAGCAAGGGCTTTGAAAAACAGAAGAAAATATTGCTGATCTGCCGGCAATCTCTTGCTTCTGAATTCAAACTCCTGCACTGGTATGTTTACAAGTTGCCATAGAGACCATCGGCTTGTCAGAAGCCAGCCCATGGTCTCTGTGGCAGGGAGAGCTGGTGCTTGGCTGTCAGAGGACAGCCAGGCACCATCTCTTACAGCAGAGATCAGAGAAAACCTCCAATCTCTGCTGTGTTAACTCTTTACATGCTGCAGTCTATGTGACTGCAGCATGTAATGGGCTGTCACCATCGGACCCCCGGAATGTGATCAGGGGGTCATGATGGGTCTCTGGAAGTCCCCTAAAGGGACAAAAAAAAAAAAAAAAGGAAAAAAACTTATAAAAAAATAAAAACACTTGTCTCCCTTTACTGTGTAAAAAATTTAAAATAAAAAAAATAAAATTTCACATGTGGCCCAGAGAAGGAAGTTAGTACATTATTTAACCCCTTAAAGGGGTTGTCCCGCAAAATAAAGTAAAGTTAAACACTTCTGTATGGCCATATACATTCACTTTGTAATATATATCGTGCATTAAATATTGGCCGTCTCCCTGGCGCCGACCGAAGCCTTCTCCTGGCTCGATTAGACGCTGTGCGGCGCGAGCCCGCTGGAGCGGCCCCTTCAACGGGACAGAAGATCACATATGATCCCGCGCTATCCCGCAGCGGGAGTCGGCTGTCAGCCACAGCCGGCCTCCCGCTGCAACAGCGGGGGGGCATCGGAGATGCGCCCCCCGCTGTTAACCCCTTCCCTGCCACGATCTAAGTAGATCGCGGCATTGAAAGAGTTCACAGAGGGAGCGAGCTCCCTCTGTGTCTCCGGCTGCGATGTTATCGCGAGAGCCCGGCCTGTCGCCATGGTAACAGGACGCCAGACACTGGCGTCCTGTGTTACCAATGCCTATGGTCGCTGTATAAGCGATAAGGCATGGCAGAGCAGTAGCTCTGCCATGCCTTATGACAGCGATCATCAGGGCAGTGGTCAATGTAAAAAAAAAACAAAGATTAAAAAAATGTTAAACCATTTTTTTAATGCTTTTTCTCAGATTAGCATAAAAAAAGGTAAAAAATAAATAAAACCCCACATACTTGGTATTGTCGCATCCATAACAACGCGTACAATAAGATGCACGTGCTTTTGACTGTGCACGGAAAAAAACGCAAAAAAGAAGCTAAAAAAACTGAGGCAAAATGCTAATTTTTAGCATTTTTGCCTCACTAAAAACACAATAAAAGTGATCAAAAAAGCTGTATGTGCCCCGAAATGGTACCAGTAAAATCTACAGCTCGTCTCGCAAAAAATAAGCCCTCACAGAGCTCCGTACATCAAAAAATGAAAAAGTTACAGGACTTTGAATGCAGCGATTTAGAAAAAAAAAAGATTTCCAAAAAAAAGGGTTTTTATTGCAGAAAAGTGGAAAAAAGTAAGAATTTTTGTATCATTATAACCGTACCGGTCTGCAGAAAAAATGGATTGTCTTATTTATGCTACATGATTAACGCTGTTAAAAAAAAAAAAAAAATCTATGGCAAAATGGATGTGTTTTCTCTCCCTGCTATAATAAAAAAAAAATTTAAGTTTTACAATATAGTCAATGTACCCAAAAATGATGCCAATAAAAACTACAGTTCGCCACGCAAAAAACAAGCCCTCACATGGCCGTGTCAACGGAAAAATGAAAAAGTTATGGCTCTTGGAACGCGACTGCAAAATTAGTTGAAATTAAATGATTAGACCATTTAAAGAACCTGCCCTGGTGGGTCTGACAGGGTGGTAAGAAACCCGCCACTCAAGGGGTTAAACGACTGATATTACTCTCTATATTACTCTCAAGCTCGGCACTTACAACGGACCAGGGAACCCAAAACAACAAATCAGGTTGCTGGAATTGTGAATCGGAACCAATGAGGTTGCTGGAATTGCTCCATAGTACTGAGCTTGAGAGTAAGAGGCTAATATGCCTCCCCCTGTCCCACATAAGGGGTAACATTGGCTTACTTACCACCCCTTATCAATCAGAGAATTTGCTCTCTGATTGTCACATATTGGGGTCTTTTTGTTTTCCAGAAGAGTGAGAGGATGAGTACTTGCTCATCTTATCATTCCTCCATGTCATTTAACCCTGCAGATGTTGCCGTTATTGCTAACTGCAGCAGCTAAACGTTTTTCCGGGGGATTAAAGTAGTTTTTTTTCCCCCCTTACAGAAGGTTTTAAATATTAAAAAAATAAAAATCTTGACAACACGTTACACTTTATGTGCGATAATATAAATAAAGCAGCATATTTTTCTGGATCTCTACTGTAATACTGTAATCCTCTTTGCACATGCTTGAAGTTTAGGAGTTGGCATCCCATAATCACCTGCATGGCTGGAGTTTGTTCTTGTGCTAACCTTTACACTTAGTGTCTCTGAATAATAAAACTTCTATGAATTTGGTGTTTCCATAACTTTAATGACCTGTAGAATAAAGGTAAAAAATATTTATGCCACACTGTGAACATTGAAAAAATAAATCCCTCAAACTCTTAATTCTTTTTATTTCTCATTGCCCCTCCCCCTCTGCAAAAAATTAACAAAAGTTATTCAATACTTTATATGTGCTCACAATTGGTTCATATAAAAACTTTAGAGCTCGTCCCACAAAATACAAGGTATCGTACATCTACATTGACGAAAGAATAACAAATTCTGACCACTAGAGCACAAAAGGGGAAATGATTTACTGAAATTAGTTATGATACTAAGGTGTTAAAAAATATATTTACATGAGACATAAATTCAAAATCTACAATAAAAAAGTGACATTTTGGGAGAGTTTTTCCAATTTTGATGTGACTGTTGTGGTGGCTAAGGAATTGTTGGGCATGCATCCCCTTATGTAAAGCAAAGCTGTCTTGGCGTTCTTTTAGCTTGTTTAGAAAAAGTTAAAACAAATCAAGAAAAGACCAAGGTTAAGGTAAATCTTTCGGGGTTTTGTTTTTTAGGATGAAGATCTGATTCATATTAAAGTTGAGGTTGTAGAGGGAGAAGAAGAGAAGTATTTGTTGGGCGATCAGCAATGCAAGGAGGAGGGCAGTCCTGAAGATATAAGTGCAGGTGAGTAGTAACATGTAAGTACAGAGAAGCATCGTCCTAGTATTGTCCTTGTTCTTCCGCCACAAGTGTCTTTAAGGGCCAATGTCCACGGGCGGATTTGATTTGCGGAATCAAAGAAGCATGGGTGTCTGCACCTCTATTAACACGTACAGATTTGCTTTCCGGATCCTGCGTGTGGAAATGAAATCGCAGCATGCTTCATTTTAGCATGGATTCTGTGTGGATGGCTCCCATTGAAGTCAATAGAAGCCGTCCGATCTGCAGCCCATCCACAATTGAAATTGCAGATGGGCCATGGATTCCGCGGAAAAAGCAGGAGATTTTTTTAAAAAAAAACCTTTTACTGCACATGTCCGACGGCGAGCCGTGCGGACCACCTGCAGTACAGAAAACGTGAGGGACGCCGCTGCTGGTACGGTCGGATTCCGCTGTGGGCTCCCACATGCGGCATCTGACCCGCCCGTGGACATATGAGGCCCTATTCTCTACCCTGCATCCCCCAAAGATGTTTCTATCTTGTGGAGGAGACTGTACCCATAAACCAATATTATTCTTCTCACTCTCTGTTAAAGTGGTTGTACCAGAAAACACTTTTATCACCTTTATAGGATAGATGATAAAACTGATTGGTGGGGTCCCAAGCCTGAGACACCCCTCCCCCGCCACCAATCCCACAAACAGGGGACTCGTGTTCCCCTCTTCTGATCTCTGAGGGGATACTTCTGCCACCCAAAGTGATGTTAGATTGAACGGAGCAATGACCGAGCCTGTGCAGCTGGCACTCCACCATTCATTTCAATGCAGCTGATGTACTCTGGCAGATCCATTGAAAGTTGAATGGAGCGGCACTGTACATGTGTCCATCACTCCATTAAGTCTGTTCACTGCAGGGGGTGCAGTGAGGAGGAGACAGGGACAGGTGATAAAAGGGCTTGTGCTAGAAAACACTTAAGGGCACATTTACATCGGGCGACTGTTTGGCACTTATGCACCTGAGAGACATCCTAACGATTATCACCCATGTGCTTTCAAACGGGAGCAATAATTGCTTACTGAATGGGGGTGGAGAATGAACGATACCTGTTTGTATGCGTATTGGTGTGTTTACTGCACTTTTCTGCACAAGGCATGTTCATTTGTGTGCGGTGAACAAATGCGCACCACCTGAAATGGCTAATTAGTCTAATGAGTTCCAGATATGTTTGTTTTTTTTACGCAATTACGCAGTGTTTCACGCATCTCCTAGAGTATTTTGCGTGCATTTGCACAATCCCATTGGCTCCTATGGCGACTTTTGGTCTGCAAAAGCACAGGAAAATAAAGCATGCTGCAGGTTTTTTTGCACTACCAAAATGCGCAGGAAAAATGCGCCCATGTGAACGAACCCCTTGAAATCGATGGGTTCTATTCTCTGCATATTGCATGTACAAATCCGCCTGTGTGGAAGGGGCCTGAACCTGTTGAAATTGACGAGATCAGCTGCTAATCTCCTCTGTATAGGAGCCTATAAAATCTCCACCAACAGAGTGAACAGAAGATTTATGAGGGGATGCCTTGTATACACATATAGGACCTCTCCAGCGGTAACACGGCTAACACACATTTAAAAAAATATATATATTTTATTTTTTAACAGATGCAGAAAAATGTTGGAGTCCACCTAAAGAGCTCATTTCAACTAGAGATTATGAAATGGCAAATGAGGATTTAACTGAAGCTTCCTCAAGAGTAGAGTCGGCGCCTGCGAAGCTTTCCTCCGTTCTCTCGTCTGAGTTCCCCAATCGTGATCCATGTTATCATGGTAAATCCAATCACCTTACAGGTAGTCCAGGCCGTGCGAGGAGAATACATGCATGTGCCGAGTGCGACAAGTGCTTTCACAACAGTGCAAATCTTTCTCGACATCTGAGGATTCACACGGGGTTGAAGCCGTTTTCATGTTGTGAATGTGGCAAATGTTTTACGCATAAATCTATACTTGAAGCTCATCAGAGAATTCACACAGGAGAGAAGCCATTTACGTGTTCAGAGTGTGGGCGATGTTTCACCCAAAAGTCTCATCTGGTCAAGCATCAGGTCATACACACTGGAGAGAAGACATTTTTGTGCTCTGAATGTGGGAAATGTTTTATGCAGAAATCGGATCTACTAAAACACCTGAAAGTCCACACGGGGGAGAAACCGTTTGCATGCTCACAGTGTGGGAGGCGTTTTGCGAGTAATTTGGATTTAGTCAACCACCAGCGGATGCACACCGGGGAGAAGCCATTTCCATGCTTCGAATGTGGGAAATGTTTTACGCAGAAATCAATTCTTGTGAATCATATAAAAATCCACACAGGAGAGAGACCGTTTCAGTGTCCTGATTGTGGTAAAAGTTTTGCTCAAAAATCCAAACTTCTGGGTCACCAGAGAACTCATACCGGAGAGAAGCCATAT
Source organism: Eleutherodactylus coqui (assembly GCF_035609145.1). Taxonomy (NCBI): domain Eukaryota; kingdom Metazoa; phylum Chordata; class Amphibia; order Anura; family Eleutherodactylidae; genus Eleutherodactylus; species Eleutherodactylus coqui. The sequence continues at coordinate 103,384,431 of NC_089849.1, forward strand.
TCTTGTTCTGACTGTGGGAAATTCTTTGGACACAAATCGAGTCTTGTTAAACATCATCAAAGAGCACACGCAGTAACTGGGTGAAACGTTGTCAGAAGTGATAGAAAGGACAGTACATTGGCACCATGTATTCTCGAGAATAGAATCCCCACAAGCAATAGATACATTGTTTGATATGAAGAGACTGTTAACTGCACACTCCAGCATTTGCGCAGTCCCATCACACATACTATAGGGGGGAAGAAGAAAAAATATATATATATATTTTTTTAATTCAATGGAGGGGGGAGTACATTGTCCCTTTCATTTGGAATCCCCTGTCTTGCCAGGAGTCTGTTAAGCCTGGTTTAGACACAATGATTATCGCTCAAAAGATGACTTTGCGCTCTGAGCGGGGTATACAGAAGACAACCGGGTCCACTTGTCTTCTGCATCTAGCTGTTCTCTGCTCAGAGTGCCCACCTTTTATACAGCAAAGCGCTCCAAGTGGGGTATGCAGAACACAGCTGGAGTGCTGTGTTCTTCATACTCCGGCTGTTCACGGAGCGCTCAGCTGGTATACAGCTGTGCTCTCCGTGTGGAGTATGAAGAACACAGCTGGACCGCTGTGTTCTTCATATCCCGCCTGTGTTCAGGGAGCGGGATACAGCTGAAACAATAGTAGCAGCTGAAAGACAACGATCAGCAATTCCTTAACGAAAACTGTCGTGCAGTTAGACACAACGATTATCGTTCAAAAGACGGCTTTGAGGGATTTTTGATCGATAATCGTGTCTCTATCGGCCTTTACATTCATGTGATTTGCATTCAGCCTCATTGGAGTCCTGCATTAGTTTTCTGTATTTCCTTCTCCCTGTTGACCACAGCCATTGCATATCCATGTATCAGGGATTAGAAAGCACAGAGACCAACCGCGAACCTGAGGAGTGCCAGAATGGGATCGGAGGTAGATCAGTAGTATTTATTATTTTGAATCATTCTAAGTGTCTTATTTTTTTTCCTCATAAATGTAACTGAATAACCACTTCAGGACCACCCATAGACTAGAAGTGTCCAGGCCGTCCTTATCTACTGTATCTTTGCAGGGACATTTTATAATGTTTTTACAGAGAATCCCCCTAGAGGTTCTCCCCCTGCTATGCTGGTTCTCCGTGATCTGAGAGTCTAATGACAGCCCAGATCATAGAGCTTTGCCTTGAGACCAATCGGCATTGTCTCCTGGCATGTGATGGCTGTAACAAAGCATGGCTATGCCCTCCCTTCCATCTTGGAAGTCAGGCATCTCCTCTCATAAAAAGGAAAGTTAAAATGAGGGTGACATAACATGGACATAAGTTCATAAATAACATTTTCTATAATTATTTTGTGTGGCATGACTATTTGTATTACAAGCAGAAAATGCCAAAGTTTGAAAAACGCTAATTTTTCTAAACTTTTCCCTGCATTTTGGATTTTTTTCTAAATAAACACAAAACATCCCTACCAAACTTTATCGGGGATTTAAAGTAAAATGTGTGATAAAAGAACAGTCACAGAATCACTTGAATAAGTATTTTTTTCTGCAGCTAGGGCTTTGGTTATGGCTTTGATAGTAAGATTACCTACTGGCAAAGTTGCACCGTACAAAAACCACGTTTTCGTGCGATGTGATGCAGCAGAGAGGAAGGCTCCATAGGGAAACATGGGCTACAAAACGTCACGAGCCATGTGCATGTTGCGGGACCCGTGAGTAGTCTAACGGCAATGCGTGTTGGACTGACACCTTGTAAGGCCAGTTATACAGTGTTAAAACAAAACACAACACAAATTTTAAAATGTGATGTCATCAGGTCAAAAGAACCCGACACTGTATGTAAAACTATTATTTTAATCAAAAGCCCATGATGACATTAAAAACTGACACTAAGGTCGCCTTCAGACAACCATATGTCGTCCGGGTGCCGATATACGGCGTCCTTTCTTGCGGGGGGAGGAGGCTGGAAGAGTCGGGAGCAGTGTACTGAGCTCCCGCCCCCTCTCTGCCCCTTGCCACTATTTGCAATGGGAGGGGGCGGGATGCGGGTGGAGCTAAGATCCAGGCCTTACCTCTGCCCCCTCCCATTGCAAATAGTGGCGAGGGGGCGGGAGCGGGAGCTCAGGGCACTGCTCCCGACTCTTCCAGCCTCCTGCAGAGAGGGACGCCATATATTGGCACCCGGCCGATCTACCGTCGTCTGAAGGTGCCCTAAAGGTTACATTTAGCACATAATATTTTATTTATCATCATAACGACTAGGATATAGTGTGTCCTAATGATGGGGCTGAGTCTGATGACCCACTACATGGTGCAGGAGCAAAGAGGGTTTGTGCAGGACTCTTTTTTTGGAAGACCTTTAACGGCTGATATGACCATTTTTCCAGCAGAGTTGGCCAGAGTGCTTTACACCTTGGAGGAAGTTTTTTTATTTTTTATTTTTCTCTACAACATTGGTTCTATCGAAATTCCTAGGTGTCGGTACTGCCTCATCGACAGCCATTCAGAGGTACAGGAGAACATGAAACTATGCTGGCCCATCCACCAAGACCAGTAGGGATTGTTTTCAGAAACAATGAAATGAAAAGGGCAGCAAGGAGGATGGGGGAGATAATGCCGCCACTCACTAATATAGAGATGGGATAACAAGAAGGTGATGGGAGGGGTAATGATGTCCTCTTTTAAAATCAAATAGTGGGGAAAGGAGGCTGATATTAAAGGTGTTTTCCAAGCAAACACTATTGATTAGGTTTGCGCAGGATTGGTCATCAACAGTTGATCACCACTGATCGACTGATCATCCAGCCCACTGTCAATGCAGCAGGGTTGGAGCAGGAAGTCTCAGAGATGGCTTCCCCACATTGAAATCAGTAGGAGTGAAGCTGCCTCTGAGACTTTCTGCTCTGACCCTCCTACACAGACAGTGGGCTGGACAATCTGCTGACTGCCGGGGATGCCTAACCTAAGGATGGGTCATCAATACTGTAGTATTTTCCTGGAAGTCCCCTTCAATTTCATACCCATTTGTGGCAATATGGAGGACGATAGCGAAGAGCTGCACACGACCTCGGAACCGAATACGGGCAAGGAGGTTAATTCGGAGGAAAAGGGTGAGGATGAGGATCCTTGCCTGGGATCCAGTATTACTTCTGGTGTAATGGACCAAGGAGACGGGGATTAAGTACTGTAGTTTAGAGATATAAATGTATTTATTCATTCAGCTAAATTGCTATTTATTAACATAGGTTTAAAATAAGAACCTATATTTCAGGCCTCGCCCACGCAGGTGTTGCTGAAAGCGCCACAATTTACTTTATTTTTCGGCCGCAGTGAAAGCACAGCGCTAAACACTGCAAAAACCGTTTGTGTGATGGAGATCTTAAATATTAGAGGGTACAAGCAAAAAAAAGACCAGCAACAGGCACTGGACCAGGTAGAAGACAACGCAAATATCACATCAATTACTGTAATGGAAACATATCAAGAGTCTAGTGAGTCTCAAACTGAAGTGCACATAGGAGGGTAGAAAAAAAAAATTTAATGATTTTTTTAATACCAATATTTGAAGTAAATACTAAATAAAATTCTACAATGTCAATATTTTTTCAAAACCAGAATTTTTTTTTTATAGAACACAAGGTGCCAAAACAGTAAATAATTGAAGCAACACCAGCTCTTTATAACAAAGAAGTCAAGTCAGAACCATCAGTTCTACAACACAAAGCTCGGCAAGGTGAATATTTGGTTTATAACAGTGGAGTCAATTAATCTTAAGATCTCAGCACCCTTCGATGCAAGTTATATAGATCCCTTCCAGTCCTGTCTCATATGAGGCACAGCCAGGCTGGGCGATCAGGTGATTGACGGGGATCCTGTGCTGCGGGTCCCAGGTAATTAACAATTGATGACCGATTCTGAGGATAGGTCATCAATAGTTTTTGCCTGGAAAAGACCTTTAAGTACATACTTGAGGGGAAGTAACCTGAAAGTAGCAAATATGAACATATGTGCTCACCAAAACTCAGTGGAGGCCCAATTTATAAAATGTTCCTGGAAATGGGTAATGTAAAATTCTCCACTGTGAGAAGCTCACCATCACAACTCTGGCCCATTGTTTACATATAACACATACTGAGATGTCATGGGAACACATAAAACACCAAAGGAAAACTTGTGGCTGATCCAATGGAAGGCTCCAGTGTTAACTGATCCTTACTGATGGAAAACACTTCTGGCTAGTTGACCCCCTCCCGGGTGTAGGCTGTGACGTGGATGGGTCCTCACTAAGATACACTGCATTTCTCTGACCGTCTCTTCCTGTATTCAGTAATGATCTACTGACTGGCCAGTCCTTTGCCATTTCTCTCTACAGTTACAGGAAAATTAGGCAGATAGCTGGGTGACAATGGGCGGGGTAGAAGGAAGAATGTCAAGGAGACTGGTCCTTATCAGTCGCGGTCTGAGACACCCCAACATGTCTGCCAAGTTGACCGATGCGGGTGCCATGCTTTGTCTTTAAATGTCCCATTGAAACCAATAGGGGAGGCATTCTGCGGAAACGCCCAAAGATAGAATGTACTGTGGTTCTTTTTCATATGAATAAGTCCATTCAAAAGAATGCATTTCAGGATTGAGTTTTGAGCGTCTTGCATCACACACAACTCGTGTGGGATTCTCGCCTGTATAAATAAGCTCTAATGAGGGGAATAGTAGCGTAGGGGAGACCAAACAGGTTTTGGTAGTGGAGGATTCATTTATTAGGGGAACAGATGGGGAATCTGTCACAAAGATGAGGCTTGTTAAATAGTAATGTCTGTCGCTCATGTTTGACACAGTATAGATTGGGTTGATAGATTATTATGAAGGACTGGTGAGGCCCCAGTGATCTTGGTCATATTGACACCAATGTCAAATTTAGAGGTAGGTGGACAGTTGGCCTTTAAATATGTTGACTCACCCAAAAAATGTTTACCCTGTCATCAGGATAATAAATAACTACAGTAGTTAATCAGTGAAGGTCCAACCTCCCCTGATCATGAAGACAGGAACCCAAAGGTCCATGAATGATTGAAGCAGTGGTCAAGCATGTATTCTGCTACTCAATTTCAGAGGGACGGTGTTACGATTGTGCGGGCAACCTAAGCACGGGAGCCCACACGATCGCACCCAAAAAGGGATAGTATGGATGGGATGGACGCACACAGGTAGCACCAGGGTCCCATGGGATTCACACAGGTTTCAGGCAACTGACCCTGTGCTACACGGGAGGATGGCATGGCCCTACCTAAGCGGGGAACATTGCCCCAATAAGGGCAGCCCAGCGGTCTTCGGATCTGGGCCCTAGCTGATCCTAGGAACCACGCCACAGAACAGGAGACATACACAGGCTACATGACAGAGACAGAACCACAGGATACACAGCATACAGCAGCCACAATGCAACCAATAGAACAGATGATAAGCTGAATATAAATACCAGATATTGGTTGACATTTTGTACAAAACATGGAAGCTAGTGGGCCACTTCACGGCTCCTGGTTATACCGCTAGTCCCTACACTAACCAGGAGTCCAGAAGAATCAGACAGAGTTCACACAGAAAGCTGAAACAGGACAGGACAGGACACAGATAGCAGGTCACGCAGCAAACTGACACAAAACTGACAGAATTTAAACGTACAAACGGACATGAACCAGCAAGACAAATTACTCAGCAAAGCTTGCAACAGGACAGAATAGAGCACTGAACACAGAGCCAGCTGCATCAGGAACAGGACAGAGTACAGGGCACACAGCCAGACAGACTCCACTAAGATCACATGCACACAGATGAAACTCACAGCAAGTCTATGTGTCCTCATACCAGGGGGAATAGACAGTCAACTACACAAGCTGACATAGGGAACAGTGTCCAGTTACACCAACTGACACGCAGAACAGACAGTCAACTACACAAGCTGACATAGGGAACAGTGTCCAGTTACACCAACTGACACCCAGAATAAGACATAAGACCTTTGGAGGCTGCACCTGTACAGGGGGAAGGAAAAAGGGACTGCATGTACTGCAGACTAGGACTACAGGTGTCCAAAAAGTCTTGGGGAAGCAGAGAGACAATAGACCTACTTGCAAACACAGATAGAGTGGGAACAAGCTAAACATGACTGATAAGTTACAGGACACAGAAGTAACATGAGTGCACACCCTAGGGGCCAGCCTGAGACTGACCAGGAGCTGGGTTTATATGTGAGCGCAGACCCAGGAGATTGGCTAGCAGGAAGTACCACACCCAGCCAGCTCAATTAACCCTCAACCACCTGACTGTGCTGCTAGGAGTACATAGTACAACAAATACCAGCAGCACACGTAACAGTACCTCCCCTTTAAAAAAAGGGGCCTCCGGACCCTTTAAGCATAACCTCAAAAATTATGCAACTCCTTCAAAAGACAGACGCAGTACATGACTTATCCCTATGGCCTAGTACTGCCAAAACTGTAACCAGGATAGGTGTAGCACAGGACTTATACATATGGGCCTAGTGTGGACACACAAACACCTGTGAAGGAGGGGGCAAACGTAACATATACCATGCACGTAGCCGGAGGGGAAGACATGGCAAGCCACCCTGCTGACATAGCGTGCACAGGACTTATCCATACGGGCCTAGTGCGAACGCCAGCCAGTCAGCAGGAGGAGGGGAAAAGCTCAGGTACATACCATACAGGGGTCTACAGCAAATTATGTCCGCTGGGCGCACCACGCCGCAGGACGGACACTGGGACAGGTATACAGACCGCATAACGCAGGACGGGTAACAGAGCTGGAACTCAGACCAAACAGGCCCTAACATCCGCCTACCAACAGACTAGCTATACCCGAACAGGAATCGGGCGTCCAAAACCAATGGACGAGTGGCTCAGACAGACAGGACTCTACATCTGCCTACCAACGGACTAGGGGACAGGATACAGATTAGGCGTCCGCCCACCAACGGACGGGTAGAAATACAGGAATCAGGCGTCCACAACCAATGGACGGGTGGATCAGGCAGACATGAAACAGACTGTCAGACAGACATAACAGGGAGCAAAACATGCATATAACATACAACATATAATGCATAAAGCATACCAACATACAACATACCTATCTGAATATGTAGATGTACAGCTACAACGGTATGTAAAAGCATTACCGTCCTTCATTAAGGATACCGGCCATCTATTAGAGATCTTAAAGGAAGAAAAATGGCATAATTCGTCACTTTGGTGTACTTTAGATGTTGAGGCCCTGTATTCGAATATATCACATCAGCAGGGATTGGAGGCCATAAGAGAAGTCCTGGATGAGGACCCACTTATGCCCAATCAGCAGAAGGATTTTCTCATACAAGCCATGTCTTTCATTTTGAGTAATAATTGCTTTACGTATAATGGGGTGTTTTATAGGCAGATAAAAGGCACAGCTATGGGCACTAAATGTGCCCCTAGCTTTGCCAATCTTGTCATGGGTATATTCGAGAGGAACCGGTTTAAGGACCCACGTATTGGGCTGTATAAACGTTATATTGATGACATCCTAATGATTTGGAGAGGAGATCGTGAAAGTCTGAGAGAATTTATAGATATCTTGAACACAAATGAATATAATTTGAGGTTCACCGACACGATTAGTTCCCATAGTATAGTGTTTTTAATTTTGGAGATATTTTCTGATGGAGAAGAAAAGATTAGTACGAAAACATTTTTCAAACCAGTCGACACAAACAGTTTTTTAGAGTTCAGTAGTTGCCACCTTAAGAGTTGGCGAACGAATATACCATATGGCCAACTCAGAAGGATAAAAAGGAATTGCTCCAAGAAATCTGATTTTTGAGACACAGGCGGAAGTGATGAAACAAAGATTTAGAGAGAAGGGTTATCCTGGAGAAGTGATAGAAGGAGCCTACAAACGGGTATGTGTAATATCAGAAAATAGTCGGAAAGGAGAGGATAGGAAAAAGATACAAGAAAATAGATCCTTGAGGACTATGTTCATTACCAAATATAGCTCACAACATAGTGAAATAAGAATGATACTTAAAAAGAATTGGAGCCTATTGAAAAATGATCCGTTTTTAGGGAAATATATAGATCAAAATCCAAGATGCATCTTCAGAAGGAACAAGACCCTTAAAAATATGTTGGCCCCATCACGCCCAAAAAAAGAAAAAAGAGAAGGAGATCATTTAGAGAAACAGGAAAAAATTTGTAAAAAGGGTGCGTATAGATGTGGAAAAAAGAGGTGTAAAAGTTGCACGCATATCACTCATGGAATCATGGAAGTAATTACTCAGGAGGAGGAGAAGATCCAGTTAAAACAACATCTTACATGTAGCTCCAAGAATGTAATATACTTACTGGAATGTCCATGTCATAAAAAATATGTTGGTAGATCCCTTAACGTGTTGAGAGCGAGGATTTCAAGGCATAAGAGCAACATAAAAAAGGGATTCATGCAGCACAGTATCTCCAGGCATTTTAAAATCCACCACGATAGTGATCCATCCAGCCTGAAGGTTACCCCATTAGAGAGCATCTCCTTACGGTCCGTGAGTCATTTACGTATCAAGGAGATGTACTGGATATATAAATTAAACACGCTTATCCCACATGGCCTAAATGAGGTTTTGGAGAAATTTTAATGTGGATTTCCTCTTTTATTCAGGTGGTTTTGATATCTCTATCTAGGTAGGCAGGTTTGTTAATATGACCATGTGTATATGATATGTAGGAAAAATCTTTTAGTGTTTATACTCTTGGGACAAAATATATATTTATATGAATGGTATAATATTGTATATTATTATAAATAGGATTATTTATAGATTTTATATATTTTAAATGAGGGTGTCACGTAAATTATAGATAATAATGAAATCTGCATGGTATACACGTTTACATTTTAGATGAACGTTGTTATAATAATGCCAATATAGTTTCTTAACGGTATTTTTTTAATGGAATTTTATATATGAATATTGGTAATAATTAGAGATGAGCGAGCACCAAAATACTCGGGTGCTCGTTACTCGGGACGAACTTTTCGCGATGCTCGAGGGTTCGTTTCGAGTAACTTACCCCATTGAAGTCAATGGGCGACCCGAGCATTTTTGTATTTCGCCGATGCTCGCTAAGGTTTTCATGTGTGAAAATCTGGGCAATTCAAGAAAGTGATGGGAACGACACAGCAACGGATAGGGCAGGCGAGGGGCTACATGTTGGGCTGCATCTCAAGTTCACAGGTCCCACTATTAAGCCACAATAGCGGCAAGAGTGGGGCCCCCCCCCCTCCCAAAAACTTTTACTTCTGAAAAGGCCTCATTAGCATGGCATACCTTTGCTAAGCACCACACTACCTCCAACAAAGCACAATCACTGCCTGCATGACACTCCACTGCCACTTCTCCTGGGTTACATGCTGCCCAACCGCCCCCCCACAGCGCACACCAAAGTGTCCCTGCGCAGCCTTCAGCTGCCCTCATGCCACACCACCCTCATGTCTATTTAGAAGTGCGTCTGCCATGACGAGGAACCGCAGGCACACACTGCAGAGGGTTGGCACGGCTAGGCAGCGACCCTCTTTAAAAGAGGCGGGGCGATAGCCCACAATGCTGTACAGAAGCAATGAGAAATAGAATCCTGTGCCACCGCCATCAGGAGCTGCACACGTGGGCATAGCAATGGGGAACCTATGTGCCACACACTATTCATTCTGTCAAGGTGTCTCTGCATGCCCCAGTCAGACCGGGCTTTTTAATTCATAGACACAGGCAGGTACAACTCCCTATTGTGAAGTCCCTGTCGACCGACAGCATGGGTGGCTCCCTGGAACCCACCGGCGGTACATAAAAATATCCCATTGCATTGCCCAACACAGCTGAGGTAGTAATGTCGTGCTTAATGCAGGTGGGCTTCGGCCCACACTGCATGCCCCAGTCAGACTGGGGTTCTTTACAAGTGGACACATGTAGGTTAAACTCCGTGTGCACCTACAGCATGGGTGGCTCCCTGGAACCCACCGGCGATACACAAAAATATCCCATTGCATTGCCCAACACAGCTGAGGTAGTAATGTCGTGCTTAATGCAGGTGGGCTTCGGCCCACACTGCATGCCCCAGTTAGACTGGGGTTCTTTACAAGTGGAAACAGATGCATTTATAATTCCCTGTGGACCCACAGCATGGGTGGGTGCCAGGAAGTCACCGGCGGTACATAAATATATCCCATTGCATTGCCCAACACAGCGGATGTAACGTCAGCTGTAATGCAGGTGGGCTAAAAATTCATTTGATTACACTGTAGGCGAGGGCCCACAAAAATTGCTGTATCAACAGTACTAATGTACATCAGAAAAATTGGCCATGGCCAACCAAGAGGGCAGGTGAAACCCATTAATCGCTTTGGTTAATGTGGCTTAAGTGGTAACTAGGCCTGGAGGCAGCCCAGTTTAACGAAAAATTGGTTGAAGTTAAAGTTTCAACGCTTTTAAGAGCATTGAAACGTATAAAAATTTTTTAGAAAAATTATATGAGTGAGCCTTGTGGCCCTAAGAAAAATTGCCCGTTCGGCGTGATTACGTGAGGTTTCAGGAGGAGGAGCAGGAGGAGGAGGAATATTATACACAGATTGATGAAGCAGAAATGTCCCCGTTTTGGATGGTGAGAGAGAACGATGCTTCCATCTGCGGGTGCAGCCTACGTATTGCTTAGGTATCGCTGCTGTCCGCTGTTGGAGAAGAGAAGTCTGGGGAAATCCAGGCTTTGTTCATCTTGATGAGTGTAAGCCTGTCGGCACTGTCGGTTGACAGGTGGGTACGCTTATCCGTGATGATTCCCCCAGCCACACTAAACACACTCTCTGACAAGACGCTAGCCGCAGGACAAGCAAGCACCTCCAGGGCATACAGCGCGAGTTCAGGCCACGTGTCCAGCTTCGACACCCAGTAGTTGTAGGTGGCAGAGGCGTCAGGGAGGACGGTCGTGCGATCGGCTACGTACTCCCTCACCATCCTTTTACAGTGCTCCCGCCGACTCAGCCTTGACTGGGGAGCGGTGACACAGTCTTGCTGGGGAGCCATAAAGCTGGCAAAGGCCTTGGAGAATGTTCCCCTGCCTGCGCTGTACATGCTGCCTGATCTCTGCGCCTCCCCTGCTACCTGGCCCTCGGAACTGCGCCTTCTGCCACTAGCGCTGTCGGATGGGAAGTTTACCATCAGTTTGTCCACCAGCGCCCTGTGGTATAGCATCATTCTCGAACCCCTTTCCTCTTCGGGAATGAGAGTGCAAAGGCTCTCCTTATACCGTGGGTCGAGCAGTGTGTACACCCAGTAATCCGTAGTGGCCAGAATGCGTGTAACGCGAGGGTCACGAGAAAGGCATCCTAACATGAAGTCAGCCATGTGTGCCAGGGTACCTGTACGCAACACACGGCTGTCTTCACTAGGAAGATCACTTTCAGGATCCTCCTCCTCCTCCTCTTCCTCCTCCTCAGGCCATACACGCTGAAAGGATGACAGGCAAGCAGCATGGGTACCGTCAGCAGTGGGCCAAGATGTCTCTTCCCCCTCCTCCTCCTCCTCCTCACCGCGCTGAGATATAGACAGGAGGGTGCTCTGACTATCCAGCGACATACTGTCTTCCCCCGGCTCTGTTTCCGAGCGCAAAGCGTCTGCCTTTATGCTTTGCAGGGAACTTCTCAAGATGCATAGCAGAGGAATGGTGACGCTAATGATTGCAGCATCGCCGCTCACCACCTGGGTAGACTCCTCAAATTTTCCAAGGACCTGGCAGATGGCTGCCAACCAGGGCCACTCTTCTGTAAATAATTGAGGAGGCTGACTCCCACTGCGCCGCGCAAGTTGGAGTTGGTATTCCACTATAGCTCTACGCTGCTCATAGAGTCTGGCCAACATGTGGAGCGTAGAGTTCCACTGTGTGGGCACGTCGCACAGCAGTCGGTGCACTGGCAGATTAAACCTATGTTGCAGTGTCCGCAGGGTGGCAGCGTGCGTGTGGGATTTGCGGAAATGTGCGCAGAGCTGGCGCACCTTTCCGAGCAGGTATGACAAGTGGGGGTAGCTTTTCAGAAAGCGCTGAACCACCAAATTAAAGACATGGGCCAGGCATGGCACGTGCGTGAGGCTGCCGAGCTGCAGAGACGCCACCAGCTTACGGCCGTTGTCACACACGACCATGCCCGGTTGGAGGCTCAGCGGCGCAAGCCAGTGGTCGGTCTGCTCTGTCAGACCCTGCAGCAGTTCGTGGGCCGTGTGCCTCTTCTCTCCTAAGCTGAGTAGTTTCAGCACGGCCTGCTGACGCTTGCCCACCGCTGTGCTGCCACGCCGCGTGACACCGACTGCTGGCGACGTGCTGCTGACACATCTTGATTGCGAGACAGAGGTTGCGTTGGAGGAGGAGGAGGAGGAAGGTGCTTTAGTGGAGGAAGCATACACCGCCGCAGATACCACCACCGAGCTGTGGCCCGCAATTCTGGGGGTGGGTAGGACGTGAGCGGTCCCAGGCTCTGACTCTGTCCCAGCCTCCACTAAATTCACCCAATGTGCCGTCAGGGAGATATAGTGGCCCTGCCCGCCTGTGCTTGTCCACGTGTCCGTTGTTAAGTGGACCTTGGCAGTAACCGCGTTGGTGAGGGCGCGTACAATGTTGCGGGAGACGTGGTCGTGCAGGCCTGGGACGGCACATCGGGAAAAGTAGTGGCGACTGGGGACCGAGTAGCGCGGGGCAGCCGCCGCCATCATGCTTTTGAAAGCCTCCGTTTCCACAAGCCTATACGGCAGCATCTCTAGGCTGATCAATTTTGCAATGTGCACGGTTAACGCTTGAGCGTGCGGGTGCGTGGCGTCGTACTTGCGCTTGCGCTCAAACTGTGGCACTAGCGACGTCTGGACGCTACGCTGAGAGACATTGCTGGATGGGGCCGAGGACAGCGGAGGTGATGGTGTGGGTGCAGGCCAGGAGACGGTAGTGCCTGTGTCCTCAGAGGGGGGTTGGATCTCAGTGGCAGGTTGGGGCACAGGGGGAGAGGCAGTGGTGCAAACCGGAGGCGGTGAACGGGCATCGTCCCACCTTGTGTGGTGCTTGGCCATCATATGCCTGCGCATGCTGTTGGTGGTGCCTCCCCAGCTGATCTTGGCGCGACAAAGGTTGCACACCACAGTTCGTCAGTCGTCTCTGTGAAAAACTGCCACACCGTAGAGCACCTTGACCTGTGCAGGGTGGCATGGCGCGAGGGGGCGCTTTGGGAAACAGTTGGTGGATTATTCGGTCTGGCCCTGCCTCTACCCCTGGACACCGCACTGGCTCGGCCTGTGCCCACACCCTCACTTGGCCCTCCGCGTCCTCGGCCGCGTCCACGTCCTCTAGGCCTACCCCTACCCCTCAGCATGCTGTATTAGCAGTGATTTGATTTCCCAGGCAGGAAAGAAATTGGCGCAAGGCTGCACTGAACCGTAGCTGGTTGCGTCTGATTTTTTTTACGTTCTCCACGCAGCACACACGTACCCAGAGCCCTTAGGACTGACAGAGGCAGGGCAAATATACTTTCTTCCCTTTTGTTTAAAAGAATAGGCCCACTGCGTCTATTCACTGAATAATAAGTTTAATAACTGACACTGTGTTGCGGCCCTGCAAAAGTGTCACAGAACTTTACTGTTGCAGAGTTATTAACTGTGGCAGAGCAGGTATTTCCCAGGCAGGAAAGAAATTGGCGCAAGGCTGCACTCAACCGTAGCTGGTTGCGTCTGATTTTTTTACGTTCTCCACGCAGCACACACGTACCCAGAGCCCTTAGGACTGACAGAGGCAGGGCAAATATACTTTCTTCCCTTTTGTTTAAAAGGATAGGCCCACTGCGTCTATTCAATGACTAATAACTGTGTTGTGGCCCTGCCTACACAATTCTGTGCCTGTAGTATCAATGGAGGGTGCAATGCTCTGCACCGCTGATTTTGAGAAGAAAAAAAAAAAAGCAACACAGCTAACAGCAGCCTGCACAGTACTCCACACAGTTAAATGTGGCCCTAGAAAGGACCGTTGAGGTTCTTGAAGGCTACACTCACTCCTAACACTCTCCCTGCCTAAGCACCACTTCTGTCCCTAATACCGGGTGCAATGCTCTGCACTGCCGATTTTGAGAAAAAAAAAAAATTAGCAACACAGCTAACAGCAGCCTGCACAGTACTCCACACAGTTAAATGTGGCCCTAGAAAGGACCGTTGAGGTTCTTGAAGGCTACACTCACTCCTAACACTCTCCCTGCCTAAGCACCACTTCTGTCCCTAATACCGGGTGCAATGCTCTGCACTGCCGATTTTGAGAAGAAAAAAAAATTTCTCCACTGCTAACAGCAGCCTGCACACACGTAGATGTGGCCCTAAGAAGGACCGTTGGGGTTCTTGAAGCCTACACTCACTACAAACACTCTCCCTACAGCAACTCCAATAGAACAGCACTTTCCCTCAGCTAACTCACAAGACATCTGAGGCGAGCCGCGGGAGGGGCCGACTTTTATACTCGGGTGACATCTGATCGCCCCAGCCACTCACAGCAGGGGGTGGTATAGGGCTTGAACGTCACAGGGGGAAGTTGTAATGCCTTCCCTGTCTTTCAATTGGCCAGAAAAGCACGCTAACGTCTCAGAGAGGAAACTGAAAGTAACCGGAACACCGCGTGATACTCGTTACGAGTAACGAGCATCCTGAACACCGTAATATTCGCACGAATATCAAGCTCGGACGAGTACGTTCGCTCATCTCTAGTAATAATGATTGTGTAAGGGAAAAAATTTTTTTAAATGTATTTAGTTGCATTATTCACTTATTGATATGCCAAACCTAAGTGGTATATATATAATTTTCAGTAGTTCCAATCGGGAGGAGAGCGTTCCATTATTATGGTAACGCTTCCTTCACATGTAGATTTGAAGGACCTACGCCGGGCACCTTTGCTTCTAAGCGCTTGGGAATTATGCGTTCCATCACTATGGTAACGCATCCTTCTATTATTGATTTTATGGACCTGCGCTGGGCGTTATGATGTCATGACGCTGGTGAATCACGAGACGTATTACGTCACGTGATCAGTACAGCAATACGCTATACCACCAGTTAATTAACGTGGGGGATGTATCTGGAAGGATTAACATGAACCGGAAGACATCCACTGACATCTCCGTTCACCGGAAGTCATGGGACGGCGGTCCGCACTATCGATCAGTGAATAAGCAGCAGGTGTCTCATAGGTAAGATGGGTTTATGTATGGTATATAAGGTCAGTATGTGTTTTATATGTCACTTGAAAAAGTCGCTGTTATGCGACGAAACGCGTCGGACATATTCTCAATAAAAGTATCCATAAGTTTTGAAGTTTAAAGGGCCTTGTATTTACTGGGCTAAAGAGATCTGCTTTGGAGCGCTGGATCCTTTTTTGTTTTTTTTCATTATATTTGTTTATACGGAGTCGCATCCCTATCTTAGGGGTGCGACAGATCCTTGCTGGCTCTTTGCACAGTTTTCCTTGTTTTCCGGACTGGAGAGAGGAGTCTTAGAAAATTTGGATTGAAGTCTTCCAAGAATTGAAATTTGATATATACAACGTTTACCGGAACGTGGAGGTGTTAGGTGGGGGGGTCCCTTATGAGACCCACCCGCCTACGCCAGGCAAGTCCCATTTATTTATTGCAGTGGCATTTCATTACAGTGGGTTGAGCGCTGTCTCATATTTTCCAACATACAACATATAACCTAGATGAATATAACATATAATGCATAACACCTAATGCACTCCCTTTCGTAACTGGGGAGGCATTATGTTACGATCGTGCGGGCCACGCCACAGAACAGGAGACATACACATGCTACATGACAGAGACAGAACCACAGGATACACAGCATACACAGCATACAGCAGCCACAATGCAACCAATAGAACAGATGATAAGCTGAATATAAATACCAGATATTGGTTGACATTTTGTACAAAACATTGAAGCTAGCGGGCCACTTCACGGCTCCTGGTTATACCGCTAGTCCCTACACTAACCAGGAGTCCAGAAGAATCGGACAGAGTTCACACAGAAAGCTGAAACAGGACAGGACAAAG
Organism: Eleutherodactylus coqui; assembly: GCF_035609145.1. NCBI lineage: Eukaryota > Metazoa > Chordata > Amphibia > Anura > Eleutherodactylidae > Eleutherodactylus > Eleutherodactylus coqui. Next base: position 103,400,604 of record NC_089849.1, read on the forward strand.
ATAGCAGGTCACGCAGCAAACTGACACAAAACTGACAGAATTTAAACGTACAAACGGACATGAACCAGCAAGACAGATTACTCAGCAAAGCTTGCAACAGGACAGAATAGAGCACTGAACACAGAGCCAGCTGCATCAGGAACAGGACAGAGTACAGGGCACACAGCCAGACAGACTCCAGTAAGATCACATGCACACAGATGAAACTCACAGCAAGTCTATGTGTCCTCATACCAGGGGGAATAGACAGTCAACTACACAAGCTGACATAGGGAACAGTGTCAAGTTACACCAACTGACACACAGAACAGACAGTCAACTACACAAGCTGACATAGGGAACAGTGTCCAGTTACACCAACTGACACCCAGAAAAAGACATAAGACCTTTGGAGGCTGCACCTGTACAGGGGGAAGGAAAAGGGGGCTGCATGTACTGCAGACTAGGACTACAGGTGTCCAAACAATCTTGGGGAAGCAGAGAGACAATAGACCTACTTGCAAACACAGATAGAGTGGGAACAAGCTGAACATGACTGATAACAAGTTACAGGACACAGAAGTAACATGAGTGCACACCCTAGGGACCAGCCAGAGACTTACCAGGAGCTGGGTTTATATGTGAGCACAGACCCAGGAGATTGGCTAGCAGGAAATACTACACCCAGCCAGCTCAATTAACCCTCAACCACCTGACTATGCTGCTAGGAGTACATAGTACAACAAATAGCAGCACACGTAACAGACGGCTTGTAGAGGATAGGGTGCAAGAAATGTTAGAATGGCACAGTAGTAAGCAGGCCGAGGCAGGAGTACAGCAAAAAGCAAGACTTACTAAACCGACGTTTACCGTTTCTCTTCTTTCGAAGGCTCATCATCACTTTTTGAATGTCCTGAACATTACTGTCCTGAATATTAATAGCTGAAGAACACATTGGGCTATCAACACCCCTCAAACAGTCTCTTACAATTGGACTTGCTGCCTGAAATTATACAAATGATATGACTTTTAGTAGTCTTTCACCAACTCCAAACTCAGCAACACAGTCCTTAGTATCTGGTGATGCGGTCTTTAAATCTTAAACGAGTTTTCCCACAACTCAAAATTGCTTCACCACCACTCTGTACTTCTGGTTGCTGCTGACCAGAACATGTGACTGCTGCACCCAACCGCTGCTTATAGTAGGTCAATGCTGCGATCAGTGATTGGCTGCAGCAGTTAAAGGTCCTGGTTAGCAGCAACTAGTAAAGACAGAGTGGTTGTAAAGCAATTTTAAAATGTATCTGAGTTTTCAACAACTTTTCTAAAATACACCAGGTTCTCCTTACCCTCCTCTTATTTACTGCTGTTTGCACCAGGTTTCATATCTGTAAGGTCTGATTTTCAGGTGGTGTTCTCCATTTTTCTGCTGCCCTGCTGTTTGTAATCCACTTTTAACAATGGGGCATGTAGCAAGTCTAGCTTTCTACCAGTAGTACACTGCCCTGACTTCCTTGCCCTTATTTCCCATAGCACATTGCACAGTCTGTGGTTCATTTAGCAGCGAGTATCTGAATGCCCACGCCTCTGCTTTCCCATGGCGATCAGGCATTTTAGAGACATTCTGGTCAAATGGTTAGTAAACTCACCATTATGTGTACACACACAGATAAACTCCCTGTAACAGCAGGAGAGGCAGAAACTGTGCACAATTTTATCACAGTGTCTACAGATCTGTCAGCCTGCAGCCCTTAAGTGCACAAAGCCTCATGTGAAGATAGCCCCTCCCCCTGTTGTTATGGAAATGTTCTTGTTACTATAGAAGCTCTGTACCTAACAATAGACTGTGGATTGCAGAGAATTGGAAAGGAGACCTCTAGTGGCATGATTTACAGTGATAAAACACAATTTTTAATACAAGTATATTACAGAAATGATGAGATTAAAAAGGTTTTGTTATTAGAAAAAAACCCAATACTTACCTATTCCTCCCCAGGCAGTCTTCTTACCGCATCCTCTCCTCACCGATCTTCTCCTGGCTCCTCCAGCCGGCTGGATCCTCTTCTTCCTGTTTTCGAGCATCCACTCCATATTGTGTCTAAGTTCTTCTCCGGTGCACCGTACAGATAATTGAGCAAACTGGTTGATGCCCCTAGAGTAACAACTAAATAAAGGAATTACTTGTCACGTTGGGGCGCGTCTCAGCTGCTTGTCTGTTCTTGGCTCGACGGTTCTTAAAACATTTACAACCATCCTTCCAAACATTTTATGTCTGCGCAGCAAACGTGGGGTCAATCTAGTATTATTAAGGCTGCTTACACACTTGGCTTCCATTTGCTTCCATTCCAGCAGGTTTACATTTTTTTTAAATGGGAAAATAACTCCGTCAGCAGAATTATTTTTCCATCCAAACAAACAGAAACCTGATGGAATCGAAGCGTACAGAAGGCTTTTCATTTGCTTTCCATTTTTTTGAAACCCCATGGAAGTCAATGAAAAAAAAGGATGGATTCATTTTTTTTTTTTTTCAATTTTATTTGTTTTTCAATTTCTCTCCTCTAAAAAAATGGAGCAGAGAATCCGAAACCTTGAACTGACCCCTAAAGCACAAAAGTAGGAAGAAATGGCCAGATGTGATAGGCCTTATTCACACGGGTGACAGCAATATCGCCATCGCCGCGAGAAATTGCAGCTATATCGCACCTGTATTCTGTGCGATATCGCTGCGTTTTCTCGCGGTGATATCGCAATTTTGTAGTGCTCTTTTGCCGGAATTTTTGGGGGGCTTGAAATATAAGCCCTGCATCCATTAAAAAAAAAAAAAAGCAATACATTACCTAACAGGCGCTGTCCACTCCATCACACTTCTACATCAGAAGCTGCAGCACATTTATGTAGTCTTCAGCCAGCGCTTCTTGGTGAGAGGGTTCAAAAATTCCGCCTCAGATTGGTTCTCCAGCGTTCGATGAACCAATCACAGCTATTCAATACAATGGCTGTGATGGGTTCAAACAATCATTCCGCCTCCAATCAGAAGTCCATGATGTGCAGTTTCCCCAAGAGTGGATTGGTCATAGACGTCCAATTGAGTGTCCACCACATTCTCCTGGTTTAACCATTTTGAATTTCTATCTGTGGGTCATGTCAAGGCACTTGTTTACTCAGAAAAGATATAGAATGTTGTTCATCTGAAAACAGAATTGTGGATGCTTGTGCAAGCATTCAGCATGATGTTTTGGGGAGAGTTCATCATGAATGGGTAAAAAGGATGGGGTTAACACTAGAACATAGTGGGCAGCATTTCAAACACAATCTGTAGAGATTATGGTCAAGTTTTTGATTTCACATAAAATCACTGATAAGGATAAATACATAGCTAGACCGCTATATCTAATATTTATGGATACAATCAAAACCGGAGTTGTACCATTGCCAATGTGGTTCCAATTTACAAAAAGGGGTCCAAAAGTGAGCCTGGTAACTACAGGCCGGTAAGTCTTGCTTCAGTAACTGGAAAAATATTTGAGGGGTTTCTGAGAGACGACATCGAAGAATATCTCAAGGAGAACAATGGAATAACTCCTCACCAGCATGGGTTCATGAAGAATCGATCATGGCAGACCAATCTGATCAGCTTCTACGATGAAGTTAGTTCTAGGCTGGACCAGGGAGAGTCTATTGATCTCATATATCTGGACTTCTCTAAAGCATTTGACACCGTGCCGTATAATAGGTTGATATATAAAATAAGGCAGCTTGGACTGGGTAAAAATGTGTGTATCTCGGTAAAAAACTGGCTCAGAGATAGAAAGCAGAACACAGAAAAGGGTTCTTTACTGTAAGAGCAGTGAGACTGTGGAACTCTTTGCCTGAGGATGTGGTGATGGCAAAATCCATAGAGGAGTGTAAAAGGGGACTTGATGTCTTTCTAGAGCGGAAGGATATTACAGGATATAAATCTTAGCTCAATTGTTAATCTGGGTATACAGCAGGTAGGAACTATTAGGGGTTGATCCAGGGATTAGTCTGATTGCCATTAGGGAGTCGGGAAGGAATTTTCCCCCAAATGGGCTAATTGGCTCCTGCCTCTTGGGGTTTTTTTTGCCTTCCTCTGGATCAACAACATAGGAGGATAAACAGGCTGAACTAGATGGACATTGTCTTCATTCGGCCTTACATACTATGTTACTATGTTACATTTCTGATTAAATTCTCCATCACTTTGATATATCACACACCTACCTTCCAATGGGAAACATTAGAGTTGAATTCAAGATGGCAGCTTTCAAAATGTCCGTCACGTTCACATCATTTAACAGGTTTTCCCCTTCTTCCGCAGATTGCATGCAAAATTGGGTCACTGTCTGCCAAACCGTTTTCATTCTATATCGGCTTATAAGACACTCCGACATTCTCAGACTTTTCTCATGACTAAATAAGAACCAATGAAGCACATAGACGATCGGACTTTACAAATCTCATATTAGTTCCTTGAGTAACCTGAAGATGATCAGTTTTGCCGAAGCTCTCATGACTTTTGCTCCACAGCATATTCGTGCCATGGATATTGGTTGTTCAATTGAACAATCAGACACATACTCTGGGGTATCTAAAAAGGGCGGATGCATTGTTATGATGGAAGAACCAGTCACCTGTTTGCCCTGAGTGTTAAAAGCAATCTTTCATGAAAAACAGCATGACATCCTGCCTCAACCGCCATATTCACCCGATCTCCGCGTCACTTTTTTTTTTTAATGACTGCTTTGGGCAGTGGAAAAGGAAAAAAGAAAACCTCAGCTTCACGTTGTTGTGTGAATCAGCTATCACAGGCGAAAAACTGAACAACTTGAAAGTTATTGGAAAAAAAAAAAAATAATCACTGCAGCCAAACATAACCATCCCAACAATCCTGGCTGGCGTACCGACAGAAGGGTTCTGCAGACATTTACCCACTAACAGAAGCAATTCTCATGTCCATGTGCTCTCCATTTCTGCAACATACAGCGCACATTGACCCATTACAGGCAATGGGGCTGAGCAGACATATTTTACGTTTTTTTTACAATGCCTGTAAAAAAGATCGCAGCATGCCCTATTCTGGTCCAATTTTTTGGATGACAATCACCCAATCAAGTCAAGTCCAAAGGAGCGCACATGGAGGGTGGCCAATCTTCATTGGGAATTGCTAAGCACTTGTTGATAAAAAAACATGGTCCTCCATTTTACGCAAGAAAAAAAAAAATGATGACACACTGATCACAAACCGATGTAAAAAATGGGCAGGTGTCACATGGACATACTCACGCATTGAAATAAGTTCATTTTCACGTAACAAAACCGGATATGCTCACGTGAATAAGGCCTGAACCTAATGTCAGTGCTATACTACAGATCGGTTTGGTAAAAACAAGAATGTATCCCATGAGGAAGATGCAGCGAAACCTTCCCAAAGTTTTATTTTTCACTACAAAGACACTGATTAAAGTGTCACTGACTAGCAAGAGAAATTTTAGAATAAGCAGTTGTGTGTATTTGAGTAATAAGACCATATTTGTCTATCATATTCCTTGTATGCAGGGGCATATTAGGCATTAGAGGACAAGTGCCTAGGGTGTCCACTTGTGGGGGGCAGCCTCAGAAGCCTCCAGAATGTTTCCTGCTGGGTGTATGTGCCACTGCTGGGTGGAGGGAGTGGCACAAGACAGAGCAACAGGCCACTTCTCCTCCCTCCTCTTAGCAGCTGCATTATGTGAAACCGACCTAAAGCTCATCAAAGGAGTCACAATGTTTTCTGCTGCCCAGTTAGTAGAACGAAAAGTATAGATTACACAGAGTCCATTAAAATACATGGCATTTATTTATTTTAAGATGCAAATGAGGTATTACAAAGCTTGGGCTTCATACATACAGCTCTGAGAAATAGAGTGGTATCATAATCATGGAAGAATAGTAAGTAGATATCGGCGTAGCTAAAGGCTTAGAGGCCCGGATGCAAAACCTCAGCATTGGCCCTCCCCCCAAAAAAACTTTCCTCTGCATCGTTGGGACTCTTAAGAACCCATCGATGCAACAACGGCAGGCAGGGACATTGATAAAATCTAAAATCATCAGGCAGAAGCCAAATGTAGGGAGCCCCAATGCAAAATCTGTAACAAGGCCCCTCAACCTTCCTTGTGCCATTTATAATAGTGGTGCTCCAGGGCCTGGTAGATCCGCTATAGCTACGCCCTTGCATCAAGTTGTATGAATTCTCTGATGTTTAAGAAGAATCTGTTTACCAGTAAAACACCTCCCACACTCAGAACATATGAACGGTTTCTCTCCCGTGTGAATTCTCTTATGTTTTACAAGATGAGGTTTCTGGCTAAAGCATTTCCCACACTCCGAACATGAAAAGGGTTTCTCCCCAGTGTGAGTTCGTTGGTGCTTAGTAAAATGTGTCTTTTGGGTAAACCGTTTCCCACACTCAGTACATAAAAATGGCTTTTCCCCTGTGTGGATCCGCTGGTGTTTTATAAGATTGGATTTCACAGCAAAACATTTCCAACATTCTTGGCATGGAAACGGTTTCTCCCCTGTGTGAATTCGCTGGTGCCGCACAAGACCCGACTTCAGTGCAAAATATTTCCCACACTCGGAACATTGAAAAGTTTTCAATCCCATGTGATTCCGCTGGTGGTTTAGTAGAATCAATCCGTCTGTGAAGCACTCCCCACAATCAGAACATTGAAATGATGATCCGGCCACGTGGCTTATCTGATGTTCGACTAGGCTGGGCTGCTTTTCATCTGTATGGATTTTTTGATGTTGAGTAAGAGCAGATTTTAAAGAGAAATAGATCCCACAGTCAGAGCACAAGAACCTCTTATTCCTGTGCGTTCTCTTATGGGCAAGAAGCCTGGACTTAAACATAAAACATTTCTGACATTCGGAACATGAATAGAGTTCCCTTCTGCTCTGCTCTGGTTTGTAGGAATCCTCATATAGTTGATCTGGAAAAGGTTCCGCATGATCAGATGGATCACATGAGAGATCTGTCCTGAATAAGTAGAGTTGGGACATAACTGAAGTAATGCAGTGTCCTCCAGGCAAGTCTTCTGTGAGGTCCTTATCTTCTATTCCAGATTCTATGGATAAAAAGAAAGATTTATTTTTTAAAATCAGATTTTTATTGAAATTACATTTTTGAATACAATTACCCCTTAATTTCATGACATATATACATGCATAAGTATAATATACATAGAACATATCATTCCCCCACACAATACAATCAATCCGAATTATATGTAAGCAGGTCATAAATATAGACACATACAAAGAAGAAGAAGATTAAAAATAGCTCTTCTCCACCTTCTCATCGCTCTCCCTCACCCCCTCCAAATCCCATCAGCTTTTCTATGATACCTCAATGCAACCAACACTTGATGGGAACTATCTATTATATCTATAACTGATCATCTTCCCCAAATTTCCTCAAACTTAGGGCTTAGTCACATGAGCATATGTTTTCATGGCTGGCCAGTATACGCTACCGTCTGATGCATTAGATTCCAATGCATCAGATCACACAGGTGTATTCTCGCGGCCAGGCCGAAAAGATAGTCGTGGAACTATCTTCCCGTCCGGAATACATCGGCTGCTGCATACACTCTTATGGGAGCCAATGACAGCGGTCAGATAAGGGAGGTGGGAGGGAGTTTAGCAGTGTGACTGCTAAATTACATCCCCCTTCTCTCCTCCTCTCTCTTCCCCTCCAGATGTTTGCAATGAGAGGGGGCGGAGCTAAGCTTAGCCCCTCCCACCACTGGCTGCAGACAAGGGGCCGGAACTTATCTCCGCTCCTCCCCTTCCCATTGCAAACAGCCAGAGGGGAAGTGAGAGGCAGAGAGCCGGTGAGGGGGGAGGTAAGGTATTGGGCCTTTGCGTATATGCGTCGGGCTCAGGCCGTTTGAACAGGCACACCAACGTTAGATTTGTGTGCCTGTTCACGCGTTTTTATGCTGCCGACGGGCACACGTAAAAGCACCCACGGCATGAAAATAGGCCCTCAGTCAAACAGCCTCTTCTGTTATATTTCTCCTTTCCAAGGATATAATCTCTTATTTTTGCGACAAATCTCCTACTGTCAGAGGCGCAAGCTGCATTCAGTGCGCAGTAATCAGTTTCCCCGCCAGATGCAACGCTCTCTGAATTCCCAGAAGAGCTTGCCCATCAACAATATTCAATATACAAATTCTGGGATTAAGATCAATAATGACAAGATATATTTATAAAATTCTTAAGTACCTAATTCCAAAACCTCCAAATCCCTCTTATCTGGGATGACTGCTTTTATGCAGACCTGAACTCAGCGATGGACGGTAAGTGTACGATGGGCGTGCATTTACACACAACAGCTCAAGCTGTACATAAAATCTATGTAGAGGAGGGGAGGGGCGTGGAGTGAGAGAGAAGCAGAGACAATCACATTCAGACTTGCTGCTGTAGCTAAAAGAAAGTGATTTACTATGTCACAGCTACTGAAATCACATCTATACTGTTCAGAACTGCTGTATAACTGATGTGTATAGGGGCCTCCTGACTTTACCCCGACAGATGATGTCAGACTGAAGAAAGATCGGGAAAATTAAATGTCAGTGCCCAATCTTTTTGTTCTCCCTAGAGATAAGCCAGAGCTGTTTGGTTGCAGCTTAAGATGGCTTTACACGGAATGACAATTGTATGAATAAATGCTCAAAAGAATGAACGCAAATAGTTGTTTCGTATAAACACGGCCACAACAGGTAATTCCCTCACTAGTTGCTTGTTGTTTTGTTTCAACTCACCTAAAAAATAATCACTTGCTGATCAAAAGTCGCCTAGTATAAAGTCATAGTCATTAAAATTTTAACAATTTGAGAACAAATTTGCATGGAGAACCCCAACAAAATGTTATCTCAGCAAACAACGAATGAACAATAAACGTTACGTGTAAAAGCCTTCAAACAACTGGTATCCATACACTTCAGCGACTTTACTGAGCGACTATCTGAAAGATACTTGCTCATTGTAAAGATACCCTTATTCTACACTCACACGGGCGAGCGCGATACCGGGCCAAAAGAGGTGGCCTGGGGGCGGAACCTGACCGCGGAACGAGATGGCCGCTTAGTACAGGTGCTCCATCTCTACAGCACGTTAACAAGCGCTTATCAGCAGCAATCTTCATAAAAAAATGGGGAAACTTACTAAAATGAAGACCGGAGAACACACTGGCACCCCTCGCCCGGCCAGAGGACAGTCCGAGATGCAGAGATTCTTTAAAGAACGGAGCGCTCGCTCCCCACATGCAGCGGGCAAGATGGCGCCGGCAGCTGCGGCTGCTGAAGTCCTAAGCACAGCGCGGGAAGGAGAAACCTCATCGGAGGATGAGGAAGTCGAACCCCCTTCAAAGGGCTTCATGAGGGAACTGTTAGCCACCACCATGGGACCACTACTAACGGAGCTGACTGCCATAAAGGAGGAAGTAAGGAGTGTGGGGAGGAGGGTGGAAGAATTAGAGGGCACAACGGCAATCATTACTAGCCATTCCAGGGTCCTAGAGACCGCAGTGAAAGACCAGCACACCCAGCTAAATAGAATGCTCCTTATGCAGGAGGACTATGAAAATAGGAGCCGCCGCAATAATGTCCGTATTAAGGGACTGCCAGAGTCATGGGCTGCGGAGACGTTGCATAAAGTCTGTGGAGAAATTTTTGCAGGGCTACTGGGAGAAGACAGAGCACTAGAGATTTCAATTGAAAGAGTGCACAGAGCCCTAAGACCGCAGCCAGCGCAATCGGAACCCCCAAGAGATGTGCTGTGCAGACTGCTGGCATTCCCGGACGCGGCTGCCATTCTAAATGCGGCAAGAGGCAACAGAAATCTTCGTTATGAAGGTACGGACATACAGATGTTTCAAGACCTCTCCCCTACTACCCTAGCCAAGCGTAGGCTTTTGCACCCCCTGCTGGAGGCTTTAAGATCCAAAAACATCAAGTACGCCTGGCTGTTTCCTTTTGGGATAGGCGTGACCCATAAGGGGAGAAGATTAAACATACGGTCCCCTGAGGACCTCCAGGAAAGCTGGCAACACTTAGGTCTGGAGCCGATAGATCTCCCCAACTGGCTTTCCCTGCCGGAGCTCCCGACACTTCCCCACCTACCTTCCCAAGACAACTGGCAGATAGCCACACAATCAAAGTCCCCACGCGGCAAGCAGCGTAAGAAACCAAGAGAAGAACCTGTCACAGATGACACTTGAACCTTATGGGACAATCGTTCCTTCCACAACAGATTTAGTGGCAGCCTCAAGATCAACGGAATTTCCCTCATCTCCCATGGAAACATCCGACGGAAAGTGATGAGGCGGTTCGCTCACCGAATTCTGTTGTCTGATACCCAAGTTGGACGTTGCAGTTCATAGTTGTTGGACGGTAGAGTTTTTCTTAACTCCCCCACTAGCAAGCGTTTTTTCGTGCTCCCCCGATCAGGCTTTAGCCAAACGTACAGTTTATTTAGTAAAACTTAGTTCCACCCCGTCTTTTACGGCTGAGCCCCGGAATTTCCCGTGGAACTCCCCCGTAAATACTCTAATTCCAGAAGTTACTGGTGCTATAGAATATCTGTGGTATAAGCAATCTGGTTTAATCCCCCCTTTCTTTCTGTCTTTCCATATATTACCTTACCTAAATTTTCCTCCCTCCCTTTTTCCACTATTCCCCAGATTCTCGCATACACTTAGACAACTTCCGCTGACGAAACAGACCGGTCCAGGGCGACTGCATTGTTTCTGACATCACACCTAGAGTTAGATCTGATAAATAGCAATTTGTCTTACTGTCTCTTCCTTTTGATACTAAGGCAGCTTCCAACGAACGAACTCTGAGATGGATGCATCAAGGATAGTGGAGCCGCTGAGGATCACGTCATTCAACGCCCGAGGCCTGAACACTCCTCAGAAAAGGTACAGTGTATCCCAGCTGGTCAAAAAATTTAACACAAAAATCTTACTCCTCCAAGAAACACATTTTAAAGCAGACAACCACTACCCCCTCCCGGGGAGGGGTTTTCTCCAGGGGTACCATAGCACACATCCTACCTCAGCCTCAAAAGGGGTGTCTACCTTCTTCCATAGATCCGTCGCGTTTACCTTAAAAGCTAAATATTCGGACCAGATGGGCAGAGTACTGTTCCTGAAGGGGACTATTGACAACCAAAAACTAACAATTGCGAACTTATATGCACCTAACTCAAATCAGGTGGGCTGGTTGATCGATCAACTTGATATCTTGAAGGAATTCGCAGAGGGGCCAATTGTGCTGAGTGGAGATTTAAATGTATTTCTGAATCCTTTAATTGACTCGTCGAAAGGCAGATCTTGGATCGCCCAGAGACAGGTCAAAAAATTGAACAAAGCATTCCAAGACGCGAAGGTCGTGGACGCATGGCGAACAATTAACCCCTCGACAAAGGACTTTACCTTTTTCTCCCAGGTACACAATTCGTACCAGAGATTAGATTACATTTTTGTTTCCCAAGGCATCCTTCCTAGTGTTAGAGGGGCCAAAATAGAACCAATTACAATATCTGATCATGCCCCGATACACCTAGATCTGAGCTTCATCAGGGAAGGATGTAGAGAGTGGGTATGGAAGCTCAATACCTCCTTGTTGGATTTGGATCTAGAGAGGGAGAGTCTGACCAGTGGGTTGGAGGAATTCTTCCGACTCAACGACACCGGAGACCTGGAATTCCCAGTGATTTGGGAGGCCCATAAGGCTTACATGAGGGGCCTATTCATTTCGCTGGGTTCCAAGGTCAAAAAACAACAACAAGCGGAAATAGATCGACTTCTGAATGGGATTTCGACAGTCGAACGGCTCTCTAAAATATCCCAAATAGCAAACAAATCAGAGGAGTTAGTGGATTTAAGAAGAGAGCTCAAACGACTGCTTGAATCAAGATTCAATAAAAAGCATCTATTTCTGAAATATAGATTCTATGCTCATGGTAATAAAGGGAGCAAGTTGCTTACCTCTATGATTAAAAAAGCCAAAACTAGGAACCATATCACTTCAATTACAGACCATACGGGGAAATCCGCAACGTCATCAAAAGAAATAGCAGAGGTCTTCCAAAGATACTACGCTGACCTGTACAACCTAAAAAAATCAGAGATACCCACAAACCCTAAAGACACTAAGGATAAAATAGACTCATTCTTAAGCGCAATCAACCTCCCCAGGTTAAAGGAAGCTGACGCTAGTTCCCTAACGCTACCTGTCACCTTGCAAGAAGTAAAGGATATCATAATCAATAGCCCCTCTGGAAAGAGCCCTGGGCCGGACGGATACCCAGCACTCTACTATAAGACCTTCAAAGAGACACTGGCCCCAAAACTGAAGGACTTAATGAACGCACTTATGCAGGGCAAACCACTCCCCAAGCAAGCACAGGAGGCACACATAACACTTATCCATAAAGACAATAAAAATCCGGAGTTATGCGGTAGCTATAGACCCATCTCTCTTATTAATACTGATGTGAAGTTCTGGGCGAAGCTTCTGGCCAAGAGGCTCGAAAACTTAATCCCCAAATTGGTTGACAGGGAACAAGCAGGGTTCGTTAAAAATAGAGAGGGCAGAGATAATTGTTATAGACTGCTTCATGCTATAAGATACGCACAAAATAAGGGCATAGAGATGGTGCTCATCGGAACAGACGCCGAGAAGGCGTTCGATAGGGTGAGCTGGACCTACATGGAAAGGGTTCTGACCCATTTCAACTTCCCCCCTCCCTTCATAGCGGCGGTATTCTCCCTCTATAAGGAACTGCATGCTAGGCTAAAAGTAAACAATTTGCTCTCCCCACCCTTCAATATCAGAAATGGTACACGACAGGGCTGCCCGCTGTCCCCGTCCCTCTTTATCCTCTCACTGGAACCACTACTGAGGAGTGTCAGGTTGGACCCTAATATTAAGGGTCTGAAAGCAGGGCCGGCCAGCCTAAACACAGCTGCCTACGCAGATGATATTATGTTTGTGCTGACTGAACCAGCAACAAGCATTCCCAACCTGATTACCCTCCTAAATTCTTTTGGGAAAATCTCAAATTTCAAGATTAACTACACCAAATCCAACATTCTAAATGTTTCCATCCCGCCTGTTAGATGCTGCCACCTGAGGTCCAGCTCACCCTTCGAATGGTCGGACACATCTATAGAGTATCTCGGAATAAAGATCACAAAAAAACTGGAGGATCTCTACAGCACCAATTTTGTCCCGCTTCTGTCCCTAGTTAAAAACTTACTACTGAAATACGACATACCACATGCCTCTTGGTTTGGTAGAAAAAACATTATTAAGACATATATCCTACCGCAAATTCTGTATAAGTTAAGAATGCTGCCTATTCATCTTCCACAGTCCTTTTTCAAAGCCCTACGGTCAGCTTTTATTGGCTACACTTGGAGGCAGAAAAGACCCCGCCTAGCTTTTAGACTTATGATTAAAAGGAAAACTGAGGGGGGGATTGGACTGCCATGCGTCCACGATTTTTACCAAGCGGTCCAACTAAGATATTGGATGGACCTAACATCTCCCACAGGGGATCATTTGTTGCGTTCCCTAACCATAGGAAGAGACGGAGACACTCTCCTGGAGGACCTATGGTATCCCGCCAAAAGAAGGTACAGAGATAAAAATTTCAACCCCCTATTGCGTGGCCCATGCGAAATATGGGATAAGCTTCAGCCAACCCTGGCCCCTAACGTTTCCCCGGAGGCTCCACTGAGCACATTAAGCAAATATCTGGGCCGAGCACTTGAAAAAGACAATAGATACCTCTGGAGGAAGCTTGACCCTTTGAAGATGAGGGAGCTACAGATATTAGCACACAAACAGCCGGATGAGATCCTGGACACACTGGCTCCGCAGCTTTCCCTCTCCTTCCTACAGAGAGCCCATATACTCCAAACCTTCAGGGACTTCCTGAGATTCTCGAGGTCCACTAGACCAGAGACCCCATTTGAAAAAATATTAACCAATGACCTCCCAAAAAATAATTCCATCTCTATTATCCGTAATAAAATCCTAAACCCCGAGACACTCTACAAACCAGCTTTCTTAGCCTCTTGGGAAAGAGACCTTAAAATCTCCCTCACTTCCACAGATATTAAATTGATTCTGCAAACCGCCTTTGGGTTATCGCCATGCATACTACTCCAAGAAAGCCATTTTAAGATCCTGGTCAGGTGGTACAAAACCCCGCAATGGCTATTCGCACACAAACTAACAGACCAGGACAAATGCTGGAGGTGCAATGCGGCAACAGGATCATATTGTCATATCTGGTGGGAGTGTACGAGGTTAGCTACATACTGGAAGGATATAGAAGCAACATTATGTTTACTGAAACCAAACTTCCATATTACAGCGGAAATTCTATTCTTCTGGAAACCCTCGGCGAACTTCCACCCTTTAAAAGACAAATTGTTAGCCTTCCTTCTCGACGCGGCTAAAGCCCTAATCCCCTCTTTTTGGCTACAGAATACTCCGCCCTCTCTGGATCTATGGAAGTCAAAGGTTGACTCCATGTATAATATGGAGGAATTACATAGCTGGAATACGGGTACACACGAGGCATTCATCAAAACATGGCACCCTTGGAGACAGATCAACCTGGTCAATCTCAGTAACACCCAAACTAATAACTGACAGCTCAGAGTGACCAGCTGGGATAGACGGGGGAGACCTCAGAACAGCATATACTCATGCTGGGGTCCCCCGACCTCGCCGTATACCCAGTGGCATGCCTTTTTCTGGGGCGGTCGGCCTCGGGCGTTGAGGCCACCTCATCAAATTGGTTCTCCGATTACTCAGATCGGCGAAGCGACTCCTGGAGCTAATAGGCTAACACGCAGAAAGCCTACATAGAAGACGATATTGCCCCTTTCTTTCTATCTGGCTCAGAACTGACAAGTAGTCACACTCGACGGTACTTCACACACTGCTGTCTAACTTCGATCTCACCACATTCTCCCCCCACCCCCTCTTCCCTACCCACTCCTACCTAACCCTCCCCCACCCCTGTCTTTTATTGTTGAAATGTTATTCTACATGCATCTCCTATATAGTGGAGCTTGGGGCTGTCCCCAAGGAGACACATGGAGAGCTGAAGCTTGAGAGACTTAATCAATGGACTCGCTTTCCACCTCAGCTCACATAGTATTCTCTGCAACAAGTACCCACTCCACTTGGTACGATATAGCTATACTCGGAGATGTAAGAAAGTTGCAAGATTGTTGTGTATCATATTATTTGAAAAATTTTCAATAAAAACTTGTAAAAAAAAAAAAAAAAGAGGTGGCCCGATATTGCGCTTGCCAACGTGTATTTTTAACACCTTGCAGCATTTCTGTGAAATTGCGATTCTCAGGTGCGTGCTTCACATGCATCAGAGGATCGCAAGTGTTTCCCATTCAATGGGAAATATTGCACGGTATGCGAGGTCTTTTAAGGTTCCATTGAAAGCAATGGGCGAGGCGTTCCGCGGGAACACCCAAAGATAAGATGCTGCAATTTTTATGTGAATAAGACCATTCAAAAGAATGGAGTTCACATTCCCGCTGGTTTTGTGCATCTTGCAACATGGAAAACTCCCGCAAAATTCTTGCAAATAAGAATAAGCACTTCCCTGAACAAGCATCCATGTGTATGGGAAGGAGGTGGGGGGGTAGAAATAACTGTCGGCCGATCAAACATAAACATTCAGCTGACAGCTATTCAGTATACATGCTCACCTTTAGAGTTTTGTCTTGGCTTTCTAAATATAACTGTGAAAGAGCAAGGAGAGTAAAGGCCCATTTACACGGAGCGATGATCGCTCAAACGACAGTTTGAGTGACAGCTTTGAGCGATCATTTCGCATAAACTATTAAGTAGCTACTTTATAGCTCATTAGCAGGCAAATGAAGCCTTTAGCTGAAAGCAGTTAATAGCCGGAGAGCTCTTATCTGCATTCAGCTCCTTTGTTCTCTGATGGGAAACAATGCTATCAGCACTCCCCGTGGAGAACTGCTGATAAGGCTGAACAATAATTTTTAGGTTGGCCTGAATTTAACAACCAGCTAGCTGTGAACGAAAAGCGCACGATGGCCGCGCATTTAGACGCAATGATTATCGCTCAAACTATCGCTTTTTAGCGATTTTTGAGCAATCATCGCTCCGTGTAAATGGGCCTTTAGTGACTACGAAACGAACTGGTTATTACTGACCTGTGCTGATAGCTGTCGATACGTCCTCCTCAAACTGTCTATCCTCCCTTACAAATGCCTCCTCTTCCTCCTTTATCACTTCAACTTTAAAATCAATTAGATCTTCGTCCTGAACACAAAAAAAGTTAAACACAAAATAATTGTTAATACATGGAGTTTAAGCTTTTCATACCAGCCCCATGTAGCCCTGTGCCAGAAGCCTGTTAGCACTTCTACTGATTGTCCTGAGCTGTGCTCCTTCAACCGGAAAGGGCCAATATGGTTTTGAATGAGCACAGCTGAGGCTCAGTTTTAGGCCGGCTGCACATGAACCAGTTGGATTCTGCATGTGGGAGTCTGCAGTGGAATCCGGGTCTGATCCCGTTTGGCGACCCCCGTATACCTTCTCTTTCTGTATTGCGGATGACCATGGATGCTCGCCGTCGGTCATGCACAGTACAGATTTAAAAAAAAATACTTGTCTGTCCAGCCCCGCCACTAGCCACGACGCATGTACCTGCAGCCTATCCGCAATGGGATGGGGTGAGAAGTCAGGACGGGTATGTTTAAAAAATTTACAACTGCTGTTTGAGGCCACCTAAGCTTCATCTACCTGGAGATCCTGTTGGATCTGATTTTCCTCCGGGCAGTCCTGGGAATACTGGGGACTGGGACATCTCTCTGGTGGATTTGTTATTCTGGATCCATCTGTGGGACATACACAGAGACTGAATACATTGGAGGGAAGTTATTAGCATTTATACTAGTTTTGTCACCTAAAAAAGTAGCAAATTATCATGCATACCCCATTTGTCACTTTTTGGCATTTTACGCTACTCTCGCCATTTTTGGAAAAATGTTGCAAAATGTGGGTAGGGTTTACCAAGAAAAGAAGATCCTCTCATGAACCGAAAATGGCATAAATACCACATGCAGATGACACTCTGCCCACCTGCGGCAGCCAATAGCCGCATGATCTTGCCGTCATCAGCAAGATTCTGTGGCCATTGGCTCCGGTGGGTTGGCGGTGTTCAGTCGCAGGAGGTTACTACACTGTAGGGGAGCAGCGTTACCATGTTATTTGAGGGTCTAGTAGTTTTCCACCATAATGCCCACATGAGGCTTTTAAGATAATGGACACTAAAACATAATAATGTATGGACTAGTAAAGATAAGGATGGCTCTCCTCATATAATACTCTTTACTCACTTGGGTTGATATCAACATTGACTTCATCCTCATTAAATTCAGCAGTCGCCATGTCAATCTCATCTGTTGCTTTAAATGTAATATGAACCAGATCTTCATCCTAGACAAACATGAATCATAATTCACTTAGGTTTAATTAGCTGATCTTATCATTTCACGAGACCCCAATGTAAGCTACCTGATCATCCTGAAGCTCATATTGATCTTCTTCTGGACAGTCCTCGGAGTCCAGGGGGCTGGGACATCTTTCTGGTGGATTTCTCTTACTGGATCCATCTGTAGGACACACAAACACAGTGACTGAATGCAAAATATATATCAAACTACTAACGACCATTTGACTGTATGTATGTTTGTGTGTGGGTGCTTCTCATGCCCCACCCCTGGTGACATCATCGCCCCGCCCCTGTTGACGTAATCGAAGGTCCTGTAACATATATAAAACACAGAGCGACAGAAGAACAACACAGTTAGGGATTTTGGAAGGGGAGGACAAAAATAACACAATGAGAATACAACTAAGCCATTATTATCTCAGACACAACTCAGCAGTCCTGACAGAAGACACTTACCTACCGCCACCACAGAGATCCGGTGGGCTAAAGGACCTGCGGCGAAGTCCTGCTGTGGGATGAGCCATTGTGCAGTTTGGTAGAAAGTACTGTATACTGGATAAGCCAACAGCAGCCACCGGGACTTGTGATAACGTCACTGTTATGTGATCACCTGTGTGGGTGGAGTCAGGGATCACGTGACCAGGGGCTGATCACTGTATCCAGGAGTCTGCTGAGCTGGTGATCATCTGAAAATCAGCATGGATGTAGCACAACTTTGTTTGTGATGTGCTTGAATTAGGATGGATGTAGTAGAGCTGTGTGTATGATGTGTGGGGATCGTAATGGATGTACTATGTAGCAGAGCTGTGCGGCGCTTTGCGCCACCAGAAACACTGGTCCTTTACACTGGTAGTAAAATTTCCTAATAATTACTAGTATATATGTGATGATTGGATGATGGCGGTATCTGAGTGACCCCCAAAACTGCTGTCTTTAACCGTCAATGAGGTTCCGCTTACCCTGTGATATAAGAGCCTGGTGGTCCTCCATCATGATGTCCTTGTACAGATTCTTGTGTCCTTCTAAATACTCCCACTCCTCCATGGAGAAATGGACAGTAACATCCTGACACCTTATTGGAACCTGACAGACAATATACAGTCATCATCCAGCCATATTATCCCCCACCATATAATGTCCCATCATCCCCAGCAGCCTCACCTCTGCAGTCAACAGTTCAATGATCCTGCTGGCGATTTCTAGGATCTTCTCATCATTGTTTCCCTCATATATCCGTGAATGTGGTGGAGGCTCCATGATGGGGCTCTGGGTCCTGCTCCATTCTTCTGACACATGGAGGTGGCTCCTGGAATCCACAATTTGCTTACATGCCCTCTTCACAACTGTGTAGTCCTGGGTTTGGAGAAAAATATTATTAAATAACCAAAAAGGTACATTAATGTTCAGGTCTAAATACAGCTCGTGACTACACTGCTTTTTTATTAGGATTGACGTCTAGAAGGCTGTGAGAACAAGGACCAAATGTGACTGTTCTTGTCTGAGTTTTTGAGGTCTTTCACACCGATAGCACCACAAGGTCATCTTTGCTTT
Organism: Eleutherodactylus coqui; assembly: GCF_035609145.1. NCBI lineage: Eukaryota > Metazoa > Chordata > Amphibia > Anura > Eleutherodactylidae > Eleutherodactylus > Eleutherodactylus coqui. The sequence goes on from NC_089849.1 coordinate 103,419,735, forward strand.
AACCCCACCACCACCACCAGTTGTGGAGGAGCTCTGTTTGTTTGGCAGGAAAAGAACATTACAGGTTTGTTCATGTTATCACCCCCCATCAATCAGAAAGCATATTTGCTCTCTGATTGTCACATATAGGTTTTTTTCCAAGAAGAGGAGTGAAATGATGAGGACTCTTTACCTCTAACCTTGAAGATACTGCAGTCATTTCTGACCATGGCATCTAAACATGTTTACAAAAAAAACAATGTAAAAGCTTTTTTCCCCTTACACAGGTCTTTAAATATTGAAACAATGAAAAGAACAATAAGAGCCCTACATGTAATTGTTGTTAGGGAATTCAATGTTCCGTCAATATGCTGTGAGGCTCCAAATCAGAGGTGGTTATGGCGGCCGCCGTGAGAAAGCAATGAAACACAGAGATCAGGCCTGTGTCTAGAAGCAATCTGTGTTTATTCTGTACATTGTCATTTCTTATACAAAAAATAGAAGGAGTATCAGTAGGCGTATCAGTAGGCGTATCAGTGCAAAGGCTAGTGTTACAAAGTTCAATCTGTTATACTGAGGTCAAAGTACTAAGGTGGTGAATAATTGCGTTTTCTCAATAAACATGGCTTCTTTTGTTGGAATGTAGACTGACTGTCTAGTACCTTGATTCTTTATCACAATCTACATTTTAATCACATGCCCTAGACAGCAGTTAATGATCGAAGCATTCCATTATCCTTTGATCATTGTAACGAGATTAACAAGATCTTGGAGACATGATGGACATTTAAGATTACACCTCTACTTAATGTAATTAAGTACTAACCTAAATGTACAAGCATTTATCAGAGCTTTTCATAGGACACAGAATAGAGTGTACAATTTAGGCCTAAAGCCTCCGGAAACGTATATCAAAGATACATACATATATAAATTAATATGTTCATAACCCTCACAATCCCCCATTTGAAACAGTCCATCTTGAAAAGAGCCTTTGTTGTGGTACTATCAAGGGTGCTAAGCCACCCCTGCCGGTCTTTCTATCCTCTTCGCCGGATCCCCACTGTTGTTGCTCTTTTACTCTTTTGACTGTTTTAACGATATCGTAGAGGGAGCGATTCCAGATAATTTGCTTGTCTCCGTATCCCACAGAATGTCCATAAGTTGCAAACACTCAAAGGAATGAACAAAAGAAACAGTATTAGTAATGGGTGAAACATAAAATCCATCATCTTTCCTGCTGTAGGTGACCATCCAGTAAAAATATCATACCAGTTATATTCTGTGTCTATCTGGATCTTATTACCTATGCTGACCAACTTATCTCCTACCCATATAGTTTGTTTTTCTAATTCCATAAGGGAGAGGTTAGTAACATCCAAATGCTTTTGAAGGTGTTCAGTGTCTTTCATTAGTCTTACAATTCTACCCAAGGATATAGTCAGATTTGACATAGGGATAGCATCTGGGTGCCAGTAATACTTTATTGCAGCTTCAGCATCTGGCAAAAAGGTGTAAGTTTCTGTAAACCAATGTATCACCGATATGTTCTGTAAACATCCAGAAAATGGAGTGGTGAGATTATACATACTGGTGGTTTTAGTTTGGTTGGTAACAAAGCATATATATTGGGGGCCAACTTCTATCAGCATATGGAAAGACGCAGGTAGCACCATCCAATCACATATGCTGACTGAAGGCTGCAGGAAACATGGCTCATATGCGGCTGTACTCCGTCCGCATACTAGGCCATCCAGTGTTTCTTCACAGTTCTCCATGCCATGGGTTTTATTTTCACTATCAATCATAGTACCTGTGAACTTGGGCAACCAATATTGGAAAGCATATAGAGGCGGTCCGCACACCACAGGTAGTACTACAAACTTACACATCAGGCTTGTGTCCTTTACATCATAAAAAGTTATTTCTCCAGTGCAATATTCATCAGAGCATTCTACACTATCAGCCCGGGGCCGTATCCAGGATGCTACTGGAATTACATTCTTGAAAATATTTCTCCACAATTTTTCATCAAATCTGACTGTGCTTTATCCTTCTCGTGAATCATATATACATATTGCAGGCTACATTGTGTATAGTTTATGAATTTACTCATATTTACAAACAAATCATTTTGAACCCCAAAACTCAGATTAAAAAGCGTTAATACATCCTTATTATATCCTAATGCAAGATGTTGGGGGAGGAATATGGAGGGCATCCATTGTGCCTGAATATTGACCAGATTAGACACATCTCTTCCTTCCCCTGCCATCTTATTTTTCATTACTTCTAAATCTATTGAATTTAAAACCCCTGTGCCTGCTCCTATTCCTCCAAGAAGAGTATCGTACCATTCTCTCTTCATTCTAGAGCATGATTTCATTACAGGGAAAGATATATTAAACTACGGTCCTCTGTTGTTTGGTTGAGACATTTTTACATGTATGGGGGAGCCTAACTAAATTGTCAGTGTGTACCACAGGGGTTGTTTCCAGGACGGTCAAAAGGTTTAACCACATTAGAGAGTTAGCTATAGGAGTACCATTCATCCTTTCTACCTTCCCACTACTTTGTGGATGATAAGGGGTGTGATATGCTTGGGAAATACCCAGGGCAGACATGATGTGTTGCATTATTTCACCTGTGAAATGTGTACCCCTGTCTGACTCGATTACCTCTGGTACCCCATACCTGCAGACTACCTTATTCATGAGCTTCTTTGCTGTTGCCTGAGCAGTTGCCTTGGTGATGGTGTAGGCCTCAACCCAACCTGAGAAGATATCAACAACAACAAGCACATATTCATATTTCCCCACACGTGGGAGCTGAATATAGTCAATTTGCAATCTCTGAAATGGGTAGAGTGGCCTAGGCAAGTGTTTTTGCGGGACCTTTACTTTCTGTCCTGGGTTGCTCACGGCACAGATCATACAAGATTGGACAAATGATGCAGCAGTTACAGAGAACCCAGGGGCCACCCATTCTCTCTCAAGCGTCAGTAGCATAGCTGCCTTCGATAGGTGAGTCTTTCCATGGATCAGCTGGGCCATCATGGGGTACAGGGATCGTGGTAGGCAAGTTCTACTGACTGTTTGCCATACGCCACCCTGTTCTACTGCTCCCATATTAGTCCATTTATCTTTTTCTTCTTTGCTGGCTTGTGACTGTAATGTCTTTAGTACATCAATGTCCATATTTTTATCAAAGTCCAAATCATAGTCTCTGACTTGTGCGGTCAGTATCTTCTTTTCTTCTTTCTTCCATGGTTTGAGGGCCGCTGCCTTTGCTGTGAAGTCTGCGAGGGCGTTGCCTTTTGCTTCTGCAGTGTCGGCTTTAGTATGAGCTTTCACCTTTAGGATTGCTACTTTATCTGGTAGGAGTAGGGCTTTCATAAGGTTCTGTACTGCTGCACCATTCTTAATGGGTTGTCCTACAGAAGTAAAAAATTGTCTGGCCTTCCATATTGGGCCGTAATCATGAGCTATGCCAAATGCATACCTGGAATCAGTGTAAACGTTTGCTGTTTTACCTTCTGCCACTCTACACGCCTCAGTGAGGGCCTTCAATTCCGCTTCTTGTGCTGAGACATGCGGAGGCAGAGCTTCTGCTTTTAGGACATCATGTTGTGTGACTACTGCATACCCGGTATGGAATCGGCCATCCTCACCTTGGTACCGTGAACCATCTACAAAAAGCTCAAAATGTGCATTGTCAATAGGCGTTTCAGTAACTGATTCAAAACCTGCAGTTTCTTGCTGCATCAATTCTAGACAATCATGCTGGTGTTTTGAATCAAATAAATCAGAATCATGCTGTACAGAATTTAAAAATAACTGATCTGCAGTACCCAAATCCCCCACCCCCCCATTTGAATCGGGATACTCGATTGGAAGAAGAGTAGCCGGGTTCAAGGTAGTGCACCGTTGGAAGGAGATGTTAGGAGGCATGAGCAAGGCACATTGTAACCTTATTTGACGAGCTAGAGACAGGTGTTTAGGTTGTACTTGAGTGAGTATACTCTGGATGTCATGAGGGGTGAGAACCACTAGGGGGTAGTCCAGGACCAACTCAGAAGATTTGTCAACCATTGCTTGTACTGCTGCTACCGCACGGACACAGGAGGGGGCTCCTCGGGCCACCGGATCCAATCTCATGGAGTAATACCCAAGTGGCCGTGGACGTCCTCCATGTTTTTGTGTCAACACTGCCGTCGCATGACCAGAAAGTTCAGTGCAGAAGAGAGTGAAAGGTAGAGTGTAATTAGGAATTCCCAGTGCTGGAGAACTGAGAATAGAGAGTTTTAGTGTATGGAAATTGTCAGTTGCTTCAGGAGTGAGAGAGAAAGGAACACTTGGAAGACAATCATAGAGTGGTTGCATCAGGGATGAGGCAGAACGGATCCAAGGACGGCAGTATGAGACAAGCCCCAAAAAGGTGCGGAGTTTGGCAGCAGAAGAAGGTACAGAAATGGCTTGAACTGCAGCTTTTCGTTCTTCTGTGAGATGTTTGGTTCCTTGAGCTAGGCAATGGCCTAGAAACCCAACCTTTTGTTTACAAAGCTGTAATTTTTCCTTTGAAGCCTTGCAGCCATTTTCTGCTAAAAATTTTAGAAGAGAAATGGATGCAGATTGACATGTTTTCAGATCCTCAGCACAAAGCAGAAGGTCATCAACATATTGCAACAGCACAGTTCCATCAGGCGGAGTCCAGGCCTGCAAAACAGACTGGAGTGCCTGGGTGTACATGTTTGGAGAATTCTGCGCACCTTGTGGCAGGACGGTCCAAGCGTATTGTTTACCCTTGAAGGTAAAAGCAAAAAGGTACTGGCAATCCGGATGGATCGGTACACTGAAAAACGCATTTGCAAGATCTATCACTGTAAAAAATGTCGCAGTGGGCGGGACTTGTGCTAAAAGCGTATGTGGATTTGGCACTACTGGGGTGTCGAGTACAGTTACTTTATTAATTTCCCGAAGATCATGTACCATGCGATAAACATCTGGTTGTCCCTTTTGTGTTTTCTTTTTAACTGGGAAGAGGGGAGTATTGGCTGGTGATGTTATTTCCCGTAGTGCCCCCATTTGAATTAAGTCTGTAATTTGTGGGCCTATAGAATCCTCTTGGGCCCTACCCAATGGATATTGTTTTACTTGGGGGGCTACGCATCCTGGTTTTAGTGTGACTACCATGGGTGTCACATTCATATGACCAATATCTGTTTTGGACTTGGCCCAGAGTTCCTGTGGAACTTCCTGTAATATTATTTCCTCTTCTGTAGTTAAGAGGAAAATTGGCTGTGGATCATCTAGAGAAGCCACCATCTGTCAAAATTGTTCTGCGTTTGTTTTTGCAAAATCAATCTGCACTGTTCCTTCTTCAGTAAACTGAATGGAAGCTGACAGGGCAGAGAGTATGTCTGTGCCCATAACTGACAGTGGAATATCATCACTCACCAATAGTTTTGTTAAAACTGTCTGGTCTCTGAATTTTATGGGGAGAGGGTCTGTTTCCTGAAGTTTCTTAGGAACTCCTTCAAGACCTACAACAGTTTGAGCTGTATTTTGCCGGTATGCTGGAGGAATTAGGTGGCTTTGGATGACTGAGGTTGCTGCCCCTGTATCAACAAGGAAAGGAATTTCCTTATTGAGTACTTCCCCTTTAAGAAAAATGGCCACACCCTCTTTTACATTGCTCATGGGGAAGAAGGGCAGAGGGTCGCCAACTATTCAATCTTGGTTTTCTATTTCTCCCTTGGCGACTCGTGCTTTTGTGGGTTGTTCACTACCCCTCTGCTGGAGGAATTTTCTACACTCCCGTTTAAAGTGCCCAGGCTTACCACAGAAATGGCACTTAAGGTTATGTTTGGGATGGGTGCCCCGTTTTATTTTGTTCTCTCCTGTGCTGTATTGTGCTATCATAACAGAGCTATGTCCTTTTTTGATTTTTAAATTTAGTTCAATGTCCTTGGCTGCTTGCACCAGGCCTGCTGCTTCATATTGTCTCCACTCAGGCTTGTTATCCATGAGTTTAGACCTCAAGGGTTCTCGCAACCCCTCTACAAAGGCCATGCTAAGTACATGGTCACCCAATTCTTGTATGCCCCTATACCCCAGATCTGACCAACGTTGTTGAAGGCGGGCATAAAATTGCTCTACACTTTCATCCTTCTCTTGTGTGACATTAGAAAGAGACAGGGAGGATTCTTTTAATTTTTCTTTTGCCCAACGTTCTAGACCAGTGGTGGCGAACCTATGGCACGCGTGCCAGAGGCGGCACGCAGACCCCTTCCTGCTGGCACGCGCCGCCATCTGCCGCTCACCACCTTAGTGAATGCCTGCAGGGTCCGCGGCTCCTCTGCTGACATTCACTCAGCGCTGCTTTCTGTGCTGATCCCGGCGCACACTGAGTCAGTGTGCAGCTAGGATCCTTCTCCCCCGTCCCCCGACGTCTCCTACTTTGGTTCCGCAAGAGCAGGAGGAGAAGGCATCCAACAGCAGCACACTGCCTTCAGTATGCACCTGGGATCAGGCAGGAGAGGAGCGGCGCTCCCGCGAGGAGGAGGGGTAAGTATGTGGGGCAGGGGGCGGGCATTCTGACAGCTGGGAGAATCGCTGGGGGGGGAGGCATTCTGACTGCTGGGAGAATCGCTGGGGGGGGGCATTCTGACTGCTGGGAGAATCGCTGGGGGGGGGATTCTGACTGCTGGGAGAATCGCTGGGGGGGGAGGGGACATTCTGACTGCTGGGAAAATCGCTGGGGGGGGGGGCATTCTGACTGCTGGGAAAATCGCTGGGGGGGGCATTCTGACTGCTGGGAAAATCGCTGGGGGGGGGGAAGCATTATGACTGCTGGGAGAATCGCTGGGGGGGAGGGGAAGCATTATGACTGTTGGGAGAATCGCTGGGGGGGAGGGGAAGCATTCTGACTGCTGGGAAAATCGCTGGGGGGGAGGGGGGCATTCTGACTGCTGGGAGAATCGCTGGGGGGGGGAAGCATTATGACTGCTGGGAGAATCGCTGGGGGGGGAGGGGGCATTCTGACTGCTGGGAAAATCGCTGGGGGGGGCATTCTGACTGCTGGGAAAATCGCTGTGGGGCATTCTGACTGCTGGGAAAATCGCTGGGGGGGGGGGGAAGCATTATGACTGCTGGGAGAATCGCTGGGGGAGAGGGGAAGCATTATGACTGCTGGGAGAATCGCTGGGGGGGGAGGGGAGGCATGACTGCTGGGAGAATCGCTGGGGGGGGAGGGGAGGTATTATGACTGCTGGGAGAATCGCTGGGGGGGGAGGGGAGGTATTATGACTGCTGGGAGAATCGCTAGCGGGGGAGGGGAGGCATGACTGCTGGGAGAATCGCTGGGGGGGGGGAGGCATTAGGACTGCTGGGGGACCACTGGGGGGGGGGTAATATGACTGCTGTGGGAACCGCTGGGGGGGAAGCGGGCATTATTACTGCTGGGGGACCGCTGGGGTATGTCACTATTACCACTGGGGGGGGTCACTATTATCGCTAGGAGGGCCACTATTACCACTGGCGTATGTTTACATGCCGCAGAAACTGGCAGGGCTGTTTCAAAATAGACAGGGTGCAGATTTTGACAACTTTTTGGATGCGGAAATGCTGCAGAATTTTCCACATCCAAAAAGCAGTCAGAATCTGCACCCTGTCTATTTTGAAGCAGCCCTGCCCATTTTAGAACGACGGGGGTAAAATCATGTCGTGATAAGCCCCGCCCCCTGACGTGTTGGCACTTTGCGATACATAAGTTGGTTTTGGGTTGCAGTTTGGGCACTCAGTCTCTAAAAGGTTCGCCATCACTGTTCTAGACCAATTAAAAATATCTTACCACTTTTTAATTCTCTATGTTTAATTTTATCCCAATCTGTGCCACAATAGTCTTTCACATAATTTAAAATTATAGTTCCCACTGCCTCCCCTGTTTTTAACATAATCAAAGGACCCAGATCAGCTGATGTTGCAGAGTATGTGTCTTGTATTTGTGCTATCTGTCTAAAGAAAGGCATAGGTCTGGTCATGGGGTCTGGTAATTGCTGTATAAGTGACATATACTCTTGAGGTGTCCATGGTCTATATTTAACTTTTTGTGAGGTCATATCATATTGGCTCCTTCTGCCTTCCCCCTGTGTTACATCAGCTCCTATACCACTCTCCGCTCCCTGCATCTCCTCCTTGTCCTCTTCTCCCTGCTTCCACTCACTAGCCTTGGATCTAGTGAGCATAGGCATAACCGGTTTGTGCCGAGGAGCTCCGCAAGCAGGGCAGCTCTCTCTCCAATCCGGGTTTTGTTGTCCACAATGCCAGCAGGTCCATCCCTCCTGTCCAGTGTTTGACCTTGGAGTGGATGGCTTGGCATAGGGTGGGGGAGACTGTTGGAATTGAGATGAAGGAGGGGGTGGAGGTGGAAGAGGGAACTGACCTGGCAATGGGGGAGCATAATATATCTGTCCTTTGAATTCTTTTCTCTGATATCCTGCATCTTCTATATCTCTACTTGCCTTTTTCCAACTATTCAACATTTCCTGTAATCCATTATCTTTTGCCCACCCAGCATGACTGTCTGAAAACCTTTCCCACTGCTGGAGATCTAATACTCCTGTCCCTTTATATCCTATGTGCTTAAACAATTTATCACATCCTCTACCAACTGCAGCTCTGCCTTCTCTTTCTTGTACAATTTCTTTAGCTGTCTTCCATACCTTATCCTCTTTACCAGCAGTATTGCCCATGGCTGGCGGTTTATGTACACCAAGAGGCTTATTATTGTTATTCTTTTATACACATAAAACAATCCCCTGACCGTTGAAATATACAAACGGAACTGCAGGGGGCCCTGTCCAGAATCGTGGCCTTGTTAGGGACTCCTTTCAGCGTCACTGATCAGGTTCCTGTTAACACGGGACACAGAGATTTATATTTGCACCCCGGAGGTCAGGTTCCGTCGATCAGGTCAACTCATCAATCACTCACTCGTGCATAAACAGGCACACATAAAGACAAAAACATTTGAATGTCAGTTACTACTTTTTAAGTGTCAGTACTTCCTCACTTGTCTGTAAGTGTTGGTACCTCCCAACCCTGCTTATTTTTCCCCCGTCTCAACTACTTCTCTTATACCTATAAGAGGCTCCCATCAGGGATTTTATCCCCTGAAAATTTTTAGGCTTCCCTGGTACAATTTATACCATGCCTTCCAGAGATCGGCAAGAGGGTTTCATATTCTGTACACTGACCATGCAAAGTAACAAATAAAGACAATACCAGTTAAAGAACACCTGCACAGCATATTCAGCCCACCATATGAATTCTTAAAAAGCTTGAAGATTTATAAGAGGCATGCACTTCTTACCCCTCGGACAGGAAAGGAGCAGCCAAGAAGCACGGATAGATTGTGGCAAGATAAAGCCTTACCTTACTGCGCAGTTTTTGTAAATCCGTGGTTCCGAGTGGCTCCTTATCCCATCTGGGTCCGGGGGGGTTTGAGGTGCAGGTGGTCGTCTTGTTCCTTCAAGCCCCATGTTCTGGGCACCAATTACTGTTAGGGAATTCAATGTTCCGTCAATATGCTGTGAGGCTCCAAATCAGAGGTGGTTATGGCGGCCGCCGTGAGAAAGCAATGAAACACAGAGATCAGGCCTGTGTCTAGAAGCAATCTGTGTTTATTCTGTACATTGTCATTTCTTATACAAAAAATAGAAGGAGTATCAGTAGGCGTATCAGTAGGCGTATCAGTAGGCGTATCAGTGCAAAGGCTAGTGTTACAAAGTTCAATCTGTTATACTGAGGTCAAAGTACTAAGGTGGTGAATAATTGCGTTTTCTCAATAAACATGGCTTCTTTTGTTGGAATGTAGACTGACTGTCTAGTACCTTGATTCTTTATCACAATCTACATTTTAATCACATGCCCTAGACAGCAGTTAATGATCGAAGCATTCCATTATCCTTTGATCATTGTAACGAGATTAACAAGATCTTGGAGACATGATGGACATTTAAGATTACACCTCTACTTAATGTAATTAAGTACTAACCTAAATGTACAAGCATTTATCAGAGCTTTTCATAGGACACAGAATAGAGTGTACAATTTAGGCCTAAAGCCTCCGGAAACGTATATCAAAGATACATACATATATAAATTAATATGTTCATAACCCTCACATTGTTATCTCCACATCTATAACAACCCGTACTACAAAATAGATTATTTATTAAGAATGGAAAATCCAAATAAGCTGTTTTCTCATCATCTCGCTGCTCATAAAAAATAGAATTAAAAAAATAATAATAAAAAAAAATCATATACACACCTTAAAATGGTGCCAATAAAAGCTACAAAAAAACAGGCCTGATACGGCTCTGGTCCTGGAATATGGCGCCACACAAAGTATTTTTGTAGAAAAAAAAGTGTTGTTTATATTGCACAAAAGTGGTAAAACATAACAAAAACCTCTATAAATTTGGTGTTGTCATAATCATAATGACTCGTAGAGTAAAGGTAACATAATATTTATACGACATTGTGAATGCCATCACAATAAATCACAAAAAAACGATGAGATAGCTTTTTTTCTATTGCCCTCCGCAAATGAAAAAAAATTCTAAAAGTTTTTCAATACATTATATGTACCCGAAATTGGCTCCTATAAAAACTACAAATTAGTTATGTCATTAAGAGGTTAAAAGTAAACTTAAGGGCTTATTCACATGGGCGTACATTGGCGGGGTTTTCACGCCCGGCTGATATACGCTGCCACTCTGATGCATTGGCTTACAATGCATCAGTGCACAGGGGCGTATTTCCGCAGCGTAAAACTGCAGCCACGCCGGCGGCAACAGCTGTGTAGATTCCTATGGGAGCCAATGACAGCTGCCGGAGAAGGGAAGTGGGAGGGAGTTTAGCAGCATGACTGCTAAACTCCCTCCCTCTTCTCCGCCCCTTGCTGCTGTTTACAATGGGAGGGGGCGGAATGGGGTGGAGCTAAGCTCCGCCCCCCCCATTGCTGGCTGCAGACAAGGGGCTGGAGCTTAGCCCCGCCCGCTCCGCCCCATCCTATTGCAAACGGCCGGAGGGGGGAGGGAAGGGGGCATGTCTTCCCAGGCCCCACGGCAATGCAGCCTTGGTGTATATGCGCCGGACCCTTTGCCGCTCAAGTGTTTTTATGTCTCCGGCGGGTGTACGTAAAACACTTACAGCCGTGTAAATGGGCCCTAAGGCAACTGAGTACTGTATCAAATATATATTTACATGAGACATAAATTCAAAATCTACTATAAAAAAAATAAAAATAAAAAATTACATTTTCTGGAGGGTTTTTACAATTTTAATGTGACTGTTGGGAGTGAATTTACGGTTATACATATTGCTTAGTAAGCATGAGCCATTATCATGAATTGCAAGTCTTTTTTTCATTTTTTTTTTTTTACAAGAAACATGGAGAGAGGAGATTACATTTACAACCTTGGAAAAAAGATCCCACAAAAGATCTAAAATGCCCTCACCCTCTGTTCCTCTAGCCCTCCCCATCCGCAAACCAACCCCCGATTGCAGAGAGGGGAATAGAAATTGAGAAATACATATTTTTATTTATTTACTAATCAAGAAAGAAGTAGAACATTCTCATCCAGAGGGACCACTTTTTGACGGAATTGTGAAAGACTATGTTTTTTTCAGTATCCTATTTATTCATTCACCCGCTATACCCAGTTTTGAACAGAGGGAGCTTTTCAAGACTTCCACATTAAGATAATAGTTCTTCTTCCCATAAGCACGCCCATGAACACTAATTATTTTACTATCCCCTATAGCCCAATTTAAGCAGCTAAAATACAGCTAAAGGGCCACTCCTGAGAAAACTCATTTTCCCATCAAAGCACCCCTCACCTGTTTTCCTATCACACTCTGCACCTCTCCTATGTATATTGCAATCACTTCTATGTATAGCAGCCTCCTGTCTAATACTTATCATACACCATCTTGATGTTTAGAGGTCTTCCTGCTTTGTCTTCGCCTATGCTGTGCCAGCAATCCCATAATGTATCAGTACAGCATGACATGACCAGCTATAGCCAGTGCCATCTCTGCCTGCTGGGAGGAGACTGTAATTATCATTAACTTCTATATTCACCAAAGTAAGCTAAAGACCAGAAATATATAATCAAGAAGGATGAACTATCATCTCCTTCATTATAACTGTGTGACATGATCCTCTAATCATCTCATCCTCCTCTTCTCCTGTTGTCTCCAGCTCCATCACTTGTGCCACCAGCACTTTTGGGTTCCATATCCCTTAGTCCCAGAAGTGATGCTTGACTGAAGAAGGGGTTCTCTCCGAAACGCGTATCATATGCTAGTTTTCGGGGTAGGGCTTATATTTCAAGCCCCTTTTCCTAAATAAGAAAATCATTGCTGCAAGGGTTGCCTTCGTCCCATTGCTTTCAATTGGGTGGCAGCAGGGCCGGCCCCATTGACAGCAATGGGATAGCATTGTGCTTCTCTGCCACAGCTGTGGCAGGGGATTCCTTCATCCCTGCAGTCCCCGGAAGGAATCCCCTGCCATAGCTGTCACAGATTTGAAGCACTCAGAAGATGTGAGATCTTTACGTTGAATACATTGTTCCCTGCAGGCCTAAATGAGGTGCTGGAGAATGTTTGATATGATCTATTTCTAGGACTGCGGGACCAATATTGGACCAGGGGCCTGCATGCAGCTTTTGGTCAATATTGTATGAGCCACATGTATCCTCATTTTGTGAAAACGTATATGCGATTTTCTGAATAATGCTTTGTATCCTCACATCATTTTTTTTTTCTCTCTCCAACTTTAACAAGTTGCATTGCAGATTTTTTCCCCCTCCTTTCTTTTTTCCGCCTTCATTATTTTATAAACCAGGGGAGAAGGCATACATACTCAGCTTTGCCTCTCTGCCTGGTACACCATGCACATACTAACAGCTAACACAAGGGGAAGTTCTCTGCACCTAAACATTATGCTGGAGTCCGTCTATTGTTGTTTTATTTGGAATTCACAACTAGTCTTTTAGGCCCCCTGCACACGGGCGAAAATTCCGCAGTGCGATTTCCCGCAAAATTTCCGCCCGTGCCTGCCTGCATAGGATTGCATTACAAAATGTACAAGGCCTACACAGAAATGTCACTACCGACGCGCCGGCTCCGCTCTGCGTACGCGCTGGCTGGGTCGGCAGCCGGCACAGCACAGAGCAGAGCAGATGCGGAAGCAGGTGAGCTGCACTGGGCCCTGCAGGGGCGCGGGTCGGATTCCCGCTGTGAGAATTCTCGCAGGGAATCCGACCAGGCCGTCTGCGGGCGGCCTTAGGCCCTTAAGTCCACTGGGAAATTGGGGCCCGCACGGATTCTCCATGCAGAATCCCGCAGCAGGTCCCTCCTTTCCCACAGACATGAGGCCTGAAAATAGATAATACTTACCTGTCCGGACACTGGGGTCTGCCCTCCGTCACGGCCGGATCTTCTTTCTTCGGCCCAGCAGATGTGCTCGGCACGCCGCCAGCGTGCAGTGCACATGCGCCGTGCACTTTTTAAAAATTTAACTCCTGCTCTTCCGCGCTCCCACGGCAGAGCAGATATTCAGCTGCGGGTGTGCCGCGGATCCGGATGGATTCCATAGGCTTCAATGGAAGCCTGCGGGAGCTGTCCGCGCGGGTGACCTGCAAAAAATGGAGCATGCTGTGGGTGATTTCCCGCACGTACAATCCGCGCGACAGGGAAAAATGACATCTGCAGATATTTACTTACCTGCGGGTGTCCAATGCATCCCTATGGGTGCGGATCACGCGTGCCGGACACCCGCGCGGATTTGCTAAATTGATTTACCTAGTGGACACGAGGCCTTAATGTAGTTTTACTATCTTCCCTGGAAACTACCAGGGACCCCTTTGTCCTAACATTCCACCTTAATTTTTAATATTGCTTATCACATCACAGTAGTATTAAAAGTGATTGTAACACACACATTTTATCTTTCAATGACTATTTAATAAAGTTAGTTTCCTTTCTTCTAGGTCACAATGTATTTCTCCACCATACAAAAAAAAGCAAAAAAAGCCACCATAACCCCGAAGGAGGATCACAGTTTTAAAAGTCGTTGTTGCATTTTATAGGAATTTATTATATTACATTATTCTATAATGTTCATTGTATTACTGCGTCCTAGAACAGTAATTCTCTCTTTTTACTTACTTTTTATGCACTACTAGCTTACCCGTCGCGCGTTGCTGCGAAGACAGACAGACATACATTTGTTTTTAAATATCTAGATAACAAACAATCACAGTGCAGCTTTCATGTTACCTCAGTGGTATAATAAATAACAAACAATCACAGTGCAGCTTTCATGTTACCTCAGTGGTATAATAAATAACAACCAATCACAGCGCAGCTTTCATGTTACCTCAGTGGTATAATAAATAACAACCAATCACAGTGCAGCTTTCATGTTACCTCAGTGGTAAAATAAATAACAACCAATCGCAGCGCAGCTTACATGTTACCTCAGCTTTATAATATATAACACCCAATCACAGCGCAGCTTTCATGTTACCTCAGCAGAAAGAGAAATAACAACCAATCACAGCGAAACTTTTATTCAGCCTCAGCAATATAAAAAATAGCAACCAATCACAGCGCAGCATTCATGTAACCTCAGTAGCATAAGAAGTAGCAACCAATCACAGCACAGCTTTCATGTAACCTGAGTAGTATAAGTATCAACCAATCACAGCACAGCTTTCATGTTGCCTCAGCAGTATAATATATAGCAACCAATCACAGCACAGCTTTCATGTTACCTCAGTGGTATAATAAATAACAACCAATCACAGTGCAGCTTTCATGTTACCTCAGTGGTATAATAAATAACAACCAATCGCAGCGCAGCTTACATGTTACCTCAGCTTTATAATATATAACACCCAATCACAGCGCAGCTTTCATGTTGCCTCAGCAGTATAATATATAGCAACCAATCACAGCGAAACTTTTATTCAGCCTCAGCAATATAAAAAATAGCAACCAATCACAGCGCAGCATTCATGTAACCTCAGTAGCATAAGAAGTAGCAACCAATCACAGCACAGCTTTCATGTAACCTGAGTAGTATAAGTATCAACCAATCACAGCACAGCTTTCATGTTGCCTCAGCAGTATAATATATAGCAACCAATCACAGCACAGCTTTCATGTTACCTCAGCAGTATAAGAAATAGCAACCAATCACAGCACAGCTTTCATGTTACCTCAGCAGTATAAGAAATAGCAACCAATCACAGCACAGCTTTCATGTTACCTCAGCAGTATAAGAAATAGCAATAGAGATGAGCGAATATACTTGTTTCGAGTAATTACTCGATCGAGCACCACGATTTTCGAGTACTTCCGTACTCGGGTGAAAAGATTCGGGGGGCGGAGGGAGGCGTGGCGGAGCAGGGGGTAGCAGCGGGGAACAGGGGGGAGCCCTCTCTCTCTCCTTCTCCCTCCCACTCCCCGCTGCAACCCCCCACTCACCCACGGCGCCCTCCGAATCTTTTCGCCCGAGTACGGAAGTACTCGAAAATCGCGGCGCTCGGGCGAAAAAGGGGCATTGCCGAGTAGGTTCGCTCATCTCTAAATAGCAACCAATCACAGCACAGCTTTCATTTTACCTCAGCATTCTCAATATCCAGCAATTGTCTTGCGAAACGTTCGGTGGATGCATCATTTTGTAGTTGAACTCTCATCCCGTTGCTCGTAATGCCTCTTCCCAGGAGTGTACTCAACGACTTTCCAAAGTTTCATGGCGATCGGATGAATGGTGTAGTAGCGCATAAAGGACAAACAGACAGACAGACGCATACATTCAATTTTATATATATAGACTAGCTTACCCGTCGCGCGTTGCTGCAAAGACAGACATACATACATACATACATTCGTTTTTAAATATCTAGATAACAACCAATCACAGCGCAGCTTTCAAGTTACCTCAGCGGTATAATATATAACAACCAATCGCAGCACAGCTTTCCTGTAACCTCAGTAGTATAAGAAGTAGCAACCAATCACAGCACAGCTTTCATGTTGCCTCAGCAGTATAATATATAGCAACCAGTCACAGCACAGTAGAGATGAGCGAGCGTACTCGGAAAAGCACTACTCACTCGAGTAATTTGCTTTCTCCGAGTATCGCTGTGCTCGTCCCTGAAGATTCGGGTGCCGCTGCGGCTGACAGGTGAGTCGCAGGGGAGAGCGGGCGGGAGAGAGGGAGAGAAAGATCTCCCCTCCGTTCCTCGCCGCTCTCCCCTGCAGCTCCCCGCTCCGTGCCGGCATCTGAATCTTCAGGGACGAGCACAGCGATACTCGGATAAAGCAAATTACTCGAGCGAGTAGTGCTTTTCCGAGTATGCTCGCTCATCTCTACAGCACAGCTTTCATGTTTCCTCAGCAGTATAAGAAATAGCAACCAATCACAGCAAAGCTTTAATTTACCTCAGCATTCTCAATATGCAGCAATTGTCAAGCGAAACGTTCGGCAGATGTATCATTTTGTAGTTGAACACGCTTGCTTGTAATGCCTTTTGCTTTCGTGCTTGAGATGGAAATCAAACGATCTTTGTCCGGGGGGCATAACTGTCGACGATGCTCCCACGCGCGCCACCTATTGTAGGATAGTTGTGCTATGCCAGTAATCTTCCCAGAAGTGTACTCAACAACTTCCCAAAGTTTCATGGTGATTGGATGAATGGTATAGTAATGCATAACGGACAGACAGACAGACAGACAGACATACATTTATTTATATATAGATAGATGACATCAGGAAGTGAGAGAATTAGATTCTGTACGTAAAATTTGGATGCTAATTCTTTGGTGCTTAGAATTGAACAATCGAGTTGGGACCCATTAACTTTTCCTATTTATGACATAATCAATGCTCGTGCCAAATTTCAAGTTTCTATGATATTGGGAAGTGAGAGAATTAGATTCCGTACGTAAAATTTGGACGCTAATTCTTTTGCGCTAGAAATGAATTACCAAGTTGGGACCTATTAGCTTTTCCTATTTATGACATAATCAATGCTTGTGCCAAATTTCCCGTTTCTATGACACCGGAAAGTGAGAAAATTACATTCCGCACGTAAAATTTGGACGCTAATTCTTTTGCGCATAGAATTGAATAATGGAGTTGGGACCCATTAGCTTTTCCTATTTATGACATAATCAATGCTCGTGCCAAATTTCCCGTTTCTATGACACCGGAAAGTGAGAAAATTACCTTCCGCACGTAAAATTTGGACGCTAATTCTTTTGCGCATAGAATTGAATAATGGAGTTGGGACCCATTAGCTTTTCCTATTTATGACATAATCAATGCTAGTGCCAAATTTCCCGTTTCTTTGAGACCGGAAAGTGAGAAAATTACATTACGCACGTAAAATTTTGACGCCAATTCTTTTGTGCATAGAATTGAATAATCGAGTTGGGACCCATTAGCTTTTCCTATTTATGACATAATCAATGCTCGTGCCAAATTTCCCGTTTCTATGACACCGGAAAGTGAGAAAAATACATTCCGTACGTAAAATTTTGACGCCAATTCTTTTGCGCTAGAATTGAATAATCGAGTTGGGACCTAAGAACTTTTCCTGTTTATGACATAATCAATGCTCGTGCCAGATTTCACGTTTCTATGATATCGGAAAGTGAGAAAATTAGATTCCGTACGTAAAATTTGGATGCTAATTCTTTTGCGCATAGAATTGAATAATCGAGTTGGGACCCATTAACTTTTCATATTTATGACACAATCAATGCGCGTGCCAAATTTCATGTTTCTATCACATTGGGAAGTGAGAGATTTAGATTATGTACGTAAAATTTGGACGCTAGTTCTTTTGTGCATAGAATTGAATATTCGAGTTGGGATCCATTAGCTTTTCCTATTTATGACATAATCAATGCTCGTGCCAAATTTCATGTTTCTATGACACTGGAAAGTGAGAAAATTACATTCCGTACGTAAAATTTGGACGCTAATTCTTTTGCGCATAGAATTGAATAATGGAGTTGGGACCCATTAGCTTTCCCTATTTATGACACAATCAATGCTTGTGCCAAATTTCCTTTTTTCTATGACACCGGAAAGTGAAGAAATTACATTCCGCACGTAAAATTTTGACGCTAATTCTTTTGCGCATAGAATTGAATAATCGAGTTGGGACCCATTAGCTATTCCTATTTAGGATATAATCAATGCTCGTGCCAAATTTCCCGTTTCTATGACACCGGAAAGTGAAAAAATAACATTCCGCACGTAAAATTTTGACGCCAATTCTTTTGCGCTAGAATTAAATAATCGAGTTGGGACCTATGAACTTTTCCTATTTATGACATAATCAATGCTTGTGCCAAATTTCACTTTTCTATGACACCGGAAAGTGAGAAAATTAGATTCCGTACGTAAAATTTGGATGCTAATTCTTTTGCGCATAGAATTGAATAATCGAGTTTGGACCTATGAACTTTTCCTATTTATGACATAATCAATGCTCGTGCCAAATTTCAAGTTTCTATAACACCGGAAAGTGAGAAAATTAGATTCCGTACGTAAAATTTGGACGCTAATTCTTTTGCGCATAGTATTGAATAATCGAGTTGGGACCCATTAACTTTTCCTATTTATGTCATAATCATTGCCCCTGCCAAATTTTAAGTTTCTATGGCATTAGGAAGTGACAGATTTAGATTATGTACGTAAAGTTTCGACGCCAATTCTTTTGCGCTAGAATTGAATAATCGAGTTGGAACCCAATTTATTTTCCTATTTTGGAGATAATCTATGCTTCTGCCAAATTTCATGTTTCTACGACATCGGGAAGTTGGAGAACTTTTGGCGAGTCAGTCAGTGAGGGCTTTCAGCTTTATATATATAGATAATCGAGTTGGGACCCATTAACTTTTTCTATTTATGACATAATCAATGCTAATGCCAAATTTCATGTTTCTATGACATCAGGATGTGAGAAAATTAGATTCCGTACGTAAAATTTGGACGCTAATTTTTTTGCGCTTAGAATTAGATAATCGAGTTGGGACCCATTAACTTTTCCTATTTATGACATAATCATTGCTCGTGCCAAATTTCAAGTTTCTATGACATTGGGAAGTGAGAGAATTAGATTCCGTACATAAAATTTGGACGCTAATTCTTTGGCGCTTACAATTGAAAATTCGAGTTGGGACCTATTAACTTTTCCTATTTATGTCATAATCAATGCTCGTGCCAAATTTCAAGTTTCTATGATATTGGGTGGCGAGAAAATTAGATTCCGTACGTAAAATTTAGACGCTAATTCTTTGGCGCTTAGAATTGAATAATCGAGTTGGGACCCATTAACTTTTCCTATTTATGTCATAATCAATGCTCGTGCCAAATTTCAAGTTTCTATGATATTGGGAAGTGAGAAAATTAGATTCCGTACGTAAAATGTGGACGCTAATTCTTTTGCGAATAGAATTGAATAATCGAGTTGAGACCCATTAGCGTTTCCTATTTATGACATAATCAATGCCCGTGCCAAATTTCAAGTTTCTATGTGAGAAAATTACATTCCGTACGTAAAATTTGGACGTTAATTCTTTTGCGCATAGAATTGAATAATCGAGTTGGGATCCATTAGCGTTTCCTATTTATGACATATTCAATGCCCGTGCCAAATTTCATGTTTCTATGTGAGAAAATTACATTCCGTACGTAAAATTTGGACGCTAATTCTTTGGCGCTTAGAATTGAATAATCGAGTTGGAACGCATTAGCTTTTCCTATTTATGACATAATCAATGCTTGTGCCAAATTTCATGTTTCTACAACATCGGGAAGTGAGAAAATTAGTGGCAATGATGGAAATCGAACGATCTACGCAAGGGGGGGGGGGGGGGTCGTAACTGTCGACGACGCACGCACGTGCGCCATTTAACTTCCCAAAGTTTCATGGCTATCGGATGAATGGTGTAGTAGCGCATAAAGGACAAACAGACAGACACGCAGACAGACACACACGCATACATTCAATTTTATGTATATAGACTAGCTTACCCGTCGCGCGTTGCTGCGAAGACAGACAGACATACATACATTCGTTTTTATATATCTAGATAACAACCAATCACAGCGCAGCTTTCAAGTTACCTCAGCGGTATAATATATAACAACCAATCACAGTACAGCAGCTTTCATGTTACCTCATCAGTATAATATATAGCAACCAATCATAGCACAGCTTTCATGTTACCTCAGCGGTATAATATATAGCAACCAATCACAGCACAGCTTTCATGTTACCTCAGCAGTATAAGAAATAGCAACCAATCAGAGCACAGCTTTCATTTTACCTCAGCATTCTCAATATCCAGCAATTGTCTAGCAAAACGTTCGGCGGATGCATCATTTTGTAGTTGAACACTCATCCCGTTGCTCGTAATGCCGTTTGCTTTTGTTTTTGAGATGGAAATCAAACGATCTTTGTCTGGGGGGCATAACTGTCGATGATGCTCGCAGGATAGTTGTACTATGCCAGTAATCTTCCCAGGAGTGTACTCAACAACTTTACAAAGTTTCATGGCGATTAGATGAATGGTTTAGTAGTGTAAAAAGGACAGACAGACAGACATACTTTCCTTTTTATATATATATATATATATATATATACATAGATGACATCAGGAAGTGAGAGAATTAGATTCTGTACGTAAAATTTGGACGCTAATTATTTTCCGCTTAGAATTAATCGAGTTGGGACCCATTAACTTTTTCTATTTTTGACATAATCAATGCTCGTGCCAAATTTCAAGTTTCTATGACATTGGGAAGCGAGAAAATTAGATTCCGTACGTAAAATTTGGACGCTAATTCTTTGGCGCTTAGAATTGAATAATCGAGTTGGGACCCATTAACTTTTCCGATTAATGACATAATCAATGCTCGTGCCAAATTTCAAGTTTCTATTACATTGGGAAGTGAGAGAATTAGATTCCGTACGTAAAATTTGGACGCTAATTCTTTTGCGCTTAGAATTGAATAATCGAGTTGGGACCCATTAACTTTTTCTATTTTTGACATAATCAATACTCGTGCCAAATTTCAAGTTTCTATGACATTGGGAAGTGAGAAAATTAGATTCCGTGCGTAAAATTTGGACGCTAATTCTTTGGCGCTTAGAATTGAATAATCGAGTTGGGACCCATTAACTTTTCCTATTTATGACATAATCAATGCTAATGCCAAATTTCAAGTTTCTATTACATTGGGAAGTGAGAGAATTAGGTTCCGTACGTAAAATTTGGACGCTAATTCTTTGGCGCTTAGAATTGAATAATCGAGTTGGGACCCATTAACTTTTCCTATTTATGACATAATCAATGCTCGTGCCAAATTTCAAGTTTCTATTTCATTGGGAAGTGAGAGAATTAGATTCCGTACGTAAAATTTGAACGCTAATTCTTTTGCGCTTAGAATTGAATAATCGAGTTGGGACCCATTAACTTTTCGTATTTTTGACGTAATCAATGTTCGTGCTGAATTTCAAGTTTCTATTACATTGAGAAGTTAGAGAATTAGATTCCGTACGTAAAATTTGGACGCTAATTCTTTGGCGCTTAGAATTGAATAATCGAGTTGGGACCCTTTAACTTTTCCTATTTATGACATAATCAATGCTCGTGCCGAATTTCAAGTTTCTATGACATTGGGAAGTGAGAGAATTAGGTTCCGTACGTAAAATTTGGACGCTAATTCTTTTGCGCTTAGAATTGAATAATCGAGTTGGGACCCATTAACTTTTCCTATTTATGACATAATCAATGCTCGTGCCAAATTTCAAGTTTCTATTTCATTGGGAAGTGAGAGAATTAGATTCCGTAAGTAAAATTTGGACGCTAATTCTTTTGCGCATAGAATTGAATAATCGAGTTGGGACCCATTAACTTTTCCTATTTATGACATAATCAATGCTCGTGCCAAATTTCAAGTTTCTATTTCATTGGGAAGTGAGAGAATTAGATTCCGTACGTAAAATTTGAACGCTAATTCTTTTGCGCTTAGAATTGAATAATCGAGTTGGGACCCATTAACTTTTCGTATTTTTGACGTAATCAATGTTCGTGCTGAATTTCAAGTTTCTATTACATTGAGAAGTTAGAGAATTAGATTCCGTACGTAAAATTTGGACGCTAATTCTTTGGCGCTTAGAATTGAATAATCGAGTTGGGACCCTTTAACTTTTCCTATTTATGACATAATCAATGCTCGTGCCGAATTTCAAGTTTCTATGACATTGGGAAGTGAGAGAATTAGGTTCCGTACGTAAAATTTGGACGCTAATTCTTTTGCGCTTAGAATTGAATAATCGAGTTGGGACCCATTAACTTTTCCTATTTATGACATAATCAATGCTCGTGCCAAATTTCAAGTTTCTATTTCATTGGGAAGTGAGAGAATTAGATTCCGTAAGTAAAATTTGGATGCTAATTCTTTTGCGCATAGAATTGAATAATCGAGTTGGGACCCATTACCTTTTCCTATTTATGACATTATCAATGCTTGTGCCAAATTTCACGTTTCTATGACATTGGGAAGCGAGAAAATTAGATTCCGTACGTAAAATTTGGATGCTAATTCTTTGGCGCTTAAAATTGAATAATCGAGTCGGGACCCATTAACTTTTCCTATTTATGACATAATCAATGTTCATGCCAAATTTCATATTTATACGGCATCGGGAAGTGAGAGAATTAGTGGCAATGATGGAAATCGAACGATCTACGTGGGGGGGTGTAACTGTCGACAACGCTCGCACGCGCGCCATTTATCATAGCATAAATGTACTATGCCTATAATCTTCCCAGGAGTGTACTCAACAACTTCCCAAAGTTTCATGGCGATCGGATGAATGGTGTAGTAGCGCATAAAGGACAAACAGACAGACAGACATACATTCAATTTTATATATATATAGATAACTAGCTTACCCGTCGCGCGTTGCTGCGAAGACAGACAGACAGACATACATTCATTCGTTTTTATATATCTAGATAACAACCAATCACAGCGCAGCTTTCATGTTACCTCAGTGGTATAATATATAACAACCAATCACAGCGCAGCTTTCATGTTACCTCAGTGGTATAATATATAACAACCAATCACAGCGCAGCTTTCATGTTACCTTAGCAGTATAAAATATAACAACCAATCACAGCGCAGCTTTCATGTTACCTCAGCAGTAAGAGAAATAACAACCAATCACAGCGCAACTTTTATTCTGCCTCAGCAATATAAAAAATAGCAACCAATCACAGCGCAGCTTTCATGTTACCTCTGCGGTATTATATATAGCAACCAATCACAGTGCAGCTTTCATGTTACCTCAGTGGTATAATATATAACAACGAATCGCAGCGCAGCTTTCATGCAACCTCAGTAGTATAAGAAATAGCAACCAATCACAGCACAGCTTTCATTTTACCTCAGCATTCTCAATATCCAGCAATTGTCTTGCGAAACGTTCGGCGGATGCATCATTTTGTAGTTGAACACGCATCCCGTTGGTCGTAATGCCTTTTGCTTTCGTGCTTGAGATGGAAATCAAACGATCTTTGTCTGGGGGGCATAACTGTCGACGATGCTCGCACGCGCGCCACCTATCGTAGGATAGTTGTACTATGCCTATAACCTTCCCAGGAGTGTACTCAGCAACTTCCCAAAGTCTCATGGCAGTTGGATGAATGGTGTAGTAATGCATAAAGGACAGACAGACATACATACATTCATTTATATATATCAGGAAGTGAGAGAATTAGATTCTGTACGTAAAATTTGGACGCTAATTGTTTTGCGCTTAGAATTGAATAATCGAGTTGGGACCCATTAGCTTTTCCTATTTATGATATAATCAATGTCCGTGCCAAATTTCAAGTTTCTATGACATTGGGAAGCGAAAAAATTAGATTCCGTACGTAAAATTTGGACGCTAATTCTTTGGCGCATAGAATTGAATAATCGAGCTGGGACCCATTAGCTTTTCCTATTTATGACATAATCAATGCTCCTGCCAAATTTCAAGTTTCTATGACATCGGGAAGTGAGAGAATTAGATTCCGTACGTAAAATTTGGACGCTAATTCTTTTGCGCTTAGAATTGAATAATCGAGCTTGGACCCATTAGCTTTTCCTATTTATGACATAATCAATGCTCCTGCCAAATTTCAAGTTTCTATGACATTGGGAAGCGAGAAAATTAGATTCCGTACGTAAAATTTGGACGCTAATTCTTTGGCGCTTACAATTGAATAATCGAGTTGGGACCCATTACCTTTTCCTATTTATGACATAATCAATGCTCGTGCCAAATTTCATGTTTCTACAACATCGGGAAGTGAGAGAATTAGTGGCAATGATGGAAATCGAACGATCTACGTGGGGGGGCGTAACTGTCGACGACGCTCGCACGCGCGCCATTTATCATAGGATAGTTGTACTATGCCTATAATCTTCCCAGGAGTGTACTTAACAACTTCCCAAAGTTTCATGGCGATCGGATGAATGGTGTAGTAGCGCATAAAGGACAAACACACAGACATGCAGACAGACAGACATACATTCAATTTTATATATATAGATTATTATGCTTCTTTACTTTTTTAATCTGTTGTTTGTCATAGTGTATCCGCAGCTACAACCGAGGAAGGGTTGTTGCCACGAAATGCATCTTTTTATGCTGGTTTAAAATAAAAGCGGAGCTTAATTTTTGTATTGTACTGAAATTTATATTTCAGTCAGCTGTGCCTACACCCATTTTTTTCTTCACTAATCCTTTAATATAAACAGGGGAAAGTGCACAAAAAAGATTTTTTTTCCCCCTGTGGGCCCCCCTGGGCCCCCCCACCCCTCCATTTTTCCTGCCATTGTAGGGGGGCTGCAACCATAAAAGCTATGACCGCTGTAATAATGCATTGCAGTACTTCTGTACTGCAATGCCTTATTCCTTATAATAGCAATCATAAGCCATGGAAGGCCAGGACACCAGTGTCAACCCATGGGCCCTCTGTGATATTCATTCTGGTGGGCGGATGACGTCACAGAGGAAGAGCGCTCCCCCTGTGAATCCTTTACATGCAGCAATGTACAGTGATTGTGGCAAGTGAAGGGTTAACAGCGAGAATCGCTGTTGCAGCAGGTGGCCAGCTATCGGTCACAGCCGCTTCCCACTGTGTGAGATGACGCTCGCTCACTTTTTAACGCCCGCCATCTACAGGACGCAAGTTTATGTCCTGTTGTGTTAAATGCTCCTCAGCCAGGACGTAAACTTGTGTCCTATCGCATTAAGGGGTTAAAGGAGGTAAGAATGAGGCCTTGTGAATTAATTCCCAGAATCCCTCACCTCTCTGGTCAGCAGGTAGATGATCTCCAGGGTGAGGGTTAATATACTCTCTGTAATGTGTCTCTTATCCTTGTCCATCTTCAGGCAGTACAGGATTCTTACATCTAACCTGGTTTACAGACCCCAACCTAGAAATAAATTACATTAAACATATTGTATTTTGTTAGACTATAGAGAAAAATACAGGGTGGAGCGCGGTAATTTGCTAATTTGGGAGTGAAATAAAAAAATAATGAACTTGTAAAAACTTTATTTTATATTTTATTTACATTGAACAGTAGTGGAATTTACAAATTATTTGGTTTTAAATATTGTATCTGGCAAATGTTGACCTTCGCTACGAACATCGAACGAGTTAGAGCAGCAGTATTGCAATCTCCGAAATGCTCTGCTCGGAAGCAAGCACTTGTTCTTGGCATTTCAAGACGTTCTCTCCACCGGATTCTTCATAGTGAACTAAATTTTCACCCGTATAAAATGTGCGTGGTCCAACAATTGTCAGCACGGGATTATGTTACACGACGAACATCTGTATTGCAACAGTCCAAACACCCTGGAAGACCTAAGGAACAATATTGATGCTGAGATTGCCAGAATACCAGTCGACATGCTTAAAAGAGTGCATGAGAACTTCAGAAAACGTATGCAGCAGTGTGTGGATAGCGAAGGTCAACATTTGCCAGATACAATATTTAAAACCAAATAATTTGTAAATTCCACTACTGTTTAATGTAAATAAAATATAAAATAAAGTTTTTACAAGTTCATTATTTTTTTATTTCACTCCCAAATTAGCAAATTACCGCGCTCCACCCTGTATATAATTATCACACGAAGGACAGACACTAAAGTCTGCTCTTCTGTATTACAATACACAGGCACTGACCTAAAGGTACCCCTCTATTATAATAGGCAGGAAAAGACAGGACCCCAGAGTCTACTCCTCCTGTACTATAATAACCAGACACAGACAGGACCCCAGAGTCTACTCCTCCTGTACTATAATAACCAGACACAGACAGGACCCCAGAGTCTACTCCTCCTGTACTATAATAACCAGACACAGACAGGACCCCAGAGTCTACTCCTCCTGTACTATAATAACCAGACACAAACAGGACAGCAGAGTATACTCCTCCTGTACTATAATAACCAGACACAGACAGGACCCCAGAGTCTACTCCTCCTGTACTATAATAACCAGACACAGACAGAACAGCAGAGTCTACATCTCCTGTACTATAACAACCAGACATAGACAGGACCCCAGAATCTACTCCTCCTGTACTATAATAACCAGACACAAACAGGACCGCAGAGTCTACACCTCCTGTACTATAATAACCAGACACAGGCAGGACCCCAAAGTCTACTCCTCCTGTACTGTAATAACCTGACACAGGAAGGACAGCAGAGTCTACTCCTCCTGTACTATAATAACCAGACACAGACAGGACCCCAGAGTCTACTCCTCCTGTACTATAATAAACAACCACAGACTGCACAGCAGAGTCTACTCCTCCTGTAGTATAATAACCAGACACAGACAGGACCCCAGAGTCTACTCCTCCTGTACTATAATAAACAGACACAGACTGGACAGCAGAGTCTACTCCTCCTGTACTATAATAAACAGACACAGACAGGTCAGCAGAGTCTACTCCTCCTGTACTATAATAACCAGACACAGACAGGACCCCAGAGTCTACTCCTCCTGTACTATAATAACCAGACACAGACAGGACCCCAGAGTCTACTCCTCCTGTACTATAATAAACAGACACAGACTGGACAGCAGAGTCTACTCCTCCTGTACTATAATAACCAGACACAGACAGGACAGCAAAGTCTACTCCTCCTGTACTATAATAAACAGACACAGACTGGACAGAAGAGTCTACTCCTCCTGTACTATAATAACCAGACACAGACAGGACCCCAGAGTCTACTCCTCCTGTACTATAATAACCAGACACAGACAGAACAGCAGAGTCTACATCTCCTGTACTATAATAACCAGACACAGACAGGACCCCAGAGTCTACTCCTCCTGTACTATAATAAACAGACACAGACAGGACAGCAGAGTCTACACCTCCTGTACTATAATAACCAGACACAGACAGGACCCCAGAGTCTACTCCTCCTGTACTATAATAACCAGACACAGACAGGACCCCAGAGTCTACTCCTCCTGTACTATAATAAACAGACACAGACTGGACAGCAGAGTCTACTCCTCCTGTACTATAATAACCAGACACAGACAGGACCCCAGAGTCTACTCCTCCTGTACTATAATAACCAGACACAGACAGAACAGCAGAGTCTACATCTCCTGTACTATAATAACCAGACACAGACAGGACCCCAGAGTCTACTCCTCCTGTACTATAATAACCAGACACAGACAGGACAGCAGAGTCTACACCTCCTGTACTATAATAACCAGACACAGACAGGACCCAGTGTCTACTCCCCCTGTACTATAATAACCAGACACAGACAGGACCCCAGTGTCTACTCCTCCTGTACTATAATAACCAAACACAGACAGCACCCAGTGTCTACTCCTCCTGTACTATAATAACCAGACAGACAGAAACTGAGTCTACTCCTCCTGTACTATAATAACCAGACACAGCCAGGACAAAAGAGTCTACTCCTGTACTATAATAACCAGATGCAGACAGGACCCCAGAGTGTACTCCTCCTGTACTATAATAACCAGACACAGACAGGACAGCAGAGTTTACTCTTCCTGTACTATAATACCCAGATACAGACAGGACCCCAAAGTCTACTCCTCATGTACTATAATAACCAGACACAGACAGGACCCCAGAGTCTACTCCGCCTGTACTATAATACCAAGATACAAACAGGACAGCAGAGTCTACTCCTCCTATACTATAATAAAAAAACACAGACAGCACCCCAGAGTCTACTCCTCCTGTACTGTAATAACCTGACACAGGAAGGACAGCAGAGTCTACTCCTCCTGTACTATAATAACCAGACATAGACAGGACCCCAGAGTCTACTCCTCCTGTACTATAATAACCAGACACAGACAGGACCCCAGAGTGTACTCCTCCTGTACTATAATAACCATTCACAGACAGGACAGCAGAGTTTACTCCTCCTGTACTATAATACCCAGATACAGACAGGACCCCAAAGTCTACTCCTCATGTACTATAATAACCAGACACAGACAGGACCCCAGAGTCTACTCCGCCTGTACTATAATACCAAGGTACAGACAGGACCCCAGAGTCTACTCCGCCTGTACTATAATAAAAAAACACAGACAGCACCCCAGAGTCTACTCCTCCTGTACTGTAATAACCTGACACAGGAAGGACAGCAGAGTCTACTCCTCCTGTACTATAATAACCAGACATAGACAGGACCCCAGAGTCTACTCCCCCTGTACTATAATAACCAGACACAGCCAGGACAGCAAAGTCTATTCCTCCTGTACTGTAATAACCAGACAGCCAGGACCCCAGAGTCTACTCCTACTGTACTATAATAACCTGACAGAGACAGGACCCCAGAGTTCACTCCTCCTGTACTATAATAACCAGACACAGCCAGGACACAAGAGTCTACTCCTGTACGATAATAACCAGACACAGACAGGACCCCAGAGTGTACTCCTCCTGTAATAACCAGACACAGACAGGACCCCCGAGTCTACTCCTCCTGTACTATAATAATCTAACAGACAGGACCCCAAAGTCTACTCCTCCTGTACTATAATACCCAGATACAGACAGGCCAGCAGAGTCTACTCCTCCTGTACTACAATAACCAGACACAGACAGTACAGCAGAGTCTACTCCTCCTGTACTATACTACCCAGATACAGAAAGGACCCCAGAGTCTACTCCTCCTGTACTATAATAACCAGACACAGACAGGACAGCAGAGTCTACACCTCCTGTACTATAATAACCAGACACAGACAGGACCCCAGAGTCTACTCCTCCTGTACTATAATAACCAGACACAGACAGGACAGCAGAGTCTACTCCTCCTGTACTATAATACCCAGACACAGACAGGACCCCAGAGTCTACTGCTCCTGTACTATAATAAACAGACACAGACTGGACAGCAGAGTCTACTCCTCCTGTACTATAATAACCAGACACAGACAGGACCCCAGAGTCTACTCCTCCTGTGCTATAATAAACAGACACAGACTGGACAGCAGAGTCTACTCCTCCTGTACTATAATAACCAGACACAGACAGGACCCCAGAGTCTACTCCTCCTGGACTATAATAACCAGACACAGAGAGAACAGCAGAGTCTACATCTCCTGTACTATAATAACCAGACACAGACAGGACAGCAGAGTCTACACCTCCTGTACTATAATAACCAGACACAGACAGGACCCCAGAGTCTACTCCTCCTGTACTATAATAAACAGACACAGACTGGACAGCAGAGTCTACTCCTCCTGTACTATAATAACCAGACACAGACAGGACCCCAGAGTCTACTCCTCCTGTACTATAATAAAAAGACACAGACAGGACAGCAGAGTCTACTCCCCCTGTACTATAATAAACAGACACAGACTGGACAGCAGAGTCTACTCCTCCTGTACTATAATAGCCAGACACAGACAGGACCCCAGAGTCTACTCCTCCTGTACTATAATAAACAGACACAGACAGGACCCCAGAGTCTACTCCTCCTGTACTATAATAACCAGACACAAACAAGACCCCCGAGTCTACTCCTCCTGTACTATAATAATCTAACAGACATGACTCCAGAGTCTACTCCTCCTGTACTATACTACCCAGACACAGACAGGCCAGCAGAGTCTACTCCTGTCATATAATAACCAGAAATAGACAGTACCCCGAGTCTGCTCCTCTTGTACTATAATAACCCGACACAGACAGGACAGCAGAGTTTACTCCTGCTGTACTATAATACCCAGATACAGACAGGAACTAAGAGTCTACTCCTCCTGTACTATAATAACCCAACACAGACAGGACAGCAGACTCTACACCTCCTGTACTATAATAACCAGACACAGACAGGACCCCAGAGTCTACTCCTCATGTACTATAATAACCAGACACAGACAGGACAGCAGAGTCTACTCCTCCTGTACTATAATAACCAGACACAGACAGGACCCCAGAGTCTACTCCTCCTGTACTATAATAACCAGACACAGACAGGACAGCAGAGTCTACACCTCCTGTACTATAATACCCATACACAGACAGGACCCCGAGTCTAGTCCTCCTGTACTATAATAACCAGACACAGACAAGACAGCAGAGTCTATTCCACCTGTACTATAATAACCAGACACCGACAGGACCCCAGAGTTTACTCCTCCTGTACTATAATAACCAGACACAGACAGGACATCAGAGTCTACTCCTCCTGTACTATAATAACCAGACCAAGACAGGACCCCAGAGTCTACTCCTCCTGTACTATAATAACCTGACACAGACAGAACAGCAGAGTCTACATCTCCTGTACTATAATAACCAGACACAGACAGGACCCCAGAGTGTACTCCTCCTGTACTATAATAACCAGACACAGACAGGACAGCAGAGTCTACTCCTCCTGTGCTATACTACCCAGATACAGAAAGGACCCCAGAGTCTACTCCTCCTGTACTATAATAACCAGACACAGACAGGACAGCAGAGTCTACTCCTCCTGTACTATAATAACCAGACACAGACAGGACCCCAGAGTCTACTCCTCCTGTACTATAATAACCAGACACAGACAGGACAGCAGAGTCTACTCCTCCTGTACTATAATACCCAGACACAGACAGGACCCCAGAGTCTACTCCTCCTGTACTATAATAAACAGACACAGACTGGACAGCAGAGTCTACTCCTCCTGTACTATAATAACCAGACACAGACAGGACCCCAGAGTCTACTACTCCTGTACTATAATAACCAGACACAGACAGGACCCCAGAGTCTACACCTCCTGTACTATAATACCCAGACACAGACAGGACCCCAGAGTCTTCTCTTCCTGTACTATAATAACCAGACATAGACAGGACCGCAGAGTCTACTCCTCCTGTACTATAATAATCTAACAGACAGGACCCCAAAGTCTAATCCTCCTGTACTATAATACCCAGATACAGACAGGACCCCAGAGTCTACTCCTCCTGTACTATAATAACCTGACACAGACAGGAGAGCAGAGTCTACTCCTGTACTATAATAACCAGACACAGACAGGACAGCAGAGTCTACTCCTCCTGTACTATAATAACCAAACACAGACAGGACCCAGAGTCTACTCCTCCTGTACTTTAAAACCCAGATACAGACAGGACAGCAAAGTCTACTCCTCCTGTACTATAATACCCAGACACAGACAGGACCCCAGAGTCTACTCCTCCTGTACTATAATAACCAGACACAGACAGGACAGCAGAGTCTACTCCTCCTGTACTATAATAAACAGACACAGACTGGACAGCAGAGTCTACTCCTCCTGTACTTTAATACCCAGATATAGAGAGGACAGGAGAGTCTACTCTTCCTGTACTATAATACCCAGATACAGACAGGAAAGCAGAGTCTACTCCTCCTGTACTATAATACCCAGACACAGACAGGACCCCAGAGTCTACTCCTCCTGTACTATAATAACCAGACACAGACAGGACAGCAGAGACTACACCTCCTGTACTATAATAACCAGACACAGACAGGACCCCAGAGTCTACTCCTCCTGTACTATAATAACCAGACACAGACAGGACAGCAGAGTCTACTCCTCCTGTACTATAATAACCAGACACAGACAGGACAGCAGAGTCTACTCCTCCTGTACTATAATACCCAGACACAGACAGGACCCCAGAGTCTACTCCTCCTGTACTATAATAAACAGACACAGACTGGACAGCAGAGTCTACTCCTCCTGTACTATAATAACCAGACACAGACAGGACCCCAGAGTCTACTACTCCTGTACTATAAAAAACAGACACAGACTGGACAGCAGAGTCTACTCCTCCTGCACTATAATAACCAGACACAGACAGGACCCCAGAGTCTACTCCTCCTGTACTATAATAACCAGACACAGACAGAACAGCAGAGTCTACATCTCCTGTACTATAATAAACAGACACAGACAGGACTCTAGAGTCTACACCTCCTGTACTATAATACCCATACACAGACAGGACCCCGAGTCCAGTCCTCCTGTACTATAATAACCAGACACAGACAAGACAGCAGAGTCTATTCCACCTGTACTATAATAAACAGACACAGACTGGACAGCAGAGTCTACTCCTCCTGTACTATAATAGCCAGACACAGACAGGACCCCAGAGTCTACTACTCCTGTACCATAATAAACAGACACAGACGGGACAGCAGAGTCTACTCCTCCTGCACTATAATAACCAGACACAGACAGGACCCCAGAGTCTACTCCTCCTGTACTATAATAACCAGACACAGACAGGACAGCAGAGTCTACTCCTCCTGTACTATAATAACCAAACACAGACAGGACCCAGTGTCTACTCCCCCTGTACTATAATAACCAGACACAGACAGAACAGCAGAGTCTACTCCTCCTGTACTTTAAAACCCAGATACAGACAGGACAGCAAAGTCTACTCCTCCTGTACTATAATACCCAGACACAGACAGGACCCCAGAGTCTACTCCTCCTGTACTATAATAACCAGACACAGACAGGACAGCAGAGTCTACTCCTCCTGTACTATAATAAACAGACACAGACTGGACAGCAGAGTCTACTCCTCCTGTACTTTAATACCCAGATATAGAGAGGACAGGAGAGTCTACTCTTCCTGTACTATAATACCCAGATACAGACAGGAAAGCAGAGTCTACTCCTCCTGTACTATAATACCCAGACACAGACAGGACCCCAGAGTCTACTCCTCCTGTACTATAATAACCAGACACAGACAGGACAGCAGAGACTACACCTCCTGTACTATAATAACCAGACACAGACAGGACCCCAGAGTCTACTCCTCCTGTACTATAATAACCAGACACAGACAGGACAGCAGAGTCTACTCCTCCTGTACTATAATAACCAGACACAGACAGGACAGCAGAGTCTACTCCTCCTGTACTATAATACCCAGACACAGACAGGACCCCAGAGTCTACTCCTCCTGTACTATAATAAACAGACACAGACTGGACAGCAGAGTCTACTCCTCCTGTACTATAATAACCAGACACAGACAGGACCCCAGAGTCTACTACTCCTGTACTATAAAAAACAGACACAGACTGGACAGCAGAGTCTACTCCTCCTGCACTATAATAACCAGACACAGACAGGACCCCAGAGTCTACTCCTCCTGTACTATAATAACCAGACACAGACAGAACAGCAGAGTCTACATCTCCTGTACTATAATAAACAGACACAGACAGGACTCTAGAGTCTACACCTCCTGTACTATAATACCCATACACAGACAGGACCCCGAGTCCAGTCCTCCTGTACTATAATAACCAGACACAGACAAGACAGCAGAGTCTATTCCACCTGTACTATAATAAACAGACACAGACTGGACAGCAGAGTCTACTCCTCCTGTACTATAATAGCCAGACACAGACAGGACCCCAGAGTCTACTACTCCTGTACCATAATAAACAGACACAGACGGGACAGCAGAGTCTACTCCTCCTGCACTATAATAACCAGACACAGACAGGACAGCAGAGTTTACTCCTGCTGTACTATAATACCCAGATACAGACAGGAACTAAGAGTCTACTCCTCCTGTACTATAATAACCCAACACAGACAGGACAGCAGACTCTACACCTCCTGTACTATAATAACCAGACACAGACAGGACCCCAGAGTCTACTCCTCATGTACTATAATAACCAGACACAGACAGGACAGCAGAGTCTACTCCCTCTGTACTATAATAACCAGACACAGACAGGACCCCAGAGTCTACTCCTCCTGTACTATAATAACCAGACACAGACAGGACAGCAGAGTCTACACCTCCTGTACTATAATACCCATATACAGACAGGACCCCGAGTCTAGTCCTCCTGTACTATAATAACCAGACACAGACAAGACAGCAGAGTCTATTCCACCTGTACTATAATAACCAGACACCGACAGGACCCCAGAGTTTACTCCTCCTGTACTATAATAACCAGACACAGACAGGACTTCAGAGTCTACTCCTCCTGTACTATAATAACCAGACCAAGACAGGACCCCAGAGTCTACTCCTCCTGTACTATAATAACCTGACACAGACAGAACAGCAGAGTCTACATCTCCTGTACTATAATAACCAGACACAGACAGGACCCCAGAGTGTACTCCTCCTGTACTATAATAACCAGACACAGACAGGACAGCAGAGTCTACTCCTCCTGTGCTATACTACCCAGATACAGAAAGGACCCCAGAGTCTACTCCTCCTGTACTATAATAACCAGACACAGACAGGACAGCAGAGTCTACTCCTCCTGTACTATAATAACCAGACACAGACAGGACCCCAGAGTCTACTCCTCCTGTACTATAATAACCAGACACAGACAGGACAGCAGAGTCTACTCCTCCTGTACTATAATACCCAGACACAGACAGGACCCCAGAGTCTACTCCTCCTGTACTATAATAAACAGACACAGACTGGACAGCAGAGTCTACTCCTCCTGTACTATAATAACCAGACACAGACAGGACCCCAGAGTCTACTACTCCTGTACTATAATAACCAGACACAGACAGGACCCCAGAGTCTACACCTCCTGTACTATAATACCCAGCCACAGACAGGACCCCAGAGTCTTCTCCTCCTGTACTATAATAACCAGACATAGACAGGACCGCAGAGTCTACTCCTCCTGTAATAACCAGACACAGACAGGACCCCAGAGTGTACTCCTCCTGTACTATAATAACCAGACACAGACAGGACAGCAGAGTCTACTCCTCCTGTGCTATACTACCCAGATACAGAAAGGACCCCAGAGTCTACTCCTCCTGTACTATAATAACCAGACACAGACAGGACAGCAGAGTCTACTCCTCCTGTACTATAATAACCAGACACAGACAGGACCCCAGAGTCTACTCCTCCTGTACTATAATAACCAGACACAGACAGGACAGCAGAGTCTACTCCTCCTGTACTATAATACCCAGACACAGACAGGACCCCAGAGTCTACTCCTCCTGTACTATAATAAACAGACACAGACTGGACAGCAGAGTCTACTCCTCCTGTACTATAATAACCAGACACAGACAGGACCCCAGAGTCTACTACTCCTGTACTATAATAACCAGACACAGACAGGACCCCAGAGTCTACACCTCCTGTACTATAATACCCAGCCACAGACAGGACCCCAGAGTCTTCTCCTCCTGTACTATAATAACCAGACATAGACAGGACCGCAGAGTCTACTCCTCCTGTAATAACCAGACACAGACAGGACCCCAAAGTCTAATCCTCCTGTACTATAATACCCAGATACAGACAGGACCCCAGAGTCTACTCCTCCTGTACTATAATAACCTGACACAGACAGGAGAGCAGAGTCTACTCCTGTACTATAATAACCAGACACAGACAGGACAGCAGAGTCTACTCCTCCTGTACTATAATAACCAAACACAGACAGGACCCAGTGTCTACTCCCCCTGTACTATAATAACCAGACACAGACAGAACAGCAGAGTCTACTCCTCCTGTACTTTAAAACCCAGATACAGACAGGACAGCAAAGTCTACTCCTCCTGTACTATAATACCCAGACACAGACAGGACCCCAGAGTCTACTCCTCCTGTACTATAATAACCAGACACAGACAGGACAGCAGAGTCTACTCCTCCTGTACTATAATAAACAGACACAGACTGGACAGCAGAGTCTACTCCTCCTGTACTTTAATACCCAGATATAGACAGGACAGGAGAGTCTACTCTTCCTGTA
Source organism: Eleutherodactylus coqui (assembly GCF_035609145.1). NCBI lineage: Eukaryota > Metazoa > Chordata > Amphibia > Anura > Eleutherodactylidae > Eleutherodactylus > Eleutherodactylus coqui. Next base: position 103,456,215 of record NC_089849.1, read on the forward strand.
CTATAATACCCAGATACAGACAGGAAAGCAGAGTCTACTCCTCCTGTACTATAATACCCAGACACAGACAGGACCCCAGAGTCTACTCCTCCTGTACTATAATAACCAGACACAGACAGGACAGCAGAGACTACACCTCCTGTACTATAATAACCAGACACAGACAGGACCCCAGAGTCTACTCCTCCTGTACTATAATAACCAGACACAGACAGGACAGCAGAGTCTACTCCTCCTGTACTATAATAACCAGACACAGACAGGACAGCAGAGTCTACTCCTCCTGTACTATAATACCCAGACACAGACAGGACCCCAGAGTCTACTCCTCCTGTACTATAATAAACAGACACAGACTGGACAGCAGAGTCTACTCCTCCTGTACTATAATAACCAGACACAGACAGGATCCCAGAGTCTACTACTCCTGTACTATAAAAAACAGACACAGACTGGACAGCAGAGTCTACTCCTCCTGCACTATAATAACCAGACACAGACAGGACCCCAGAGTCTACTCCTCCTGTACTATAATAACCAGACACAGACAGAACAGCAGAGTCTACATCTCCTGTACTATAATAAACAGACACAGACAGGACTCTAGAGTCTACACCTCCTGTACTATAATACCCATACACAGACAGGACCCCGAGTCCAGTCCTCCTGTACTATAATAACCAGACACAGACAAGACAGCAGAGTCTATTCCACCTGTACTATAATAAACAGACACAGACTGGACAGCAGAGTCTACTCCTCCTGTACTATAATAGCCAGACACAGACAGGACCCCAGAGTCTACTACTCCTGTACCATAATAAACAGACACAGACGGGACAGCAGAGTCTACTCCTCCTGCACTATAATAACCAGACACAGACAGGACCCCAGAGTCTACTCCTCCTGTACTATAATAACCAGACACAGACAGGACAGCAGAGTCTACTCCTCCTGTACTATAATACCCAGACACAGACAGGACCCCAGAGTCTACTCCTCCTGTACTATAATAACCAGACACAGACAGGACCCCAGAGTCTACTCCTCCTGTACTATAATAACCAGACACAGACAGGACAGCAGAGTCTACTCCTCCTGTACTATAATACCCAGACACAGACAGGACCCCAGAGTCTACTCCTCCTGTACTATAATAACCAGACACAGACAGGACAGCAGAGACTACACCTCCTGTACTATAATAACCAGACACAGACAGGACCCCAGAGTCTACTCTTCCTGTACTACAATACCCAGATACAGACAGGAAAGCAGAGTCTACTCCTCCTGTACTATAATACCCAGACACAGACAGGACCCCAGAGTCTACTCCTCCTGTACTATAATAACCAGACACAGACAGGACAGCAGAGTCTACTCCTCCTGTACTATAATAAACAGACACAGACTGGACAGCAGAGTCTACTCCTCCTGTACTATAATAACCAGACACAGACAGGACCCCAGAGTCTACTACTCCTGTACTATAAAAAACAGACACAGACTGGACAGCAGAGTCTACTCCTCCTGCACTATAATAACCAGACACAGACAGGACCCCAGAGTCTACTCCTCCTGTACTATAATAACCAGACACAGACAGAACAGCAGAGTCTACATCTCCTGTACTACAATAACCAGACACAGACAGGACTCCAGAGTCTACACCTCCTGTACTATAATACCCATACACAGACAGGACCCCGAGTCTAGTCCTCCTGTACTATAATAACCAGACACAGACAAGACAGCAGAGTCTATTCCACCTGTACTATAATAAACAGACAAAGACTGGACAGCAGAGTCTACTCCTCCTGTACTATAATAGCCAGACACAGACAGGACCCCAGAGTCTACTACTCCTGTACTATAATAAACAGACACAGACTGGACAGCAGAGTCTACTCCTCCAGCACTATAATAACCAGACACAGACAGGACCCCAGAGTCTACTCCTCCTGTACTATAATAACCAGACACAGACAGAACAGCAGAGTCTACATCTCCTGTACTATAATAACCAGACACACACAGGACTCCAGAGTCTACACCTCCTATACTATAATAACCATACACAGACAGGACCCCGAGTCTAGTCCTCCTGTACTATAATAACCAGACACAGACAAGACAGCAGAGTCTATTCCACCTGTACTATAATAACCAGACACCGACAGGACCCCAGAGTTTACTCCTCCTGTACTATAATAACCAGACACAGACAGGACATCAGAGTCTACTCCTCCTGTACTATAATAACCAGACCAAGACAGGACCCCAGAGTCTACTCCTCCTGTACTATAATAACCTGACACAGACAGAACAGCAGAGTCTACATCTCCTGTACTATAATAACCAGACACAGACAGGACAGCAGAGTCTACTCCTCCTGTACTATACTACCCAGATACAGAAAGGACCCCAGAGTCTACTCCTCCTGTACTATAATAACCAGACAGACAGGACAGCAGAGTCTACTCCTCCTGTACTATACTACCCAGATACAGAAAGGACCCCAGAGTCTACTCCTCCTGTACTATAATAACCAGACACAGACAGGACAGCAGAGACTACACCTCCTGTACTATAATAACCAGACACAGACAGGACCCCAGAGTCTACTCCTCCTGTACTATAATAACCAGACACAGACAGGACAGCAGAGTCTACTCCTCCTGTACTATAATACCCAGACACAGACAGGACCCCAGAGTCTACTCCTCCTGTACTATAATAAACAGACACAGACTGGACAGCAGAGTCTACTCCTCCTGTACTTTAATAACCAGACACAGACAGGACAGCAGGGTCTACTCCTCCTGCACTATAATAACCAGACACAGACAGGACCCCAGAGTCTACTACTCCTGTACTATAATAACCAGACACAGACAGGACCCCAGAGTCTACACCTCCTGTACTATAATACCCAGACACAGACAGGACCCCAGAGTCTTCTCCTCCTGTACTATAATAACCAGACACAGACAGGACCCCAGAGTCTACTCCTCCTGTAATAACCAGACACAGACAGGACCCCCGAGTCTACTCCTCCTGTACTATAATAATCTAACAGACAGGACCCCAAAGTCTAATCCTCCTGTACTATAATACCCAGATACAGACAGGACCCCAGAGTCTACTCCTCCTGTACTATAATAACCTGACACAGATAGGAGAACAGAGTCTACTCCTGTACTATAATTACCAGACACAGACAGGACAGCAGAGTCTACTCCTCCTGTATTATAATAACCAAACACAGACAGGACCCAGTGTCTACTGCCCCTGTACTATAATAACCAGACACAGACAGAACAGCAGAGTCTACTCCTCCTGTACTTTAATACCCAGATACAGACAGGACAGCAGAGTCTACTCCTCCTGTACTATAATACCCAGATACAGACAGGACAGGAGAGTCCACTCTTTCTGTACTATAATACCCAGATACAAACAGGACAGCAGAATCTACTCCTCCTGTACTATAATACCCAGACACAGACAGGACAGCAGAGTCTACTCCTCCTGTACTATAATAACCAGACACAGACAGGACAGCAGAGTCTACTCCTCCTGTACTATAATACCCAGACACAGACAGGACCCCAGAGTCTACTCCTCCTGTACTATAATAAACAGACACAGACTGGACAGCAGAGTCTACTCCTCCTGTACTATAATAACCAGACACAGACAGGACCCCAGAGTCAACTACTCCTGTACTATAAAAAACAGACACAGACTGGACAGCAGGGTCTACTCCTCCTGCACTATAATAACCAGACACAGACAAGACCCCAGAGTCTACTCCTCCTGTACTATAATAACCAGACACAGACAGAACAGCAGAGTCTACATCTCCTGTACTATAATAACCAGACACAGACAGGACCCCAGAGTCTACTCCTCCTGTACTATAATAACCAGACACAGACAGGACCCCTGAGTCTACTCCTCCTGTACTATAATAACCAGACACAGACAGGACAGCAGAGTCTACTCCCCCTGTACTATAATAAACAGACACAGACTGGACAGCAGAGTCCACTCCTCCTGTACTGTAATAACCAGACACAGACAGGACCCCAGAGTCTACTCCTCCTGTACTATAATAAACAGACACAGACAGGACCCCAGAGTCTACTCCTCCTGTACTATAATAACCAGACACAAACAAGACCCCCGAGTCTACACCTCCTGTACTATAATAATCTAACAGACATGACTCCAGAGTCTAATCCTCCTGTACTATAATACCCAGATACAGACAGGACCCCAGAGTCTACTCCTCCTGTACTATAATAACCTGACACAGATAGGAGAGCAGAGTCTACTCCTGTACTATAATTACCAGACACAGACAGGACAGCAGAGTCTACTCCTCCTGTACTATAATAACCAAACACAGACAGGACCCAGTGTCTACTGCCCCTGTACTATAATAACCAGACACAGACAGAACAGCAGAGTCTACTCCTCCTGTACTTTAATACCCAGATACAGACAGGACAGCAGAGTCTACTCCTCCTGTACTATAATACCCAGATATAGACAGGACAGGAGAGTCTACTCTTTCTGTACTATAATACCCAGATACAAACAGGACAGGAGAGTCTACTCCTCCTGTACTATAATACCCAGACACAGACAGAACAGCAGAGTCTACTCCTCCTGTACTATAATAACCAGACACAGACAGGACAGCAGAGTCTACTCCTCCTGTACTATAATACCCAGACACAGACAGGACCCCAGAGTCTACTCCTCCTGTACTATAATAAACAGACACAGACTGGACAGCAGAGTCTACTCCTCCTGTACTTTAATACCCAGATATAGACAGGACAGGAGAGTCTACTCTTCCTGTACTACAATACCCAGATACAGACAGGAAAGCAGAGTCTACTCCTCCTGTACTATAATACCCAGACACAGACAGGACCCCAGAGTCTACTCCTCCTGTACTATAATAACCAGACACAGACAGGACAGCAGAGTCTACTCCTCCTGTACTATAATACCCAGACACAGACAGGACCCCAGAGTCTACTCCTCCTGTACTATAATAAACAGACACAGACTGGACAGCAGAGTCTACTCCTCCTGTACTATAATAACCAGACACAGACAGGACCCCAGAGTCTACTACTCCTGTACTATAAAAAACAGACACAGACTGGACAGCAGAGTCTACTCCTCCTGCACTATAATAACCAGACACAGACAGGACCCCAGAGTCTACTCCTCCTGTACTATAATAACCAGACACAGACAGAACAGCAGAGTCTACATCTCCTGTACTATAATAACCAGACACAGACAGGACTCCAGAGTCTACACCTCCTGTACTATAATACCCATACACAGACAGGACCCCGAGTCTAGTCCTCCTGTACTATAATAACCAGACACAGACAAGACAGCAGAGTCTATTCCACCTGTACTATAATAAACAGACAAAGACTGGACAGCAGAGTCTACTCCTCCTGTACTATAATAGCCAGACACAGACAGGACCCCAGAGTCTACTACTCCTGTACTATAATAAACAGACACAGACTGGACAGCAGAGTCTACTCCTCCTGCACTATAATAACCAGACACAGACAGGACCCCAGAGTCTACTCCTCCTGTACTATAATAACCAGACACAGACAGAACAGCAGAGTCTACATCTCCTGTACTATAATAACCAGACACAGACAGGACTCCAGAGTCTACACCTCCTATACTATAATAACCATACACAGACAGGACCCCGAGTCTAGTCCTCCTGTACTATAATAACCAGACACAGACAAGACAGCAGAGTCTATTCCACCTGTAGTATAATAACCAGACACCGACAGGACCCCAGAGTTTACTCCTCCTGTACTATAATAACCAGACACAGACAGGACATCAGAGTCTACTCCTCCTGTACTATAATAACCAGACCAAGACAGGACCCCAGAGTCTACTCCTCCTGTACTACAATAACCAGACGCAGACAGGACAGCAGAGTCTACTCCTCCTGTACTATACTACCCAGATACAGAAAGGACCCCAGAGTCTACTCCTCCTGTACTATAATAACCAGACACAGACAGGACAGCAGAGTCTACACCTCCTGTACTATAATAACCAGACACAGACAGGACCCCAGAGTCTACTCCTCCTGTACTATAATAACCAGACACAGACAGGACAGCAGAGTCTACTCCTCCTGTACTATAATACCCAGACACAGACAGGACCCCAGAGTCTACTGCTCCTGTACTATAATAAACAGACACAGACTGGACAGCAGAGTCTACTCCTCCTGTACTATAATAACCAGACACAGACAGGACCCCAGAGTCTACTCCTCCTCTGCTATAATAAACAGACACAGACTGGACAGCAGAGTCTACTCCTCCTGTACTATAATAACCAGACACAGACAGGACCCCAGAGTCTACTCCTTCTGTACTATAATAACCAGACACAGAGAGAACAGCAGAGTCTACATCTCCTGTACTATAATAACCAGACACAGACAGGACAGCAGAGTCTACACCTCCTGTACTATAATAACCAGACACAGACAGGACCCCAGAGTCTACTCCTCCTGTACTATAATAAACAGACACAGACTGGACAGCAGAGTCTACTCCTCCTGTACTATAATAACCAGACACAGACAGGACCCCAGAGTCTACTCCTCCTGTACTATAATAAAAAGACACAGACAGGACAGCAGAGTCTACTCCCCCTGTACTATAATAAACAGACACAGACTGGACAGCAGAGTCTACTCCTCCTGTACTATAATAGCCAGACACAGACAGGACCCCAGAGTCTACTCCTCCTGTACTATAATAAACAGACACAGACAGGACCCCAGAGTCTACTCCTCCTGTACTATAATAACCAGACACAAACAAGACCCCCGAGTCTACTCCTCCTGTACTATAATAATCTAACAGACATGACTCCAGAGTCTACTCCTCCTGTACTATACTACCCAGACACAGACAGGCCAGCAGAGTCTACTCCTGTAATATAATAACCAGAAATAGACAGTACCCCGAGTCTGCTCCTCTTGTACTATAATAACCCGACACAGACAGGGCAGCAGAGTTTACTCCTGCTGTACTATAATACCCAGATACAGACAGGAACTAAGAGTCTACTCCTCCTGTACTATAATAACCCAACACAGACAGGACAGCAGACTCTACACCTCCTGTACTATAATAACCAGACACAGACAGGACCCCAGAGTTTACTCCTCATGTACTATAATAACCAGACACAGACAGGACAGCAGAGTCTACTCCTCCTGTACTATAATAACCAGACACAGACAGGACCCCAGAGTCTACTCCTCCTGTACTATAATAACCAGACACAGACAGGACAGCAGAGTCTACACCTCCTGTACTATAATACCCATACACAGACAGGACCCCGAGTCTAGTCCTCCTGTACTATAATAACCAGACACAGACAAGACAGCAGAGTCTATTCCACCTGTACTATAATAACCAGACACCGACAGGACCCCAGAGTTTACTCCTCCTGTACTATAATAACCAGACACAGACAGGACATCAGAGTCTACTCCTCCTGTACTATAATAACCAGACCAAGACAGGACCCCAGAATCTACTCCTCCTGTACTATAATAACCTGACACAGACAGAACAGCAGAGTCTACATCTCCTGTACTATAATAACCAGACACAGACAGGACCCCAGAGTGTACTCCTCCTGTACTATAATAACCAGACACAGACAGCACAGCAGAGTCTACTCCTCCTGTGCTATACTACCCAGATACAGAAAGGACCCCAGAGTCTACTCCTCCTGTACTATAATAACCAGACACAGACAGGACAGCAGAGTCTACTCCTCCTGTACTATAATAACCAGACACAGACAGGACCCCAGAGTCTACTCCTCCTGTACTATAATAACCAGACACAGACAGGACAGCAGAGTCTACTCCTCCTGTACTATAATACCCAGACACAGACAGGACCCCAGAGTCTACTCCTCCTGTACTATAATAAACAGATACAGACTGGACAGCAGAGTCTACTCCTCCTGTACTATAATAACCAGACACAGACAGGACCCCAGAGTCTACTACTCCTGTACTATAATAACCAGACACAGACAGGACCCCAGAGTCTACACCTCCTGTACTATAATAACCAGACACAGACAGGACCCCAGAGTCTTCTCCTCCTGTACTATAATAACCAGACATAGACAGGACCGCAGAGTCTACTCCTCCTGTAATAACCAGACACAGACAGGACCCCCGAGTCTACTCCTCCTGTACTATAATAATCTAACAGACAGGACCCCAAAGTCTAATCCTCCTGTACTATAATACCCAGATACAGACAGGACCCCAGAGTCTACTCCTCCTGTACTATAATAACCTGACACAGACAGGAGAGCAGAGTCTACTCCTGTACTATAATAACCAGACACAGACAGGACAGCAGAGTCTACTCCTCCTGTACTATAATAACCAAACACAGACAGGACCCAGTGTCTACTCCCCCTGTACTATAATAACCAGACACAGACAGAACAGCAGAGTCTACTCCTCCTGTACTTTAAAACCCAGATACAGACAGGACAGCAAAGTCTACTCCTCCTGTGCTATAATACCCAGACACAGACAGGACCCCAGAGTCTACTCCTCCTGTACTATAATAACCAGACACAGACAGGACAGCAGAGTCTACTCCTCCTGTACTATAATAAACAGACACAGACAGGACAGCAGAGTCTACTCCTCCTGTACTATAATACCCAGATATAGACAGGACAGGAGAGTCTACTCTTCCTGTACTATAATACCCAGATACAGACAGGTAAGCAGAGTCTACTCCTCCTGTACTATAATACCCAGACACAGACAGGACCCCAGAGTCTACTCCTCCTGTACTATAATAACCAGACACAGACAGGACAGCAGAGTCTACTCCTGTACTATAATACCCAGACACAGACAGGACCCCAGAGTCTACTCCTCCTGTACTATAATAAACAGACACAGACTGGACAGCAGAGTCTACTCCTCCTGTACTATAATAACCAGACACAGACAGGACCCCAGAGTCTACTACTCCTGTACTATAAAAAACAGACACAGACTGGACAGCAGAGTCTACTCCTCCTGCACTATAATAACCAGACACAGACAGAACAGCAGAGTCTACATCACCTGTACTATAATAAACAGACACAGACAGGACTCTAGAGTCTACACCTCCTGTACTATAATACCCAGACACAGACAGGACCCCAGAGTCTACTCCTCCTGTACTATAATAACCAGACACAGACAGAACAGCAGAGTCTACATCTCCTGTACTATAATAAACAGACACAGACAGGACTCTAGAGTCTACACCTCCTGTACTATAATACCCATACACAGACAGGACCCCGAGTCCAGTCCTCCTGTACTATAATAACCAGACACAGACAAGACAGCAGAGTCTATTCCACCTGTACTATAATAAACAGACACAGACAGGACCCCAGAGTCTACTCCTCCTGTACTATAATAGCCAGACACAGACAGGACCCCAGAGTCTACTACTCCTGTACTATAATAAACAGACACAGACTGGACAGCAGAGTCTACTCCTCCAGCACTATAATAACCAGACACAGACAGGACCCCAGAGTCTACTCCTCCTGTACTATAATAACCAGACACAGACAGAACAGCAGAGTCTACATCTCCTGTACTATAATAACCAGACACACACAGGACTCCAGAGTCCAGTCCTCCTGTACTATAATAACCAGACACAGACAAGACAGCAGAGTCTATTCCACCTGTACTATAATAACCAGACACCGACAGGACCCCAGAGTTTACTCCTCCTGTACTATAATAACCAGACACAGACAGGACATCAGAGTCTACTCCTCCTGTACTATAATAACCAGACCAAGACAGGACCCCAGAGTCTACTCCTCCTGTACTATAATAACCTGACACAGACAGAACAGCAGAGTCTACATCTCCTATACTATAATAACCAGACACAGACAGGACAGCAGAGTCTACTCCTCCTGTACTATACTACCCAGATACAGAAAGGACCCCAGAGTCTACTCCTCCTGTACTATAATAACCAGACACAGACTGGACAGCAGAGTCTACTCCTCCTGTACTTTAATACCCAGATATAGACAGGACAGGAGAGTCTACTCTTCCTGTACTACAATACCCAGATACAGACAGGAAAGCAGAGTCTACTCCTCCTGTACTATAATACCCAGACACAGACAGGACCCCAGAGTCTACTCCTCCTGTACTATAATAAACAGACACAGACAGGACAGCAGAGTCTACTCCTCCTGTACTTTAATAACCAGACACAGACCGGACAGCAGGGTCTACTCCTCCTGCACTATAATAACCAGACACAGACAGGACCCCAGAGTCTACTACTCCTGTACTATAATAACCAGACACAGACAGGACCCCAGAGTCCACACCTCCTGTACTATAATACCCAGACACAGACAGGACCCCAGAGTCTTCTCCTCCTGTACTATAATAACCAGACACAGACAGGACCCCAGAGTCTACTCCTCCTGTAATAACCAGACACAGACAGGACCCCCGAGTCTACTCCTCCTGTACTATAATAATCTAACAGACAGGACCCCAAAGTCTAATCCTCCTGTACTATAATACCCAGATACAGACAGGACCCCAGAGTCTACTCCTCCTGTACTATAATAACCTGACACAGATAGGAGAACAGAGTCTACTCCTGTACTATAATTACCAGACACAGACAGGACAGCAGAGTCTACTCCTCCTGTACTATAATAACCAAACACAGACAGGACCCAGTGTCTACTGCCCCTGTACTATAATAACCAGACACAGACAGAACAGCAGAGTCTACTCCTCCTGTACTTTAATACCCAGATACAGACAGGACAGCAGAGTCTACTCCTCCTGTACTATAATACCCAGATACAGACAGGACAGGAGAGTCCAATCTTTCTGTACTATAATACCCAGATACAAACAGGACAGCAGAGTCTACTCCTCCTGTACTATAATACCCAGACACAGACAGGACAGCAGAGTCTACTCCTCCTGTACTATAATAACCAGACACAGACAGGACAGCAGAGTCTACTCCTCCTGTACTATAATACCCAGACACAGACAGGACCCCAGAGTCTACTCCTCCTGTACTATAATAAACAGACACAGACTGGACAGCAGAGTCTACTCCTCCTGTACTATAATAACCAGACACAGACAGGACCCCAGAGTCTACTACTCCTGTACTATAAAAAACAGACACAGACTGGACAGCAGGGTCTACTCCTCCTGCACTATAATAACCAGACACAGACAAGACCCCAGAGTCTACTCCTCCTGTACTATAATAACCAGACACAGACAGAACAGCAGAGTCTACATCTCCTGTACTATAATAACCAGACACAGACAGGACCCCAGAGTCTACACCTCCTGTACTATAATAACCAGACACAGACAGGACCCCAGAGTCTACTCCTCCTGTACTATAATAAACAGACACAGACTGGACAGCAGAGTCTACTCCTCCTGTACTATAATAACCAGACACAGACAGGACCCCTGAGTCTACTCCTCCTGTACTATAATAACCAGACACAGACAGGACAGCAGAGTCTACTCCCCCTGTACTATAAAAAACAGACACAGACTGGACAGCAGAGTCTACTCCTCCTGTACTGTAATAACCAGACACAGACAGGACCCCAGAGTCTACTCCTCCTGTACTATAATAAACAGACACAGACAGGACCCCAGAGTCTACTCCTCCTGTACTATAATAACCAGACACAAACAAGACCCCCGAGTCTACTCCTCCTGTACTATAATAATCTAACAGACATGACTCCAGAGTCTAATCCTCCTGTACTATAATACCCAGATACAGACAGGACCCCAGAGTCTACTCCTCCTGTACTATAATAACCTGACACAGATAGGAGAGCAGAGTCTACTCCTGTACTATAATTACCAGACACAGACAGGACAGCAGAGTCTACTCCTCCTGTACTATAATAACCAAACACAGACAGGACCCAGTGTCTACTGCCCCTGTACTATGATAACCAGACACAGACAGAACAGCAGAGTCTACTCCTCCTGTACTTTAATACCCAGATACAGACAGGACAGCAGAGTCTACTCCTCCTGTACTATAATACCCAGATATAGACAGGACAGGAGAGTCTACTCTTTCTGTACTATAATACCCAGATACAAACAGGACAGGAGAGTCTACTCCTCCTGTACTATAATACCCAAACACAGACAGGACAGCAGAGTCTACTCCTCCTGTACTATAATAACCAGACACAGACAGGACAGCAGAGTCTACTCCTCCTGTACTATAATACCCAGACACAGACAGGACCCCAGAGTCTACTCCTCCTGTACTATAATAAACAGACACAGACTGGACAGCAGAGTCTACTCCTCCTGTACTTTAATACCCAGATATAGACAGGACAGGAGAGTCTACTCTTCCTGTACTACAATACCCAGATACAGACAGGAAAGCAGAGTCTACTCCTCCTGTACTATAATACCCAGACACAGACAGGACCCCAGAGTCTACTCCTCCTGTACTATAATAACCAGACACAGACAGGACAGCAGAGTCTACTCCTCCTGTACTATAATACCCAGACACAGACAGGACCCCAGAGTCTACTCCTCCTGTACTATAATAAACAGACACAGACTGGACAGCAGAGTCTACTCCTCCTGTACTATAATAAACAGACACAGACAGGACCCCAGAGTCTACTACTCCTGTACTATAAAAAACAGACACAGACTGGACAGCAGAGTCTACTCCTCCTGCACTATAATAACCAGACACAGACAGGACCCCAGAGTCTACTCCTCCTGTACTATAATAACCAGACACAGACAGAACAGCAGTGTCTACATCTCCTGTACTATAATAACCAGACACAGACAGGACTCCAGAGTCTACACCTCCTGTACTATAATACCCATACACAGACAGGACCCCGAGTCTAGTCCTCCTGTACTATAATAACCAGACACAGACAAGACAGCAGAGTCTATTCCACCTGTACTATAATAAACAGACAAAGACTGGACAGCAGAGTCTACTCCTCCTGTACTATAATAGCCAGACACAGACAGGACCCCAGAGTCTACTACTCCTGTACTATAATAAACAGACACAGACTGGACAGCAGAGTCTACTCCTCCTGCACTATAATAACCAGACACAGACAGGACCCCAGAGTCTACTCCTCCTGTACTATAATAACCAGACACAGACAGAACAGCAGAGTCTACATCTCCTGTACTATAATAACCAGACACAGACAGGACTCCAGAGTCTACACCTCCTATACTATAATAACCATACACAGACAGGACCCCGAGTCTAGTCCTCCTGTACTATAATAACCAGACACAGACAAGACAGCAGAGTCTATTCCACCTGTACTATAATAACCAGACACCGACAGGACCCCAGAGTTTACTCCTCCTGTACTATAATAACCAGACACAGACAGGACATCAGAGTCTACTCCTCCTGTACTATAATAACCAGACCAAGACAGGACCCCAGAGTCTACTCCTCCTGTACTATAATAACCTGACACAGACAGAACAGCAGAGTCTACATCTCCTGTACTATAATAACCAGACACAGACAGGACAGCAGAGTCTACTCCTCCTGTACTATACTACCCAGATACAGAAAGGACCCCAGAGTCTACTCCTCCTGTACTATAATAACCAGACAGACAGGACAGCAGAGTCTACTCCTCCTGTACTATACTACCCAGATACAGAAAGGACCCCAGAGTCTACTCCTCCTGTACTATAATAACCAGACACAGACAGGACAGCAGAGTCTACACCTCCTGTACTATAATAACCAGACACAGACAGGACCCCAGAGTCTACTCCTCCTGTACTATAATAACCAGACACAGACAGGACAGCAGAGTCTACTCCTCCTGTACTATAATACCCAGACACAGACAGGACCCCAGAGTCTACTCCTCCTGTACTATAATAAACAGACACAGACTGGACAGCAGAGTCTACTCCTCCTGTACTTTAATAACCAGACACAGACAGGACAGCAGGGTCTACTCCTCCTGCACTATAATAACCAGACACAGACAGGATCCCAGAGTCTACTACTCCTGTACTATAATAACCAGACACAGACAGGACCCCAGAGTCTACACCTCCTGTACTATAATACCCAGACACAGACAGGACCCCAGAGTCTCTCCTCCTGTACTATAATAACCAGACACAGACAGGACCCCAGAGTCTACTCCTCTTGTAATAACCAGACACAGACAGGACCCCCGAGTCTACTCCTCCTGTACTATAATAATCTAACAGACAGGACCCCAAAGTCTAATCCTCGTGTACTATAATACCCAGATACAGACAGGACCCCAGAGTCTACTCCTCCTGTACTATAATAACCTGACACAGATAGGAGAGCAGAGTCTACTCCTGTACTATAATTACCAGACACAGACAGGACAGCAGAGTCTACTCCTCCTGTACTATAATAACCAAACACAGACAGGACCCAGTGTCTACTGCCCCTGTACTATAATAACCAGACACAGACAGAACAGCAGAGTCTACTCCTCCTGTACTTTTAATACCCAGATACAGACAGGACAGCAGAGTCTACTCCTCCTGTACTATAATACCCAGATATAGACAGGACAGGAGAGTCTACTCTTTCTGTACTATAATACCCAGATACAAACAGGACAGCAGAGTCTACTCCTCCTGTACTATAATACCCAGACACAGACAGGACAGCAGAGTCTACTCCTCCTGTACTATAATAACCAGACACAGACAGGACAGCAGAGTCTACTCCTCCTGTACTATAATACCCAGACACAGACAGGACCCCAGAGTCTACTCCTCCTGTACTATAATAAACAGACACAGACTGGACAGCAGAGTCTACTCCTCCTGTACTATAATAACCAGACACAGACAGGACCCCAGAGTCTACTACTCCTGTACTATAAAAAACAGACACAGACTGGACAGCAGAGTCTACTCCTCCTGTACTATAATAACCAGACACAGACAGGACCCCAGAGTCTACTCCTCCTGTACTATAATAAAAAGACACAGACAGGACAGCAGAGTCTACTCCCCCTGTACTATAATAAACAGACACAGACTGGACAGCAGAGTCTACTCCTCCTGTACTATAATAGCCAGACACAGACAGGACCCCAGAGTCTACTCCTCCTGTACTATAATAAACAGACACAGACAGGACCCCAGAGTCTACTCCTCCTGTACTATAATAACCAGACACAAACAAGACCCCCGAGTCTACTCCTCCTGTACTATAATAATCTAACAGACATGACTCCAGAGTCTACTCCTCCTGTACTATACTACCCAGACACAGACAGGCCAGCAGAGTCTACTCCTGTAATATAATAACCAGAAATAGACAGTACCCCGAGTCTGCTCCTCTTGTACTATAATAACCCGACACAGACAGGACAGCAGAGTTTACTCCTGCTGTACTATAATACCCAGATACAGACAGGAACTAAGAGTCTACTCCTCCTGTACTATAATAACCCAACACAGACAGGACAGCAGACTCTACACCTCCTGTACTATAATAACCAGACACAGACAGGACCCCAGAGTCTACTCCTCATGTACTATAATAACCAGACACAGACAGGACAGCAGAGTCTACTCCTCCTGTACTATAATAACCAGACACAGACAGGACCCCAGAGTCTACTCCTCCTGTACTATAATAACCAGACACAGACAGGACAGCAGAGTCTACACCTCCTGTACTATAATACCCATACACAGACAGGACCCCGAGTCTAGTCCTCCTGTACTATAATAACCAGACACAGACAAGACAGCAGAGTCTATTCCACCTGTACTATAATAACCAGACACCGACAGGACCCCAGAGTTTACTCCTCCTGTACTATAATAACCAGACACAGACAGGACATCAGAGTCTACTCCTCCTGTACTATAATAACCAGACCAAGACAGGACCCCAGAGTCTACTCCTCCTGTACTATAATAACCTGTCACAGACAGAACAGCAGAGTCTACATCTCCTGTACTATAATAACCAGACACAGACAGGACCCCAGAGTGTACTCCTCCTGTACTATAATAACCAGACACAGACAGGACAGCAGAGTCTACTCCTCCTGTGCTATACTACCCAGATACAGAAAGGACCCCAGAGTCTACTCCTCCTGTACTATAATAACCAGACACAGACAGGACAGCAGAGTCTACTCCTCCTGTACTATAATAACCAGACACAGACAGGACCCCAGAGTCTACTCCTCCTGTACTATAATAACCAGACACAGACAGGACAGCAGAGTCTACTCCTCCTGTACTATAATACCCAGACACAGACAGGACCCCAGAGTCTACTCCTCCTGTACTATAATAAACAGACACAGACTGGACAGCAGAGTCTACTCCTCCTGTACTATAATAACCAGACACAGACAGGACCCCAGAGTCTACTACTCCTGTACTATAATAACCAGACACAGACAGGACCCCAGAGTCTACACCTCCTGTACTATAATACCCAGACACAGACAGGACCCCAGAGTCTTCTGCTCCTGTACTATAATAACCAGACATAGACAGGACCGCAGAGTCTACTCCTCCTGTAATAACCAGACACAGACAGGACCCCCGAGTCTACTCCTCCTGTACTATAATAATCTAACAGACAGGACCCCAAAGTCTAATCCTCCTGTACTATAATACCCAGATACAGACAGGACCCCAGAGTCTACTCCTCCTGTACTATAATAACCTGACACAGACAGGAGAGCAGAGTCTACTCCTGTACTATAATAACCAGACACAGACAGGACAGCAGAGTCTACTCCTCCTGTACTATAATAACCAAACACAGACAGGACCCAGTGTCTACTCCCCCTGTACTATAATAACCAGACACAGACAGAACAGCAGAGTCTACTCCTCCTGTACTTTAAAACCCAGATACAGACAGGACAGCAAAGTCTACTCCTCCTGTACTATAATACCCAGACACAGACAGGACCCCAGAGTCTACTCCTCCAGTACTATAATAACCAGACACAGACAGGACAGCAGAGTCTACTCCTCCTGTACTATAATACCCAGACACAGACAGGACCCCAGAGTCTATTCCTCCTGTACTATAATAAACAGACACAGACTGGACAGCAGAGTCTACTCCTCCTGTACTTTAATACCCAGATATAGACAGGACAGGAGAGTCTACTCTTCCTGTACTATAATACCCAGATACAGACAGGAAAGCAGAGTCTACTCCTCCTGTACTATAATAACCAGACACAGACAGGACAGCAGAGTCTACTCATCCTGTACTATAATACCCAGACACAGACAGGACCCCAGAGTCTACTCCTCCTGTACTATAATAAACAGACACAGACTGGACAGCAGAGACTACTCCTCCTGTACTATAATAACCAGACACAGACAGGACCCCAGAGTCTACTACTCCTGTACTATAAAAAATAGACACAGACTGGACAGCAGAGTCTACTCCTCCTGCACTATAATAACCAGACACAGACAGGACCCCAGAGTCTACTCCTCCTGTACTATAATAACCAGACACAGACAGAACAGCAGAGTCTACATCTCCTGTACTATAATAAACAGACACAGACAGGACTCTAGAGTCTACACCTCCTGTACTATAATACCCATACACAGACAGGACCCCGAGTCCAGTCCTCCAGTACTATAATAACCAGACACAGACAAGACAGCAGAGTCTATTCCACCTGTACTATAATAAACAGACACAGACTGGACAGCAGAGTCTACTCCTCCTGTACTATAATAGCCAGACACAGACAGGACCCCAGAGTCTACTACTCCTGTACCATAATAAACAGACACAGACGGGACAGCAGAGTCTACTCCTCCTGCACTATAATAACCAGACACAGACAGGACCCCAGAGTCTACTCCTCCTGTACTATAATAAACAGACACAGACTGGACAGCAGAGTCTACTCCTCCTGTACTATAATAACCAGACACAGACAGGACCCCTGAGTCTACTCCTCCTGTACTATAATAACCAGACACAGACAGGACAGCAGAGTCTACTCCCCCTGTACTATAATAAACAGACACAGACTGGACAGCAGAGTCCACTCCTCCTGTACTGTAATAACCAGACACAGACAGGACCCCAGAGTCTACTCCTCCTGTACTATAATAAACAGACACAGACAGGACCCCAGAGTCTACTCCTCCTGTACTATAATAACCAGACACAAACAAGACCCCCGAGTCTACTCCTCCTGTACTATAATAATCTAACAGACATGACTCCAGAGTCTAATCCTCCTGTACTATAATACCCAGATACAGACAGGACCCCAGAGTCTACTCCTCCTGTACTATAATAACCTGACACAGATAGGAGAGCAGAGTCTACTCCTGTACTATAATTACCAGACACAGACAGGACAGCAGAGTCTACTCCTCCTGTACTATAATAACCAAACACAGACAGGACCCAGTGTCTACTGCCCCTGTATTATAATAACCAGACACAGACAGAACAGCAGAGTCTACTCCTCCTGTACTTTAATACCCAGATATAGACAGGACAGGAGAGTCTACTCTTTCTGTACTATAATACCCAGATACAAACAGGACAGGAGAGTCTACTCCTCCTGTACTATAATACCCAGACACAGACAGGACAGCAGAGTCTACTCCTCCTGTACTATAATAACCAGACACAGACAGGACAGCAGAGTCTACTCCTCCTGTACTATAATACCCAGACACAGACAGGACCCCAGAGTATACTCCTCCTGTACTATAATAAACAGACACAGACTGGACAGCAGAGTCTACTCCTCCTGTACTTTAATACCCAGATATAGACAGGACAGGAGAGTCTACTCTTCCTGTACTACAATACCCAGATACAGACAGGAAAGCAGAGTCTACTCCTCCTGTACTATAATACCCAGACACAGACAGGACCCCAGAGTCTACTCCTCCTGTACTATAATAACCAGACACAGACAGGACAGCAGAGTCTACTCCTCCTGTACTATAATACCCAGACACAGACAGGACCCCAGAGTCTACTCCTCCTGTACTATAATAAACAGACACAGACTGGACAGCAGAGTCTACTCCTCCTGTACTATAATAACCAGACACAGACAGGACCCCAGAGTCTACTACTCCTGTACTATAAAAAACAGACACAGACTGGACAGCAGAGTCTACTCCTCCTGCACTATAATAACCAGACACAGACAGGACCCCAGAGTCTACTCCTCCTGTACTATAATAACCAGACACAGACAGAACAGCAGAGTCTACATCTCCTGTACTATAATAACCAGACACAGACAGGACTCCAGAGTCTACACCTCCTGTACTATAATACCCATACACAGACAGGACCCCGAGTCTAGTCCTCCTGTACTATAATAACCAGACACAGACAAGACAGCAGAGTCTATTCCACCTGTACTATAATAAACAGACAAAGACTGGACAGCAGAGTCTACTCCTCCTGTACTATAATAGCCAGACACAGACAGGACCCCAGAGTCTACTCCTCCTGTACTATAATAAACAGACACAGACAGGACCCCAGAGTCTACTCCTCCTGTACTATAATAACCAGACACAAACAAGACCCCCGAGTCTACTCCTCCTGTACTATAATAATCTAACAGACAGGACCCCAGAGTCTACTCCTCCTGTACTATAATAACCAGACACAGACAGGACAGCAGAGTCTACTCCTCCTGTACTATAATACCCAGACACAGACAGGACCCCAGAGTCTACTCCTCCTGTACTATAATAAACAGACACAGACTGGACAGCAGAGTCTACTCCTCCTGTACTATAATAACCAGACACAGACAGGACCCCAGAGTCTACTACTCCTGTACTATAAAAAACAGACACAGACTGGACAGCAGAGTCTACTCCTCCTGCACTATAATAACCAGAAACAGACAGGACCCCAGAGTCTGCTCCTCCTGTACTATAATAACCAGACACAGACAGAACAGCAGAGTCTACATCTCCTGTACTATAATAACCAGACACAGACAGGACTCCAGAGTCTACACCTCCTGTACTATAATACCCATACACAGACAGGACCCCGAGTCTAGTCCTCCTGTACTATAATAACCAGACACAGACAAGACAGCAGAGTCTATTCCACCTGTACTATAATAAACAGACAAAGACTGGACAGCAGAGTCTACTCCTCCTGTACTATAATAGCCAGACACAGACAGGACCCCAGAGTCTACTACTCCTGTAGTATAATAAACAGACACAGACTGGACAGCAGAGTCTACTCCTCCTGCACTATAATAACCAGACACAGA
Source organism: Eleutherodactylus coqui (assembly GCF_035609145.1). NCBI lineage: Eukaryota > Metazoa > Chordata > Amphibia > Anura > Eleutherodactylidae > Eleutherodactylus > Eleutherodactylus coqui. The sequence goes on from NC_089849.1 coordinate 103,476,720, forward strand.
CAGGACCCCAGAGTCTACTCCTCCTGTACTATAATAACCAGACACAGACAGAACAGCAGAGTCTACATCTCCTGTACTATAATAACCAGACACAGACAGGACTCCAGAGTCTACACCTCCTATACTATAATAACCATACACAGACAGGACCCCGAGTCTAGTCCTCCTGTACTATAATAACCAGACACAGACAAGACAGCAGAGTCTATTCCACCTGTACTATAATAACCAGACACCGACAGGACCCCAGAGTTTACTCCTCCTGTACTATAATAACCAGACACAGACAGGACATCAGAGTCTACTCCTCCTGTAGTATAATAACCAGACCAAGACAGGACCCCAGAGTCTACTCCTCCTGTACTATAATAACCTGACACAGACAGAACAGCAGAGTCTACATCTCCTGTACTATAATAACCAGACACAGACAGGACAGCAGAGTCTACTCCTCCTGTACTATACTACCCAGATACAGAAAGGACCCCAGAGTCTACTCCTCCTGTACTATAATAACCAGACAGACAGGACAGCAGAGTCTACTCCTCCTGTACTATACTACCCAGATACAGAAAGGACCCCAGAGTCTACTCCTCCTGTACTATAATAACCAGACAGAGACAGGACAGCAGAGTCTACACCTCCTGTACTATAATAACCAGACACAGACAGGACCCCAGAGTCTACTCCTCCTGTACTATAATAACCAGACACAGACAGGACAGCAGAGTCTACTCCTCCTGTACTATAATACCCAGACACAGACAGGACCCCAGAGTCTACTCCTCCTGTACTATAATAAACAGACACAGACTGGACAGCAGAGTCTACTCCTCCTGTACTTTAATAACCAGACACAGACAGGACAGCAGGGTCTACTCCTCCTGCACTATAATAACCAGACACAGACAGGATCCCAGAGTCTACTACTCCTGTACTATAATAACCAGACACAGACTGGACCCCAGAGTCTACACCTCCTGTACTATAATACCCAGACACAGACAGGACCCCAGAGTCTCTCCTCCTGTACTATAATAACCAGACACAGACAGGACCCCAGAGTCTACTCCTCCTGTAATAACCAGACACAGACAGGACCCCCGAGTCTACTCCTCCTGTACTATAATAATCTAACAGACAGGACCCCAAAGTCTAATCCTCCTGTACTATAATACCCAGATACAGACAGGACCCCAGAGTCTACTCCTCCTGTACTATAATAACCTGACACAGATAGGAGAGCAGAGTCTACTCCTGTACTATAATTACCAGACACAGACAGGACAGCAGAGTCTACTCCTCCTGTACTATAATAACCAAACACAGACAGGACCCAGTGTCTACTGCCCCTGTACTATAATAACCAGACACAGACAGAACAGCAGAGTCTACTCCTCCTGTACTTTAATACCCAGATACAGACAGGACAGCAGAGTCTACTCCTCCTGTACTATAATACCCAGATATAGACAGGACAGGAGAGTCTACTCTTTCTGTACTATAATACCCAGATACAAACAGGACAGCAGAGTCTACTCCTCCTGTACTATAATACCCAGACACAGACAGGACAGCAGAGTCTACTCCTCCTGTACTATAATAACCAGACACAGACAGGACAGCAGAGTCTACTCCTCCTGTACTATAATACCCAGACACAGACAGGACCCCAGAGTCTACTCCTCCTGTACTATAATAAACAGACACAGACTGGACAGCAGAGTCTACTCCTCCTGTACTATAATAACCAGACACAGACAGGACCCCAGAGTCTACTACTCCTGTACTATAAAAAACAGACACAGACTGGACAGCAGGGTCTACTCCTCCTGCACTATAATAGCCAGACACAGACAGGACCACAGAGTCTACTCCTCCTGTACTATAATAACCAGACACAGACAGAACAGCAGAGTCTACATCTCCTGTACTATAATAACCAGACACAGACAGGACCCCAGAGTCTACACCTCCTGTACTATAATAACCAGACACAGACAGGACCCCAGAGTCTACTCCTCCTGTACTATAATAAACAGACACAGACTGGACAGCAGAGTCTACTCCTCCTGTACTATAATAACCAGACACAGACAGGACCCCTGAGTCTACTCCTCCTGTACTATAATAACCAGACACAGACAGGACAGCAGAGTCTACTCCCCCTGTACTATAATAAACAGACACAGACTGGACAGCAGAGTCCACTCCTCCTGTACTGTAATAACCAGACACAGACAGGACCCCAGAGTCTACTCCTCCTGTACTATAATAAACAGACACAGACAGGACCCCAGAGTCTACTCATCCTGTACTATAATAACCAGACACAAACAAGACCCCCGAGTCTACTCCTCCTGTACTATAATAATCTAACAGACATGACTCCAGAGTCTACTCCTCCTGTACTATATTACCCAGACACAGACAGGCCAGCAGAGTCTACTCCTGTAATATAATAACCAGAAACAGACAGTACCCCGAGTCTGCTCCTCTTGTACTATAATAACCCGACACAGACAGGACAGCAGAGTTTACTCCTGCTGTACTATAATACCCAGATACAGACAGGACAGCAGTCTACTCCGCCTGTACTATAATAACCAGACACAGACAGGACCCCAGAGTCTACTCCTCCTGTACAATAATAACCAGACACAGACAAGACAGCAGAGTCTATTCCACCTGTACTATAATAACCAGACCAAGACAGGACCCCAGAGTCTACTCCTCCTGTACTATAATAACCTGACACAGACAGAACAGCAGAGTCTACATCTCCTGTACTATAATAACCAGACACAGACAGGACAGCAGAGTCTACTCCTCCTGTACTATACTACCCAGATACAGAAAGGACCCCAGAGTCTACTCCTCCTGTACTATAATAACCAGACAGACAGGACAGCAGAGTCTACTCCTCCTGTACTATACTACCCAGATACAGAAAGGACCCCAGAGTCTACTCCTCCTGTACTATAATAACCAGACACAGACAGGACCCCTGAGTCTACTCCTCCTGTACTATAATAACCAGACACAGACAGGACAGCAGAGTCTACTCCCCCTGTACTATAATAAACAGACACAGACTGGACAGCAGAGTCCACTCCTCCTGTACTGTAATAACCAGACACAGACAGGACCCCAGAGTCTACTCCTCCTGTACTATAATAAACAGACACAGACAGGACCCCAGAGTCTACTCCTCCTGTACTATAATAACCAGACACAAACAAGACCCCCGAGTCTACTCCTCCTGTACTATAATAATCTAACAGACATGACTCCAGAGTCTAATCCTCCTGTACTATAATACCCAGATACAGACAGGACCCCAGAGTCTACTCCTCCTGTACTATAATAACCTGACACAGATAGGAGAGCAGAGTCTACTCCTGTACTATAATTACCAGACACAGACAGGACAGCAGAGTCTACTCCTCCTGTACTATAATAACCAAACACAGACAGGACCCAGTGTCTACTGCCCCTGTATTATAATAACCAGACACAGACAGAACAGCAGAGTCTACTCCTCCTGTACTTTAATACCCAGATATAGACAGGACAGGAGAGTCTACTCTTTCTGTACTATAATACCCAGATACAAACAGGACAGGAGAGTCTACTCCTCCTGTACTATAATACCCAGACACAGACAGGACAGCAGAGTCTACTCCTCCTGTACTATAATAACCAGACACAGACAGGACAGCAGAGTCTACTCCTCCTGTACTATAATACCCAGACACAGACAGGACCCCAGAGTATACTCCTCCTGTACTATAATAAACAGACACAGACTGGACAGCAGAGTCTACTCCTCCTGTACTTTAATACCCAGATATAGACAGGACAGGAGAGTCTACTCTTCCTGTACTACAATACCCAGATACAGACAGGAAAGCAGAGTCTACTCCTCCTGTACTATAATACCCAGACACAGACAGGACCCCAGAGTCTACTCCTCCTGTACTATAATAACCAGACACAGACAGGACAGCAGAGTCTACTCCTCCTGTACTATAATACCCAGACACAGACAGGACCCCAGAGTCTACTCCTCCTGTACTATAATAAACAGACACAGACTGGACAGCAGAGTCTACTCCTCCTGTACTATAATAACCAGACACAGACAGGACCCCAGAGTCTACTACTCCTGTACTATAAAAAACAGACACAGACTGGACAGCAGAGTCTACTCCTCCTGCACTATAATAACCAGACACAGACAGGACCCCAGAGTCTACTCCTCCTGTACTATAATAACCAGACACAGACAGAACAGCAGAGTCTACATCTCCTGTACTATAATAACCAGACACAGACAGGACTCCAGAGTCTACACCTCCTGTACTATAATACCCATACACAGACAGGACCCCGAGTCTAGTCCTCCTGTACTATAATAACCAGACACAGACAAGACAGCAGAGTCTATTCCACCTGTACTATAATAAACAGACAAAGACTGGACAGCAGAGTCTACTCCTCCTGTACTATAATAGCCAGACACAGACAGGACCCCAGAGTCTACTCCTCCTGTACTATAATAAACAGACACAGACAGGACCCCAGAGTCTACTCCTCCTGTACTATAATAACCAGACACAAACAAGACCCCCGAGTCTACTCCTCCTGTACTATAATAATCTAACAGACAGGACCCCAGAGTCTACTCCTCCTGTACTATAATAACCAGACACAGACAGGACAGCAGAGTCTACTCCTCCTGTACTATAATACCCAGACACAGACAGGACCCCAGAGTCTACTCCTCCTGTACTATAATAAACAGACACAGACTGGACAGCAGAGTCTACTCCTCCTGTACTATAATAACCAGACACAGACAGGACCCCAGAGTCTACTACTCCTGTACTATAAAAAACAGACACAGACTGGACAGCAGAGTCTACTCCTCCTGCACTATAATAACCAGACACAGACAGGACCCCAGAGTCTGCTCCTCCTGTACTATAATAACCAGACACAGACAGAACAGCAGAGTCTACATCTCCTGTACTATAATAACCAGACACAGACAGGACTCCAGAGTCTACACCTCCTGTACTATAATACCCATACACAGACAGGACCCCGAGTCTAGTCCTCCTGTACTATAATAACCAGACACAGACAAGACAGCAGAGTCTATTCCACCTGTACTATAATAAACAGACAAAGACTGGACAGCAGAGTCTACTCCTCCTGTACTATAATAGCCAGACACAGACAGGACCCCAGAGTCTACTACTCCTGTAGTATAATAAACAGACACAGACTGGACAGCAGAGTCTACTCCTCCTGCACTATAATAACCAGACACAGACAGGACCCCAGAGTCTACTCCTCCTGTACTATAATAACCAGACACAGACAGAACAGCAGAGTCTACATCTCCTGTACTATAATAACCAGACACAGACAGGACTCCAGAGTCTACACCTCCTATACTATAATAACCATACACAGACAGGACCCCGAGTCTAGTCCTCCTGTACTATAATAACCAGACACAGACAAGACAGCAGAGTCTATTCCACCTGTACTATAATAACCAGACACCGACAGGACCCCAGAGTTTACTCCTCCTGTACTATAATAACCAGACACAGACAGGACATCAGAGTCTACTCCTCCTGTAGTATAATAACCAGACCAAGACAGGACCCCAGAGTCTACTCCTCCTGTACTATAATAACCTGACACAGACAGAACAGCAGAGTCTACATCTCCTGTACTATAATAACCAGACACAGACAGGACAGCAGAGTCTACTCCTCCTGTACTATACTACCCAGATACAGAAAGGACCCCAGAGTCTACTCCTCCTGTACTATAATAACCAGACAGACAGGACAGCAGAGTCTACTCCTCCTGTACTATACTACCCAGATACAGAAAGGACCCCAGAGTCTACTCCTCCTGTACTATAATAACCAGACAGAGACAGGACAGCAGAGTCTACACCTCCTGTACTATAATAACCAGACACAGACAGGACCCCAGAGTCTACTCCTCCTGTACTATAATAACCAGACACAGACAGGACAGCAGAGTCTACTCCTCCTGTACTATAATACCCAGACACAGACAGGACCCCAGAGTCTACTCCTCCTGTACTATAATAAACAGACACAGACTGGACAGCAGAGTCTACTCCTCCTGTACTTTAATAACCAGACACAGACAGGACAGCAGGGTCTACTCCTCCTGCACTATAATAACCAGACACAGACAGGATCCCAGAGTCTACTACTCCTGTACTATAATAACCAGACACAGACAGGACCCCAGAGTCTACACCTCCTGTACTATAATACCCAGACACAGACAGGACCCCAGAGTCTCTCCTCCTGTACTATAATAACCAGACACAGACAGGACCCCAGAGTCTACTCCTCCTGTAATAACCAGACACAGACAGGACCCCCGAGTCTACTCCTCCTGTACTATAATAATCTAACAGACAGGACCCCAAAGTCTAATCCTCCTGTACTATAATACCCAGATACAGACAGGACCCCAGAGTCTACTCCTCCTGTACTATAATAACCTGACACAGATAGGAGAGCAGAGTCTACTCCTGTACTATAATTACCAGACACAGACAGGACAGCAGAGTCTACTCCTCCTGTACTATAATAACCAAACACAGACAGGACCCAGTGTCTACTGCCCCTGTACTATAATAACCAGACACAGACAGAACAGCAGAGTCTACTCCTCCTGTACTTTAATACCCAGATACAGACAGGACAGCAGAGTCTACTCCTCCTGTACTATAATACCCAGATATAGACAGGACAGGAGAGTCTACTCTTTCTGTACTATAATACCCAGATACAAACAGGACAGCAGAGTCTACTCCTCCTGTACTATAATACCCAGACACAGACAGGACAGCAGAGTCTACTCCTCCTGTACTATAATAACCAGACACAGACAGGACAGCAGAGTCTACTCCTCCTGTACTATAATACCCAGACACAGACAGGACCCCAGAGTCTACTCCTCCTGTACTATAATAAACAGACACAGACTGGACAGCAGAGTCTACTCCTCCTGTACTATAATAACCAGACACAGACAGGACCCCAGAGTCTACTACTCCTGTACTATAAAAAACAGACACAGACTGGACAGCAGGGTCTACTCCTCCTGCACTATAATAACCAGACACAGACAGGACCCCAGAGTCTACTCCTCCTGTACTATAATAACCAGACACAGACAGAACAGCAGAGTCTACATCTCCTGTACTATAATAACCAGACACAGACAGGACAGCAGAGTCTACACCTCCTGTACTATAATAACCAGACACAGACAGGACCCCAGAGTTTACTCCTCCTGTACTATAATAACCAGACACAGACAGGACATCAGAGTCTACTCCTCCTGTAGTATAATAACCAGACCAAGACAGGACCCCAGAGTCTACTCCTCCTGTACTATAATAACCTGACACAGACAGAACAGCAGAGTCTACATCTCCTGTACTATAATAACCAGACACAGACAGGACAGCAGAGTCTACTCCTCCTGTACTATACTACCCAGATACAGAAAGGACCCCAGAGTCTACTCCTCCTGTACTATAATAACCAGACAGACAGGACAGCAGAGTCTACTCCTCCTGTACTATACTACCCAGATACAGAAAGGACCCCAGAGTCTACTCCTCCTGTACTATAATAACCAGACAGAGACAGGACAGCAGAGTCTACACCTCCTGTACTATAATAACCAGACACAGACAGGACCCCAGAGTCTACTCCTCCTGTACTATAATAACCAGACACAGACAGGACAGCAGAGTCTACTCCTCCTGTACTATAATACCCAGACACAGACAGGACCCCAGAGTCTACTCCTCCTGTACTATAATAAACAGACACAGACTGGACAGCAGAGTCTACTCCTCCTGTACTTTAATAACCAGACACAGACAGGACAGCAGGGTCTACTCCTCCTGCACTATAATAACCAGACACAGACAGGATCCCAGAGTCTACTACTCCTGTACTATAATAACCAGACACAGACAGGACCCCAGAGTCTACACCTCCTGTACTATAATACCCAGACACAGACAGGACCCCAGAGTCTCTCCTCCTGTACTATAATAACCAGACACAGACAGGACCCCAGAGTCTACTCCTCCTGTAATAACCAGACACAGACAGGACCCCCGAGTCTACTCCTCCTGTACTATAATAATCTAACAGACAGGACCCCAAAGTCTAATCCTCCTGTACTATAATACCCAGATACAGACAGGACCCCAGAGTCTACTCCTCCTGTACTATAATAACCTGACACAGATAGGAGAGCAGAGTCTACTCCTGTACTATAATTACCAGACACAGACAGGACAGCAGAGTCTACTCCTCCTGTACTATAATAACCAAACACAGACAGGACCCAGTGTCTACTGCCCCTGTACTATAATAACCAGACACAGACAGAACAGCAGAGTCTACTCCTCCTGTACTTTAATACCCAGATACAGACAGGACAGCAGAGTCTACTCCTCCTGTACTATAATACCCAGATATAGACAGGACAGGAGAGTCTACTCTTTCTGTACTATAATACCCAGATACAAACAGGACAGCAGAGTCTACTCCTCCTGTACTATAATACCCAGACACAGACAGGACAGCAGAGTCTACTCCTCCTGTACTATAATAACCAGACACAGACAGGACAGCAGAGTCTACTCCTCCTGTACTATAATACCCAGACACAGACAGGACCCCAGAGTCTACTCCTCCTGTACTATAATAAACAGACACAGACTGGACAGCAGAGTCTACTCCTCCTGTACTATAATAACCAGACACAGACAGGACCCCAGAGTCTACTACTCCTGTACTATAAAAAACAGACACAGACTGGACAGCAGGGTCTACTCCTCCTGCACTATAATAACCAGACACAGACAGGACCCCAGAGTCTACTCCTCCTGTACTATAATAACCAGACACAGACAGAACAGCAGAGTCTACATCTCCTGTACTATAATAACCAGACACAGACAGGACAGCAGAGTCTACACCTCCTGTACTATAATAACCAGACACAGACAGGACCCCAGAGTCTACTCCTCCTGTACTATAATAAACAGACACAGACTGGACAGCAGAGTCTACTCCTCCTGTACTATAATAACCAGACACAGACAGGACCCCAGAGTCTACTCCTCCTGTACTATAATAAAAAGACACAGACAGGACAGCAGAGTCTACTCCCCCTGTACTATAATAAACAGACACAGACTGGACAGCAGAGTCTACTCCTCCTGTACTATAATAGCCAGACACAGACAGGACCCCAGAGTCTACTCCTCCTGTACTATAATAAACAGACACAGACAGGACCCCAGAGTCTACTCCTCCTGTACTATAATAACCAGACACAAACAAGACCCCCGAGTCTACTCCTCCTGTACTATAATAATCTAACAGACATGACTCCAGAGTCTACTCCTCCTGTACTATACTACCCAGACACAGACAGGCCAGCAGAGTCTACTCCTGTAATATAATAACCAGAAATAGACAGTACCCCGAGTCTGCTCCTCTTGTACTATAATAACCCGACACAGACAGGACAGCAGAGTTTACTCCTCCTGTACTATAATAAACAGACACAGACAGGACCCCAGAGTCTACTCCTCCTGTACTATAATAACCAGACACAAACAAGACCCCCGAGTCTACTCCTCCTGTACTATAATAATCTAACAGACATGACTCCAGAGTCTACTCCTCCTGTACTATACTACCCAGACACAGACAGGCCAGCAGAGTCTACTCCTGTAATATAATAACCAGAAATAGACAGTACCCCGAGTCTACTCCTCCTGTACTTTAATACCCAGATACAGACAGGACAGCAGAGTCTACTCCTCCTGTACTATAATACCCAGATATAGACAGGACAGGAGAGTCTACTCTTTCTGTACTATAATACCCAGATACAAACAGGACAGCAGAGTCTACTCCTCCTGTACTATAATACCCAGACACAGACAGGACAGCAGAGTCTACTCCTCCTGTACTATAATAACCAGACACAGACAGGACAGCAGAGTCTACTCCTCCTGTACTATAATACCCAGACACAGACAGGACCCCAGAGTCTACTCCTCCTGTACTATAATAAACAGACACAGACTGGACAGCAGAGTCTACTCCTCCTGTACTATAATAACCAGACACAGACAGGACCCCAGAGTCTACTACTCCTGTACTATAAAAAAACAGACACAGACTGGACAGCAGGGTCTACTCCTCCTGCACTATAATAACCAGACACAGACAGGACCCCAGAGTCTACTCCTCCTGTACTATAATAACCAGACACAGACAGAACAGCAGAGTCTACATCTCCTGTACTATAATAACCAGACACAGACAGGACAGCAGAGTCTACACCTCCTGTACTATAATAACCAGACACAGACAGGACCCCAGAGTCTACTCCTCCTGTACTATAATAAACAGACACAGACTGGACAGCAGAGTCTACTCCTCCTGTACTATAATAACCAGACACAGACAGGACCCCAGAGTCTACTCCTCCTGTACTATAATAAAAAGACACAGACAGGACAGCAGAGTCTACTCCCCCTGTACTATAATAAACAGACACAGACTGGACAGCAGAGTCTACTCCTCCTGTACTATAATAGCCAGACACAGACAGGACCCCAGAGTCTACTCCTCCTGTACTATAATAAACAGACACAGACAGGACCCCAGAGTCTACTCCTCCTGTACTATAATAACCAGACACAAACAAGACCCCCGAGTCTACTCCTCCTGTACTATAATAATCTAACAGACATGACTCCAGAGTCTACTCCTCCTGTACTATACTACCCAGACACAGACAGGCCAGCAGAGTCTACTCCTGTAATATAATAACCAGAAATAGACAGTACCCCGAGTCTACTCCTCCTGTACTTTAATACCCAGATACAGACAGGACAGCAGAGTCTACTCCTCCTGTACTATAATACCCAGATATAGACAGGACAGGAGAGTCTACTCTTTCTGTACTATAATACCCAGATACAAACAGGACAGCAGAGTCTACTCCTCCTGTACTATAATACCCAGACACAGACAGGACAGCAGAGTCTACTCCTCCTGTACTATAATAACCAGACACAGACAGGACAGCAGAGTCTACTCCTCCTGTACTATAATACCCAGACACAGACAGGACCCCAGAGTCTACTCCTCCTGTACTATAATAAACAGACACAGACTGGACAGCAGAGTCTACTCCTCCTGTACTATAATAACCAGACACAGACAGGACCCCAGAGTCTACTACTCCTGTACTATAAAAAAACAGACACAGACTGGACAGCAGGGTCTACTCCTCCTGCACTATAATAACCAGACACAGACAGGACCCCAGAGTCTACTCCTCCTGTACTATAATAACCAGACACAGACAGAACAGCAGAGTCTACATCTCCTGTACTATAATAACCAGACACAGACAGGACAGCAGAGTCTACACCTCCTGTACTATAATAACCAGACACAGACAGGACCCCAGAGTCTACTCCTCCTGTACTATAATAAACAGACACAGACTGGACAGCAGAGTCTACTCCTCCTGTACTATAATAACCAGACACAGACAGGACCCCAGAGTCTACTCCTCCTGTACTATAATAAAAAGACACAGACAGGACAGCAGAGTCTACTCCCCCTGTACTATAATAAACAGACACAGACTGGACAGCAGAGTCTACTCCTCCTGTACTATAATAGCCAGACACAGACAGGACCCCAGAGTCTACTCCTCCTGTACTATAATAAACAGACACAGACAGGACCCCAGAGTCTACTCCTCCTGTACTATAATAACCAGACACAAACAAGACCCCCGAGTCTACTCCTCCTGTACTATAATAATCTAACAGACATGACTCCAGAGTCTACTCCTCCTGTACTATACTACCCAGACACAGACAGGCCAGCAGAGTCTACTCCTGTAATATAATAACCAGAAATAGACAGTACCCCGAGTCTGCTCCTCTTGTACTATAATAACCCGACACAGACAGGACAGCAGAGTTTACTCCTGCTGTACTATAATACCCAGATACAGACAGGAACTAAGAGTCTACTCCTCCTGTACTATAATAACCCAACACAGACAGGACAGCAGACTCTACACCTCCTGTACTATAATAACCAGACACAGACAGGACCCCAGAGTCTACTCCTCATGTACTATAATAACCAGACACAGACAGGACAGCAGAGTCTACTCCTCCTGTACTATAATAACCAGACACAGACAGGACCCCAGAGTCTACTCCTCCTGTACTATAATAACCAGACACAGACAGGACAGCAGAGTCTACACCTCCTGTACTATAATACCCATACACAGACAGGACCCCGAGTCTAGTCCTCCTGTACTATAATAACCAGACACAGACAAGACAGCAGAGTCTATTCCACCTGTACTATAATAACCAGACACCGACAGGACCCCAGAGTTTACTCCTCCTGTACTATAATAACCAGACACAGACAGGACATCAGAGTCTACTCCTCCTGTACTATAATAACCAGACCAAGACAGGACCCCAGAGTCTACTCCTCCTGTACTATAATAACCTGACACAGACAGAACAGCAGAGTCTACATCTCCTGTACTATAATAACCAGACACAGACAGGACCCCAGAGTGTACTCCTCCTGTACTATAATAACCAGACACAGACAGGACAGCAGAGTCTACTCCTCCTGTGCTATACTACCCAGATACAGAAAGGACCCCAGAGTCTACTCCTCCTGTACTATAATAACCAGACACAGACAGGACAGCAGAGTCTACTCCTCCTGTACTATAATAACCAGACACAGACAGGACCCCAGAGTCTACTCCTCTTGTACTATAATAACCAGACACAGACAGGACAGCAGAGTCTACTCCTCCTGTACTATAATACCCAGACACAGACAGGACCCCAGAGTCTACTCCTCCTGTACTATAATAAACAGACACAGACTGGAAAGCAGAGTCTACTCCTCCTGTACTATAATAACCAGACACAGACAGGACCCCAGAGTCTACTACTCCTGTACTATAATAACCAGACACAGACAGGACCCCAGAGTCTACACCTCCTGTACTATAATACCCAGACACAGACAGGACCCCATAGTCTTCTGCTCCTGTACTATAATAACCAGACATAGACAGGACCGCAGAGTCTACTCCTCCTGTAATAACCAGACACAGACAGGACCCCCGAGTCTACTCCTCCTGTACTATAATAATCTAACAGACAGGACCCCAAAGTCTAATCCTCCTGTACTATAATACCCAGATACAGACAGGACCCCAGAGTCTACTCCTCCTGTACTATAATAACCTGACACAGACAGGACAGCAGAGTCTACTCCTCCTGTACTATAATAACCAAACACAGACAGGACCCAGTGTCTACTCCCCCTGTACTATAATAACCAGACACAGACAGAACAGCAGAGTCTACTCCTCCTGTACTTTAAAACCCAGATACAGACAGGACAGCAAAGTCTACTCCTCCTGTACTATAATACCCAGACACAGACAGGACCCCAGAGTCTACTCCTCCTGTACTATAATAACCAGACACAGACAGGACAGCAGAGTCTACTCCTCCTGTACTATAATACCCAGACACAGACAGGACCCCAGAGTCTACTCCTCCTGTACTATAATAAACAGACACAGACTGGACAGCAGAGTCTACTCCTCCTGTACTTTAATACCCAGATATAGACAGGACAGGAGAGTCTACTCTTCCTGTACTATAATACCCAGATACAGACAGGAAAGCAGAGTCTACTCCTCCTGTACTATAATACCCAGACACAGACAGGACCCCAGAGTCTACTCCTCCTGTACTATAATAACCAGACACAGACAGGACAGCAGAGTCTACTCCTCCTGTACTATAATACCCAGACACAGACAGGACCCCAGAGTCTACTCCTCCTGTACTATAATAAACAGACACAGACTGGACCCCAGAGTCTACTCCTCCTGTACTATAATAAACAGACACAGACTGGACAGCAGGGTCTACTCCTCCTGCACTATAATAACCAGACACAGACAGGACCCCAGAGTCTACTCCTCCTGTACTATAATAACCAGACACAGACAGAACAGCAGAGTCTACATCTCCTGTACTATAATACCCAGACACAGACAGGACCCCAGAGTCTACTCCTCCTGTACTATAATAAACAGACACAGACTGGACCCCAGAGTCTACTCCTCCTGTACTATAATAAACAGACACAGACTGGACAGCAGGGTCTACTCCTCCTGCACTATAATAACCAGACACAGACAGGACCCCAGAGTCTACTCCTCCTGTACTATAATAACCAGACACAGACAGAACAGCAGAGTCTACATCTCCTGTACTATAATAACCAGACACAGACAGGACCCCAGAGTCTACTCCTCCTGTACTATAATAAACAGACACAGACTGGACAGCAGAGTCTACTCCTCCTGTACTATAATAACCAGACACAGACAGGACCCCAGAGTCTACTCCTCCTGTACTATAATAACCAGACCAAGACAGGACCCCAGAGTCTACTCCTCCTGTACTATAATAACCTGACACAGACAGAACAGCAGAGTCTACATCTCCTGTACTATAATAACCAGACACAGACAGGACCCCAGAGTGTACTCCTCCTGTACTATAATAACCAGACACAGACAGGACAGCAGAGTCTACTCCTCCTGTGCTATACTACCCAGATACAGAAAGGACCCCAGAGTCTACTCCTCCTGTACTATAATAACCAGACACAGACAGAACAGCAGAGTCTACTCCTCCTGTACTATAATAACCAGACACAGACAGGACCCCAGAGTCTACTCCTCTTGTACTATAATAACCAGACACAGACAGGACAGCAGAGTCTACTCCTCCTGTACTATAATACCCAGACACAGACAGGACCCCAGAGTCTACTCCTCCTGTACTATAATAAACAGACACAGACTGGACAGCAGAGTCTACTCCTCCTGTACTATAATAACCAGACACAGACAGGACCCCAGAGTCTACTACTCCTGTACTATAATAACCAGACACAGACAGGACCCCAGAGTCTTCTGCTCCTGTACTATAATACCCAGACACAGACAGGACCCCAGAGTCTTCTGCTCCTGTACTATAATAACCAGACACAGACAGGACAGCAGAGTCTACTCCTCCTGTACTATAATAACCAAACACAGACAGGACCCAGTGTCTACTGCCCCTGTACTATAATAACCAGACACAGACAGAACAGCAGAGTCTACTCCTCCTGTACTTTAATACCCAGATACAGACAGGACAGCAGAGTCTACTCCTCCTGTACTATAATACCCAGATATAGACAGGACAGGAGAGTCTACTCTTTCTGTACTATAATACCCAGATACAAACAGGACAGCAGAGTCTACTCCTCCTGTACTATAATACCCAGACACAGACAGGACAGCAGAGTCTACTCCTCCTGTACTATAATGACCAGACACAGACAGGACAGCAGAGTCTACTCCTCCTGTACTATAATACCCAGACACAGACAGGACCCCAGAGTCTACTCCTCCTGTACTATAATAAACAGACACAGACTGGACAGCAGAGTCTACTCCTCCTGTACTATAATAACCAGACACAGACAGGACCCCAGAGTCTACTACTCCTGTACTATAAAAAACAGACACAGACTGGACAGCAGGGTCTACTCCTCCTGCACTATAATAGCCAGACACAGACAGGACCACAGAGTCTACTCCTCCTGTACTATAATAACCAGACACAGACAGAACAGCAGAGTCTACATCTCCTGTACTATAATAACCAGACACAGACAGGACCCCAGAGTCTACACCTCCTGTACTATAATAACCAGACACAGACAGGACCCCAGAGTCTACTCCTCCTGTACTATAATAAACAGACACAGACTGGACAGCAGAGTCTACTCCTCCTGTACTATAATAACCAGACACAGACAGGACCCCTGAGTCTACTCCTCCTGTACTATAATAACCAGACACAGACAGGACAGCAGAGTCTACTCCCCCTGTACTATAATAAACAGACACAGACTGGACAGCAGAGTCCACTCCTCCTGTACTGTAATAACCAGACACAGACAGGACCCCAGAGTCTACTCCTCCTGTACTATAATAAACAGACACAGACAGGACCCCAGAGTCTACTCATCCTGTACTATAATAACCAGACACAAACAAGACCCCCGAGTCTACTCCTCCTGTACTATAATAATCTAACAGACATGACTCCAGAGTCTACTCCTCCTGTACTATATTACCCAGACACAGACAGGCCAGCAGATTCTACTCCTGTAATATAATAACCAGAAACAGACAGTACCCCGAGTCTGCTCCTCTTGTACTATAATAACCCGACACAGACAGGACAGCAGAGCTAACTCCTGCTGTACTATAATACCCAGATACAGACAGGACAGCAGTCTACTCCTCCTGTACAATAATAACCAGACACAGACAAGACAGCAGAGTCTATTCCACCTGTACTATAATAACCAGACCAAGACAGGACCCCAGAGTCTACTCCTCCTGTACTATAATAACCTGACACAGACAGAACAGCAGAGTCTACATCTCCTGTACTATAATAACCAGACACAGACAGGACAGCAGAGTCTACTCCTCCTGTACTATACTACCCAGATACAGAAAGGACCCCAGAGTCTACTCCTCCTGTACTATAATAACCAGACAGACAGGACAGCAGAGTCTACTCCTCCTGTACTATACTACCCAGATACAGAAAGGACCCCAGAGTCTACTCCTCCTGTACTATAATAACCAGACACAGACAGGACCCCTGAGTCTACTCCTCCTGTACTATAATAACCAGACACAGACAGGACAGCAGAGTC
Source organism: Eleutherodactylus coqui (assembly GCF_035609145.1). Lineage (NCBI taxonomy): Eukaryota > Metazoa > Chordata > Amphibia > Anura > Eleutherodactylidae > Eleutherodactylus > Eleutherodactylus coqui. The sequence goes on from NC_089849.1 coordinate 103,493,717, forward strand.
TACTCCCCCTGTACTATAATAAACAGACACAGACTGGACAGCAGAGTCCACTCCTCCTGTACTGTAATAACCAGACACAGACAGGACCCCAGAGTCTACTCCTCCTGTACTATAATAAACAGACACAGACAGGACCCCAGAGTCTACTCCTCCTGTACTATAATAACCAGACACAAACAAGACCCCCGAGTCTACTCCTCCTGTACTATAATAATCTAACAGACATGACTCCAGAGTCTAATCCTCCTGTACTATAATACCCAGATACAGACAGGACCCCAGAGTCTACTCCTCCTGTACTATAATAACCTGACACAGATAGGAGAGCAGAGTCTACTCCTGTACTATAATTACCAGACACAGACAGGACAGCAGAGTCTACTCCTCCTGTACTATAATAACCAAACACAGACAGGACCCAGTGTCTACTGCCCCTGTATTATAATAACCAGACACAGACAGAACAGCAGAGTCTACTCCTCCTGTACTTTAATACCCAGATATAGACAGGACAGGAGAGTCTACTCTTTCTGTACTATAATACCCAGATACAAACAGGACAGGAGAGTCTACTCCTCCTGTACTATAATACCCAGACACAGACAGGACAGCAGAGTCTACTCCTCCTGTACTATAATAACCAGACACAGACAGGACAGCAGAGTCTACTCCTCCTGTACTATAATACCCAGACACAGACAGGACCCCAGAGTATACTCCTCCTGTACTATAATAAACAGACACAGACTGGACAGCAGAGTCTACTCCTCCTGTACTTTAATACCCAGATATAGACAGGACAGGAGAGTCTACTCTTCCTGTACTACAATACCCAGATACAGACAGGAAAGCAGAGTCTACTCCTCCTGTACTATAATACCCAGACACAGACAGGACCCCAGAGTCTACTCCTCCTGTACTATAATAACCAGACACAGACAGGACAGCAGAGTCTACTCCTCCTGTACTATAATACCCAGACACAGACAGGACCCCAGAGTCTACTCCTCCTGTACTATAATAAACAGACACAGACTGGACAGCAGAGTCTACTCCTCCTGTACTATAATAACCAGACACAGACAGGACCCCAGAGTCTACTACTCCTGTACTATAAAAAACAGACACAGACTGGACAGCAGAGTCTACTCCTCCTGCACTATAATAACCAGACACAGACAGGACCCCAGAGTCTACTCCTCCTGTACTATAATAACCAGACACAGACAGAACAGCAGAGTCTACATCTCCTGTACTATAATAACCAGACACAGACAGGACTCCAGAGTCTACACCTCCTGTACTATAATACCCATACACAGACAGGACCCCGAGTCTAGTCCTCCTGTACTATAATAACCAGACACAGACAAGACAGCAGAGTCTATTCCACCTGTACTATAATAAACAGACAAAGACTGGACAGCAGAGTCTACTCCTCCTGTACTATAATAGCCAGACACAGACAGGACCCCAGAGTCTACTCCTCCTGTACTATAATAAACAGACACAGACAGGACCCCAGAGTCTACTCCTCCTGTACTATAATAACCAGACACAAACAAGACCCCCGAGTCTACTCCTCCTGTACTATAATAATCTAACAGACAGGACCCCAGAGTCTACTCCTCCTGTACTATAATAACCAGACACAGACAGGACAGCAGAGTCTACTCCTCCTGTACTATAATACCCAGACACAGACAGGACCCCAGAGTCTACTCCTCCTGTACTATAATAAACAGACACAGACTGGACAGCAGAGTCTACTCCTCCTGTACTATAATAACCAGACACAGACAGGACCCCAGAGTCTACTACTCCTGTACTATAAAAAACAGACACAGACTGGACAGCAGAGTCTACTCCTCCTGCACTATAATAACCAGACACAGACAGGACCCCAGAGTCTGCTCCTCCTGTACTATAATAACCAGACACAGACAGAACAGCAGAGTCTACATCTCCTGTACTATAATAACCAGACACAGACAGGACTCCAGAGTCTACACCTCCTGTACTATAATACCCATACACAGACAGGACCCCGAGTCTAGTCCTCCTGTACTATAATAACCAGACACAGACAAGACAGCAGAGTCTATTCCACCTATACTATAATAAACAGACAAAGACTGGACAGCAGAGTCTACTCCTCCTGTACTATAATAGCCAGACACAGACAGGACCCCAGAGTCTACTACTCCTGTAGTATAATAAACAGACACAGACTGGACAGCAGAGTCTACTCCTCCTGCACTATAATAACCAGACACAGACAGGACCCCAGAGTCTACTCCTCCTGTACTATAATAACCAGACACAGACAGAACAGCAGAGTCTACATCTCCTGTACTATAATAACCAGACACAGACAGGACTCCAGAGTCTACACCTCCTATACTATAATAACCATACACAGACAGGACCCCGAGTCTAGTCCTCCTGTACTATAATAACCAGACACAGACAAGACAGCAGAGTCTATTCCACCTGTACTATAATAACCAGACACCGACAGGACCCCAGAGTTTACTCCTCCTGTACTATAATAACCAGACACAGACAGGACATCAGAGTCTACTCCTCCTGTAGTATAATAACCAGACCAAGACAGGACCCCAGAGTCTACTCCTCCTGTACTATAATAACCTGACACAGACAGAACAGCAGAGTCTACATCTCCTGTACTATAATAACCAGACACAGACAGGACAGCAGAGTCTACTCCTCCTGTACTATACTACCCAGATACAGAAAGGACCCCAGAGTCTACTCCTCCTGTACTATAATAACCAGACAGACAGGACAGCAGAGTCTACTCCTCCTGTACTATACTACCCAGATACAGAAAGGACCCCAGAGTCTACTCCTCCTGTACTATAATAACCAGACAGAGACAGGACAGCAGAGTCTACACCTCCTGTACTATAATAACCAGACACAGACAGGACCCCAGAGTCTACTCCTCCTGTACTATAATAACCAGACACAGACAGGACAGCAGAGTCTACTCCTCCTGTACTATAATACCCAGACACAGACAGGACCCCAGAGTCTACTCCTCCTGTACTATAATAAACAGACACAGACTGGACAGCAGAGTCTACTCCTCCTGTACTTTAATAACCAGACACAGACAGGACAGCAGGGTCTACTCCTCCTGCACTATAATAACCAGACACAGACAGGATCCCAGAGTCTACTACTCCTGTACTATAATAACCAGACACAGACAGGACCCCAGAGTCTACACCTCCTGTACTATAATACCCAGACACAGACAGGACCCCAGAGTCTCTCCTCCTGTACTATAATAACCAGACACAGACAGGACCCCAGAGTCTACTCCTCCTGTAATAACCAGACACAGACAGGACCCCCGAGTCTACTCCTCCTGTACTATAATAATCTAACAGACAGGACCCCAAAGTCTAATCCTCCTGTACTATAATACCCAGATACAGACAGGACCCCAGAGTCTACTCCTCCTGTACTATAATAACCTGACACAGATAGGAGAGCAGAGTCTACTCCTGTACTATAATTACCAGACACAGACAGGACAGCAGAGTCTACTCCTCCTGTACTATAATAACCAAACACAGACAGGACCCAGTGTCTACTGCCCCTGTACTATAATAACCAGACACAGACAGAACAGCAGAGTCTACTCCTCCTGTACTTTAATACCCAGATACAGACAGGACAGCAGAGTCTACTCCTCCTGTACTATAATACCCAGATATAGACAGGACAGGAGAGTCTACTCTTTCTGTACTATAATACCCAGATACAAACAGGACAGCAGAGTCTACTCCTCCTGTACTATAATACCCAGACACAGACAGGACAGCAGAGTCTACTCCTCCTGTACTATAATAACCAGACACAGACAGGACAGCAGAGTCTACTCCTCCTGTACTATAATACCCAGACACAGACAGGACCCCAGAGTCTACTCCTCCTGTACTATAATAAACAGACACAGACTGGACAGCAGAGTCTACTCCTCCTGTACTATAATAACCAGACACAGACAGGACCCCAGAGTCTACTACTCCTGTACTATAAAAAACAGACACAGACTGGACAGCAGGGTCTACTCCTCCTGCACTATAATAACCAGACACAGACAGGACCCCAGAGTCTACTCCTCCTGTACTATAATAACCAGACACAGACAGAACAGCAGAGTCTACATCTCCTGTACTATAATAACCAGACACAGACAGGACAGCAGAGTCTACACCTCCTGTACTATAATAACCAGACACAGACAGGACCCCAGAGTCTACTCCTCCTGTACTATAATAAACAGACACAGACTGGACAGCAGAGTCTACTCCTCCTGTACTATAATAACCAGACACAGACAGGACCCCAGAGTCTACTCCTCCTGTACTATAATAAAAAGACACAGACAGGACAGCAGAGTCTACTCCCCCTGTACTATAATAAACAGACACAGACTGGACAGCAGAGTCTACTCCTCCTGTACTATAATAGCCAGACACAGACAGGACCCCAGAGTCTACTCCTCCTGTACTATAATAAACAGACACAGACAGGACCCCAGAGTCTACTCCTCCTGTACTATAATAACCAGACACAAACAAGACCCCCCGAGTCTACTCCTCCTGTACTATAATAATCTAACAGACATGACTCCAGAGTCTACTCCTCCTGTACTATACTACCCAGACACAGACAGGCCAGCAGAGTCTACTCCTGTAATATAATAACCAGAAATAGACAGTACCCCGAGTCTGCTCCTCTTGTACTATAATAACCCGACACAGACAGGACAGCAGAGTTTACTCCTGCTGTACTATAATACCCAGATACAGACAGGAACTAAGAGTCTACTCCTCCTGTACTATAATAACCCAACACAGACAGGACAGCAGACTCTACACCTCCTGTACTATAATAACCAGACACAGACAGGACCCCAGAGTCTACTCCTCATGTACTATAATAACCAGACACAGACAGGACAGCAGAGTCTACTCCTCCTGTACTATAATAACCAGACACAGACAGGACCCCAGAGTCTACTCCTCCTGTACTATAATAACCAGACACAGACAGGACAGCAGAGTCTACACCTCCTGTACTATAATACCCATACACAGACAGGACCCCGAGTCTAGTCCTCCTGTACTATAATAACCAGACACAGACAAGACAGCAGAGTCTATTCCACCTGTACTATAATAACCAGACACCGACAGGACCCCAGAGTTTACTCCTCCTGTACTATAATAACCAGACACAGACAGGACATCAGAGTCTACTCCTCCTGTACTATAATAACCAGACCAAGACAGGACCCCAGAGTCTACTCCTCCTGTACTATAATAACCTGACACAGACAGAACAGCAGAGTCTACATCTCCTGTACTATAATAACCAGACACAGACAGGACCCCAGAGTGTACTCCTCCTGTACTATAATAACCAGACACAGACAGGACAGCAGAGTCTACTCCTCCTGTGCTATACTACCCAGATACAGAAAGGACCCCAGAGTCTACTCCTCCTGTACTATAATAACCAGACACAGACAGGACAGCAGAGTCTACTCCTCCTGTACTATAATAACCAGACACAGACAGGACCCCAGAGTCTACTCCTCTTGTACTATAATAACCAGACACAGACAGGACAGCAGAGTCTACTCCTCCTGTACTATAATACCCAGACACAGACAGGACCCCAGAGTCTACTCCTCCTGTACTATAATAAACAGACACAGACTGGAAAGCAGAGTCTACTCCTCCTGTACTATAATAACCAGACACAGACAGGACCCCAGAGTCTACTACTCCTGTACTATAATAACCAGACACAGACAGGACCCCAGAGTCTACACCTCCTGTACTATAATACCCAGACACAGACAGGACCCCAGAGTCTTCTGCTCCTGTACTATAATAACCAGACATAGACAGGACCGCAGAGTCTACTCCTCCTGTAATAACCAGACACAGACAGGACCCCCGAGTCTACTCCTCCTGTACTATAATAATCTAACAGACAGGACCCCAAAGTCTAATCCTCCTGTACTATAATACCCAGATACAGACAGGACCCCAGAGTCTACTCCTCCTGTACTATAATAACCTGACACAGACAGGACAGCAGAGTCTACTCCTCCTGTACTATAATAACCAAACACAGACAGGACCCAGTGTCTACTCCCCCTGTACTATAATAACCAGACACAGACAGAACAGCAGAGTCTACTCCTCCTGTACTTTAAAACCCAGATACAGACAGGACAGCAAAGTCTACTCCTCCTGTACTATAATACCCAGACACAGACAGGACCCCAGAGTCTCCTCCTCCTGTACTATAATAACCAGACACAGACAGGACAGCAGAGTCTACTCCTCCTGTACTATAATACCCAGACACAGACAGGACCCCAGAGTCTACTCCTCCTGTACTATAATAAACAGACACAGACTGGACAGCAGAGTCTACTCCTCCTGTACTTTAATACCCAGATATAGACAGGACAGGAGAGTCTACTCTTCCTGTACTATAATACCCAGATACAGACAGGAAAGCAGAGTCTACTCCTCCTGTACTATAATACCCAGACACAGACAGGACCCCAGAGTCTACTCCTCCTGTACTATAATAACCAGACACAGACAGGACAGCAGAGTCTACTCCTCCTGTACTATAATACCCAGACACAGACAGGACCCCAGAGTCTACTCCTCCTGTACTATAATAAACAGACACAGACTGGACCCCAGAGTCTACTCCTCCTGTACTATAATAAACAGACACAGACTGGACAGCAGGGTCTACTCCTCCTGCACTATAATAACCAGACACAGACAGGACCCCAGAGTCTACTCCTCCTGTACTATAATAACCAGACACAGACAGAACAGCAGAGTCTACATCTCCTGTACTATAATACCCAGACACAGACAGGACCCCAGAGTCTACTCCTCCTGTACTATAATAAACAGACACAGACTGGACCCCAGAGTCTACTCCTCCTGTACTATAATAAACAGACACAGACTGGACAGCAGGGTCTACTCCTCCTGCACTATAATAACCAGACACAGACAGGACCCCAGAGTCTACTCCTCCTGTACTATAATAACCAGACACAGACAGAACAGCAGAGTCTACATCTCCTGTACTATAATAACCAGACACAGACAGGACCCCAGAGTCTACTCCTCCTGTACTATAATAAACAGACACAGACTGGACAGCAGAGTCTACTCCTCCTGTACTATAATAACCAGACACAGACAGGACCCCAGAGTCTACTCCTCCTGTACTATAATAACCAGACCAAGACAGGACCCCAGAGTCTACTCCTCCTGTACTATAATAACCTGACACAGACAGAACAGCAGAGTCTACATCTCCTGTACTATAATAACCAGACACAGACAGGACCCCAGAGTGTACTCCTCCTGTACTATAATAACCAGACACAGACAGGACAGCAGAGTCTACTCCTCCTGTGCTATACTACCCAGATACAGAAAGGACCCCAGAGTCTACTCCTCCTGTACTATAATAACCAGACACAGACAGGACCCCAGAGTCTACTCCTCTTGTACTATAATAACCAGACACAGACAGGACAGCAGAGTCTACTCCTCCTGTACTATAATAACCAGACACAGACAGGACCCCAGAGTCTACTCCTCTTGTACTATAATAACCAGACACAGACAGGACAGCAGAGTCTACTCCTCCTGTACTATAATACCCAGACACAGACAGGACCCCAGAGTCTACTCCTCCTGTACTATAATAAACAGACACAGACAGGACCCCAGAGTCTACACCTCCTGTACTATAATACCCAGACACAGACAGGACCCCAGAGTCTTCTGCTCCTGTACTATAATAACCAGACATAGACAGGACCGCAGAGTCTACTCCTCCTGTAATAACCAGACACAGACAGGACCCCCGAGTCTACTCCTCCTGTACTATAATAATCTAACAGACAGGACCCCAAAGTCTAATCCTCCTGTACTATAATACCCAGATACAGACAGGACCCCAGAGTCTACTCCTCCTGTACTATAATAACCTGACACAGACAGGAGAGCAGAGTCTACTCCTGTACTATAATAACCAGACACAGACAGGACAGCAGAGTCTACTCCTCCTGTACTATAATAACCAAACACAGACAGGACCCAGTGTCTACTCCCCCTGTACTATAATAAGCAGACACAGACAGAACAGCAGAGTCTACTCCTCCTGTACTTTAAAACCCAGATACAGACAGGACAGCAGAGTCTACTCCTCCTGTACTATACTACCCAGATACAGAAAGGACCCCAGAGTCTACTCCTCCTGTACTATAATAACCAGACACAGACAGGACCCCAGAGTCTACTCCTCCTGTACTTTAATACCCAGATATAGACAGGACAGGAGAGTCTACTCTTCCTGTACTATAATACCCAGATACAGACAGGAAAGCAGAGTCTACTCCTCCTGTACTATAATACCCAGACACAGACAGGACCCCAGAGTCTACTCCTCCTGTACTATAATAACCAGACACAGACAGGACAGCAGAGTCTACTCCTCCTGTACTATAATACCCAGACACAGACAGGACCCCAGAGTCTACTCCTCCTGTACTATAATAAACAGACACAGACTGGACCCCAGAGTCTACTCCTCCTGTACTATAATAAACAGACACAGACTGGACAGCAGAGTCTACTCCTCCTGTACTATAATAACCAGACACAGACAGGACCCCAGAGTCTACTACTCCTGTACTATAAAAAACAGACACAGACTGGACAGCAGGGTCTACTCCTCCTGCACTATAATAACCAGACACAGACAGGACCCCAGAGTCTACTCCTCCTGTACTATAATAAACAGACACAGACAGAACAGCAGAGTCTACATCTCCTGTACTATAATAACCAGACACAGACAGGACAGCAGAGTCTACACCTCCTGTACTATAATAACCAGACACAGACAGGACCCCAGAGTCTACTCCTCCTGTACTATAATAAACAGACACAGACTGGACAGCAGAGTCTACTCCTCCTGTACTATAATAACCAGACACAGACAGGACCCCAGAGTCTACTCCTCCTGTACTATAATAACCAGACACAGACAGGACCCCAGAGTCTACTACTCCTGTACTATAAAAAACAGACACAGACTGGACAGCAGAGTCTACTCCTCCTGCACTATAATAACCAGACACAGACAGGACCCCAGAGTCTACTCCTCCTGTACTATAATAACCAGACACAGACAGAACAGCAGAGTCTACATCTCCTGTACTATAATAAACAGACACAGACAGGACTCTAGAGTCTACACCTCCTGTACTATAATACCCATACACAGACAGGACCCCGAGTCCAGTCCTCCTGTACTATAATAACCAGACACAGACAAGACAGCAGAGTCTATTCCACCTGTACTATAATAAACAGACACAGACTGGACAGCAGAGTCTACTCCTCCTGTACTATAATAGCCAGACACAGACAGGACCCCAGAGTCTACTACTCCTGTACCATAATAAACAGACACAGACGGGACAGCAGAGTCTACTCCTCCTGCACTATAATAACCAGACACAGACAGGACCCCAGAGTCTACTCCTCCTGTACTATAATAACCAGACACAGACAGGACAGCAGAGTCTACTCCTCCTGTACTATAATACCCAGACACAGACAGGACCCCAGAGTCTACTCCTCCTGTACTATAATAAACAGACACAGACTGGACAGCAGAGTCTACTCCTCCTGTACTTTAATACCCAGATATAGACAGGACAGGAGAGTCTACTCTTCCTGTACTACAATACCCAGATACAGACAGGAAAGCAGAGTCTACTCCTCCTGTACTATAATACCCAGACACAGACAGGACCCCAGAGTCTACTCCTCCTGTACTATAATAACCAGACACAGACAGGACAGCAGAGTCTACTCCTCCTGTACTATAATACCCAGACACAGACAGGACCCCAGAGTCTACTCCTCCTGTACTATAATAAACAGACACAGACTGGACAGCAGAGTCTACTCCTCCTGTACTATAATAACCAGACACAGACAGGACCCCAGAGTCTACTACTCCTGTACTATAAAAAACAGACACAGACTGGACAGCAGAGTCTACTCCTCCTGCACTATAATAACCAGACACAGACAGGACCCCAGAGTCTACTCCTCCTGTACTATAATAACCTGACACAGACAGAACAGCAGAGTCTACATCTCCTGTACTATAATAACCAGACACAGACAGGACTCCAGAGTCTACACCTCCTGTACTATAATACCCATACACAGACAGGACCCCGAGTCTAGTCCTCCTGTACTATAATAACCAGACACAGACAAGACAGCAGAGTCTATTCCACCTGTACTATAATAACCAGACACCGACAGGACCCCAGAGTTTACTCCTCCTGTACTATAATAACCAGACACAGACAGGACATCAGAGTCTACTCCTCCTGTACTATAATAACCAGACCAAGACAGGACCCCAGAGTCTACTCCTCCTGTACTATAATAACCTGACACAGACAGAACAGCAGAGTCTACATCTCCTGTACTATAATAACCAGACACAGACAGGACAGCAGAGTCTACTCCTCCTGTACTATACTACCCAGATACAGAAAGGACCCCAGAGTCTACTCCTCCTGTACTATAATAACCAGACAGACAGGACAGCAGAGTCTACTCCTCCTGTACTATACTACCCAGATACAGAAAGGACCCCAGAGTCTACTCCTCCTGTACTATAATAACCAGACACAGACAGGACAGCAGAGACTACACCTCCTGTACTATAATAACCAGACACAGACAGGACCCCAGAGTCTACTCCTCCTGTACTATAATAACCAGACACAGACAGGACAGCAGAGTCTACTCCTCCTGTACTATAATACCCAGACACAGACAGGACCCCAGAGTCTACTCCTCCTGTACTATAATAAACAGACACAGACTGGACAGCAGAGTCTACTCCTCCTGTACTTTAATAACCAGACACAGACAGGACAGCAGGGTCTACTCCTCCTGTACTATAATAGCCAGACACAGACAGGACCCCAGAGTCTACTACTCCTGTACCATAATAAACAGACACAGACGGGACAGCAGAGTCTACTCCTCCTGCACTATAATAACCAGACACAGACAGGACCCCAGAGTCTACTCCTCCTGTACTATAATAACCAGACACAGACAGGACAGCAGAGTCTACTCCTCCTGTACTATAATACCCAGACACAGACAGGACCCCAGAGTCTACTCCTCCTGTACTATAATAAACAGACACAGACTGGACAGCAGAGTCTACTCCTCCTGTACTTTAATACCCAGATATAGACAGGACAGGAGAGTCTACTCTTCCTGTACTACAATACCCAGATACAGACAGGAAAGCAGAGTCTACTCCTCCTGTACTATAATACCCAGACACAGACAGGACCCCAGAGTCTACTCCTCCTGTACTATAATAACCAGACACAGACAGGACAGCAGAGTCTACTCCTCCTGTACTATAATACCCAGACACAGACAGGACCCCAGAGTCTACTCCTCCTGTACTATAATAAACAGACACAGACTGGACAGCAGAGTCTACTCCTCCTGTACTATAATAACCAGACACAGACAGGACCCCAGAGTCTACTACTCCTGTACTATAAAAAACAGACACAGACTGGACAGCAGAGTCTACTCCTCCTGCACTATAATAACCAGACACAGACAGGACCCCAGAGTCTACTCCTCCTGTACTATAATAACCAGACACAGACAGAACAGCAGAGTCTACATCTCCTGTACTATAATAACCAGACACAGACAGGACTCCAGAGTCTACACCTCCTGTACTATAATACCCATACACAGACAGGACCCCGAGTCTAGTCCTCCTGTACTATAATAACCAGACACAGACAAGACAGCAGAGTCTATTCCACCTGTACTATAATAACCAGACACCGACAGGACCCCAGAGTTTACTCCTCCTGTACTATAATAACCAGACACAGACAGGACATCAGAGTCTACTCCTCCTGTACTATAATAACCAGACCAAGACAGGACCCCAGAGTCTACTCCTCCTGTACTATAATAACCTGACACAGACAGAACAGCAGAGTCTACATCTCCTGTACTATAATAACCAGACACAGACAGGACAGCAGAGTCTACTCCTCCTGTACTATACTACCCAGATACAGAAAGGACCCCAGAGTCTACTCCTCCTGTACTATAATAACCAGACAGACAGGACAGCAGAGTCTACTCCTCCTGTACTATACTACCCAGATACAGAAAGGACCCCAGAGTCTACTCCTCCTGTACTATAATAACCAGACACAGACAGGACAGCAGAGACTACACCTCCTGTACTATAATAACCAGACACAGACAGGACCCCAGAGTCTACTCCTCCTGTACTATAATAACCAGACACAGACAGGACAGCAGAGTCTACTCCTCCTGTACTATAATACCCAGACACAGACAGGACCCCAGAGTCTACTCCTCCTGTACTATAATAAACAGACACAGACTGGACAGCAGAGTCTACTCCTCCTGTACTTTAATAACCAGACACAGACAGGACAGCAGGGTCTACTCCTCCTGCACTATAATAACCAGACACAGACAGGACCCCAGAGTCTACTACTCCTGTACTATAATAACCAGACACAGACAGGACCCCAGAGTCTACACCTCCTGTACTATAATACCCAGACACAGACAGGACCCCAGAGTCTTCTCCTCCTGTACTATAATAACCAGACACAGACAGGACCCCAGAGTCTACTCCTCCTGTAATAACCAGACACAGACAGGACCCCCGAGTCTACTCCTCCTGTACTATAATAATCTAACAGACAGGACCCCAAAGTCTAATCCTCCTGTACTATAATACCCAGATACAGACAGGACCCCAGAGTCTACTCCTCCTGTACTATAATAACCTGACACAGATAGGAGAGCAGAGTCTACTCCTGTACTATAATTACCAGACACAGACAGGACAGCAGAGTCTACTCCTCCTGTACTATAATAACCAAACACAGACAGGACCCAGTGTCTACTGCCCCTGTACTATAATAACCAGACACAGACAGAACAGCAGAGTCTACTCCTCCTGTACTTTAATACCCAGATACAGACAGGACAGCAGAGTCTACTCCTCCTGTACTATAATACCCAGATACAGACAGGACAGGAGAGTCTACTCTTTCTGTACTATAATACCCAGATACAAACAGGACAGCAGAGTCTACTCCTCCTGTACTATAATACCTAGACACAGACAGGACAGCAGAGTCTACTCCTCCTGTACTATAATAACCAGACACAGACAGGACAGCAGAGTCTACTCCTCCTGTACTATAATACCCAGACACAGACAGGACCCCAGAGTCTACTCCTCCTGTACTATAATAAACAGACACAGACTGGACAGCAGAGTCTACTCCTCCTGTACTATAATAACCAGACACAGACAGAACAGCAGAGTCTACATCTCCTGTACTATAATAACCAGACACAGACAGGACCCCAGAGTCTACACCTCCTGTACTATAATAACCAGACACAGACAGGACCCCAGAGTCTACTCCTCCTGTACTATAATAAACAGACACAGACTGGACAGCAGAGTCTACTCCCCCTGTACTATAATAAACAGACACAGACTGGACAGCAGAGTCTACTCCTCCTGTACTATAATAGCCAGACACAGACAGGACCCCAGAGTCTACTCCTCCTGTACTATAATAAACAGACACAGACAGGACCCCAGAGTCTACTCCTCCTGTACTATAATAACCAGACACAAACAAGACCCCCGAGTCTACTCCTCCTGTACTATAATAATCTAACAGACATGACTCCAGAGTCTACTCCTCCTGTACTATACTACCCAGACACAGACAGGCCAGCAGAGTCTACTCCTGTAATATAATAACCAGAAATAGACAGTACCCCGAGTCTGCTCCTCTTGTACTATAATAACCCGACACAGACAGGACAGCAGAGTTTACTCCTGCTGTACTATAATACCCAGATACAGACAGGAACTAAGAGTCTACTCCTCCTGTACTATAATAACCCAACACAGACAGGACAGCAGACTCTACACCTCCTGTACTATAATAACCAGACACAGACAGGACCCCAGAGTCTACTCCTCATGTACTATAATAACCAGACACAGACAGGACAGCAGAGTCTACTCCTCCTGTACTATAATAACCAGACACAGAGAGGACCCCAGAGTCTACTCCTCCTGTACTATAATAACCAGACACAGACAGGACAGCAGAGTCTACACCTCCTGTACTATAATACCCATACACAGACAGGACCCCGAGTCTAGTCCTCCTGTACTATAATAACCAGACACAGACAAGACAGCAGAGTCTATTCCACCTGTACTATAATAACCAGACACCGACAGGACCCCAGAGTTTACTCCTCCTGTACTATAATAACCAGACACAGAAAGGACATCAGAGTCTACTCCTCCTGTACTATAATAACCAGACCAAGACAGGACCCCAGAGTCTACTCCTCCTGTACTATAATAACCTGACACAGACAGAACAGCAGAGTCTACATCTCCTGTACTATAATAACCAGACACAGACAGGACCCCAGAGTGTACTCCTCCTGTACTATAATAACCAGACACAGACAGGACAGCAGAGTCTACTCCTCCTGTGCTATACTACCCAGATACAGAAAGGACCCCAGAGTCTACTCCTCCTGTACTATAATAACCAGACACAGACAGGACAGCAGAGTCTACTCCTCCTGTACTATAATAACCAGACACAGACAGGACCCCAGAGTCTACTCCTCTTGTACTATAATAACCAGACACAGACAGGACCGCAGAGTCTACTCCTCCTGTACTATAATACCCAGACACAGACAGGACCCCAGAGTCTACTCCTCCTGTACTATAATAAACAGACACAGACTGGACAGCAGAGTCTACTCCTCCTGTACTATAATAACCAGACACAGACAGGACCCCAGAGTCTACTACTCCTGTACTATAATAACCAGACACAGACAGGACCCCAGAGTCTACACCTCCTGTACTATAATACCCAGACACAGACAGGACCCCAGAGTCTTCTGCTCCTGTACTATAATAACCAGACATAGACAGGACCGCAGAGTCTACTCCTCCTGTAATAACCAGACACAGACAGGACCCCCGAGTCTACTCCTCCTGTACTATAATAATCTAACAGACAGGACCCCAAAGTCTAATCCTCCTGTACTATAATACCCAGATACAGACAGGACCCCAGAGTCTACTCCTCCTGTACTATAAT
The DNA here is from genome assembly GCF_035609145.1 of Eleutherodactylus coqui. Classification (NCBI taxonomy): domain Eukaryota; kingdom Metazoa; phylum Chordata; class Amphibia; order Anura; family Eleutherodactylidae; genus Eleutherodactylus; species Eleutherodactylus coqui. The sequence continues at coordinate 103,509,111 of NC_089849.1, forward strand.
AACCTGACACAGACAGGAGAGCAGAGTCTACTCCTGTACTATAATAACCAGACACAGACAGGACAGCAGAGTCTACTCCTCCTGTACTATAATAACCAAACACAGACAGGACCCAGTGTCTACTCCCCCTGTACTATAATAACCAGACACAGACAGAACAGCAGAGTCTACTCCTCCTGTACTTTAAAACCCAGATACAGACAGGACAGCAAAGTCTACTCCTCCTGTACTATAATACCCAGACACAGACAGGACCCCAGAGTCTACTCCTCCTGTACTATAATAACCAGACACAGACAGGACAGCAGAGTCTACTCCTCCTGTACTATAATACCCAGACACAGACAGGACCCCAGAGTCTACTCCTCCTGTACTATAATAAACAGACACAGACTGGACAGCAGAGTCTACTCCTCCTGTACTTTAATACCCAGATATAGACAGGACAGGAGAGTCTACTCTTCCTGTACTATAATACCCAGATACAGACAGGAAAGCAGAGTCTACTCCTCCTGTACTATAATACCCAGACACAGACAGGACCCCAGAGTCTACTCCTCCTGTACTATAATAACCAGACACAGACAGGACAGCAGAGTCTACTCCTCCTGTACTATAATACCCAGACACAGACAGGACCCCAGAGTCTACTCCTCCTGTACTATAATAAACAGACACAGACTGGACCCCAGAGTCTACTCCTCCTGTACTATAATAAACAGACACAGACTGGACAGCAGAGTCTACTCCTCCTGTACTATAATAACCAGACACAGACAGGACCCCAGAGTCTACTACTCCTGTACTATAAAAAACAGACACAGACTGGACAGCAGGGTCTACTCCTCCTGCACTATAATAACCAGACACAGACAGGACCCCAGAGTCTACTCCTCCTGTACTATAATAACCAGACACAGACAGAACAGCAGAGTCTACATCTCCTGTACTATAATAACCAGACACAGACAGGACAGCAGAGTCTACACCTCCTGTACTATAATAACCAGACACAGACAGGACCCCAGAGTCTACTCCTCCTGTACTATAATAAACAGACACAGACTGGACAGCAGAGTCTACTCCTCCTGTACTATAATAACCAGACACAGACAGGACCCCAGAGTCTACTCCTCCTGTACTATAATAACCAGACACAGACAGGACCCCAGAGTCTACTACTCCTGTACTATAAAAAACAGACACAGACTGGACAGCAGAGTCTACTCCTCCTGCACTATAATAACCAGACACAGACAGGACCCCAGAGTCTACTCCTCCTGTACTATAATAACCAGACACAGACAGAACAGCAGAGTCTACATCTCCTGTACTATAATAAACAGACACAGACAGGACTCTAGAGTCTACACCTCCTGTACTATAATACCCATACACAGACAGGACCCCGAGTCCAGTCCTCCTGTACTATAATAACCAGACACAGACAGGACAGCAGAGTCTATTCCACCTGTACTATAATATACTATAATAAACAGACACAGACTGGACAGCAGAGTCTACTCCTCCTGTACTATAATAGCCAGACACAGACAGGACCCCAGAGTCTACTACTCCTGTACCATAATAAACAGACACAGACGGGACAGCAGAGTCTACTCCTCCTGCACTATAATAACCAGACACAGACAGGACCCCAGAGTCTACTCCTCCTGTACTATAATAACCAGACACAGACAGGACAGCAGAGTCTACTCCTCCTGTACTATAATACCCAGACACAGACAGGACCCCAGAGTCTACTCCTCCTGTACTATAATAAACAGACACAGACTGGACAGCAGAGTCTACTCCTCCTGTACTTTAATACCCAGATATAGACAGGACAGGAGAGTCTACTCTTCCTGTACTACAATACCCAGATACAGACAGGAAAGCAGAGTCTACTCCTCCTGTACTATAATACCCAGACACAGACAGGACCCCAGAGTCTACTCCTCCTGTACTATAATAACCAGACACAGACAGGACAGCAGAGTCTACTCCTCCTGTACTATAATACCCAGACACAGACAGGACCCCAGAGTCTACTCCTCCTGTACTATAATAAACAGACACAGACTGGACAGCAGAGTCTACTCCTCCTGTACTATAATAACCAGACACAGACAGGACCCCAGAGTCTACTACTCCTGTACTATAAAAAACAGACACAGACTGGACAGCAGAGTCTACTCCTCCTGCACTATAATAACCAGACACAGACAGGACCCCAGAGTCTACTCCTCCTGTACTATAATAACCAGACACAGACAGAACAGCAGAGTCTACATCTCCTGTACTATAATAACCAGACACAGACAGGACTCCAGAGTCTACACCTCCTGTACTATAATACCCATACACAGACAGGACCCTGAGTCTAGTCCTCCTGTACTATAATAACCAGACACAGACAAGACAGCAGAGTCTATTCCACCTGTACTATAATAAACAGACAAAGACTGGACAGCAGAGTCTACTCCTCCTGTACTATAATAGCCAGACACAGACAGGACCCCAGAGTCTACTACTCCTGTACTATAATAAACAGACACAGACTGGACAGCAGAGTCTACTCCTCCAGCACTATAATTACCAGACACAGACAGGACCCCAGAGTCTACTCCTCCTGTACTATAATAACCAGACACAGACAGAACAGCAGAGTCTACATCTCCTGTACTATAATAACCAGACACACACAGGACTCCAGAGTCTACACCTCCTATACTATAATAACCATACACAGACAGGACCCCGAGTCTAGTCCTCCTGTACTATAATAACCAGACACAGACAAGACAGCAGAGTCTATTCCACCTGTACTATAATAACCAGACACCGACAGGACCCCAGAGTTTACTCCTCCTGTACTATAATAACCAGACACAGACAGGACATCAGAGTCTACTCCTCCTGTACTATAATAACCAGACCAAGACAGGACCCCAGAGTCTACTCCTCCTGTACTATAATAACCTGACACAGACAGAACAGCAGAGTCTACATCTCCTGTACTATAATAACCAGACACAGACAGGACAGCAGAGTCTACTCCTCCTGTACTATACTACCCAGATACAGAAAGGACCCCAGAGTCTACTCCTCCTGTACTATAATAACCAGACAGACAGGACAGCAGAATCTACTCCTCCTGTACTATACTACCCAGATACAGAAAGGACCCCAGAGTCTACTACTCCTGTACTATAATAACCAGACACAGACAGGACAGCAGAGACTACACCTCCTGTACTATAATAACCAGACACAGACAGGACCCCAGAGTCTACTCCTCCTGTACTATAATAACCAGACACAGACAGGACAGCAGAGTCTACTCCTCCTGTACTATAATACCCAGACACAGACAGGACCCCAGAGTCTACTCCTCCTGTACTATAATAAACAGACACAGACTGGACAGCAGAGTCTACTCCTCCTGTACTATAATAACCAGACACAGACAGGACCCCAGAGTCTACTACTCCTGTACTATAAAAAACAGACACAGACTGGACAGCAGAGTCTACTCCTCCTGCACTATAATAACCAGACACAGACAGGACCCCAGAGTCTACTCCTCCTGTACTATAATAACCAGACACAGACAGAACAGCAGAGTCTACATCTCCTGTACTATAATAAACAGACACAGACAGGACTCTAGAGTCTACACCTCCTGTACTATAATACCCATACACAGACAGGACCCCGAGTCCAGTCCTCCTGTACTATAATAACCAGACACAGACAAGACAGCAGAGTCTATTCCACCTGTACTATAATAAACAGACACAGACTGGACAGCAGAGTCTACTCCTCCTGTACTATAATAGCCAGACACAGACAGGACCCCAGAGTCTACTACTCCTGTACCATAATAAACAGACACAGACGGGACAGCAGAGTCTACTCCTCCTGCACTATAATAACCAGACACAGACAGGACCCCAGAGTCTACTCCTCCTGTACTATAATAACCAGACACAGACAGGACAGCAGAGTCTACTCCTCCTGTACTATAATACCCAGACACAGACAGGACCCCAGAGTCTACTCCTCCTGTACTATAATAAACAGACACAGACTGGACAGCAGAGTCTACTCCTCCTGTACTTTAATACCCAGATATAGACAGGACAGGAGAGTCTACTCTTCCTGTACTACAATACCCAGATACAGACAGGAAAGCAGAGTCTACTCCTCCTGTACTATAATACCCAGACACAGACAGGACCCCAGAGTCTACTCCTCCTGTACTATAATAACCAGACACAGACAGGACAGCAGAGTCTACTCCTCCTGTACTATAATAAACAGACACAGACTGGACAGCAGAGTCTACTCCTCCTGTACTATAATAACCAGACACAGACAGGACCCCAGAGTCTACTACTCCTGTACTATAAAAAACAGACACAGACTGGACAGCAGAGTCTACTCCTCCTGCACTATAATAACCAGACACAGACAGGACCCCAGAGTCTACTCCTCCTGTACTATAATAACCAGACACAGACAGAACAGCAGAGTCTACATCTCCTGTACTATAATAACCAGACACAGACAGGACTCCAGAGTCTACACCTCCTGTACTATAATACCCATACACAGACAGGACCCCGAGTCTAGTCCTCCTGTACTATAATAACCAGACACAGACAAGACAGCAGAGTCTATTCCACCTGTACTATAATAAACAGACAAAGACTGGACAGCAGAGTCTACTCCTCCTGTACTATAATAGCCAGACACAGACAGGACCCCAGAGTCTACTACTCCTGTACTATAATAAAAAGACACAGACTGGACAGCAGAGTCTACTCCTCCAGCACTATAATAACCAGACACAGACAGGACCCCAGAGTCTACTCCTCCTGTACTATAATAACCAGACACAGACAGAACAGCAGAGTCTACATCTCCTGTACTATAATAACCAGACACACACAGGACTCCAGAGTCTACACCTCCTATACTATAATAACCATACACAGACAGGACCCCGAGTCTAGTCCTCCTGTACTATAATAACCAGACACAGACAAGACAGCAGAGTCTATTCCACCTGTACTATAATAACCAGACACCGACAGGACCCCAGAGTTTACTCCTCCTGTACTATAATAACCAGACACAGACAGGACATCAGAGTCTACTCCTCCTGTACTATAATAACCAGACCAAGACAGGACCCCAGAGTCTACTCCTCCTGTACTATAATAACCTGACACAGACAGAACAGCAGAGTCTACATCTCCTGTACTATAATAACCAGACACAGACAGGACAGCAGAGTCTACTCCTCCTGTACTATACTACCCAGATACAGAAAGGACCCCAGAGTCTACTCCTCCTGTACTATAATAACCAGACAGACAGGACAGCAGAGTCTACTCCTCCTGTACTATACTACCCAGATACAGAAAGGACCCCAGAGTCTACTCCTCCTGTACTATAATAACCAGACACAGACAGGACAGCAGAGACTACACCTCCTGTACTATAATAACCAGACACAGACAGGACCCCAGAGTCTACTCCTCCTGTACTATAATAACCAGACACAGACAGGACAGCAGAGTCTACTCCTCCTGTACTATAATACCCAGACACAGACAGGACCCCAGAGTCTACTCCTCCTGTACTATAATAAACAGACACAGACTGGACAGCAGAGTCTACTCCTCCTGTACTTTAATAACCAGACACAGACAGGACAGCAGGGTCTACTCCTCCTGCACTATAATAACCAGACACAGACAGGACCCCAGAGTCTACTACTCCTGTACTATAATAACCAGACACAGACAGGACCCCAGAGTCTACACCTCCTGTACTATAATACCCAGACACAGACAGGACCCCAGAGTCTTCTCCTCCTGTACTATAATAACCAGACACAGACAGGACCCCAGAGTCTACTCCTCCTGTAATAACCAGACACAGACAGGACCCCCGAGTCTACTCCTCCTGTACTATAATAATCTAACAGACAGGACCGCAAAGTCTAATCCTCCTGTACTATAATTCCCAGATACAGACAGGACCCCAGAGTCTACTCCTCCTGTACTATAATAACCTGACACAGATAGGAGAACAGAGTCTACTCCTGTACTATAATTACCAGACACAGACAGGACAGCAGAGTCTACTCCTCCTGTACTATAATAACCAAACACAGACAGGACCCAGTGTCTACTGCCCCTGTACTATAATAACCAGACACAGACAGAACAGCAGAGTCTACTCCTCCTGTACTATAATACCCAGATACAGACAGGACAGGAGAGTCCACTCTTTCTGTACTATAATACCCAGATACAAACAGGACAGCAGAGTCTACTCCTCCTGTACTATAATACCCAGACACAGACAGGACAGCAGAGTCTACTCCTCCTGTACTATAATACCCAGACACAGACAGGACCCCAGAGTCTACTCCTCCTGTACTATAATAAACAGACACAGACTGGACAGCAGAGTCTACTCCTCCTGTACTATAATAACCAGACACAGACAGGACCCCAGAGTCTACTACTCCTGTACTATAAAAAACAGACACAGACTGGACAGCAGGGTCTACTCCTCCTGCACTATAATAACCAGACACAGACAAGACCCCAGAGTCTACTCCTCCTGTACTATAATAACCAGACACAGACAGAACAGCAGAGTCTACATCTCCTGTACTATAATAACCAGACACAGACAGGACCCCAGAGTCTACACCTCCTGTACTATAATAACCAGACACAGACAGGACCCCAGAGTCTACTCCTCCTGTACTATAATAAACAGACACAGACTGGACAGCAGAGTCTACTCCTCCTGTACTATAATAACCAGACACAGACAGCACCCCTGAGTCTACTCCTCCTGTACTATAATAACCAGACACAGACAGGACAGCAGAGTCTACTCCCCCTGTACTATAATAAACAGACACAGACTGGACAGCAGAGTCCACTCCTCCTGTACTGTAATAACCAGACACAGACAGGACCCCAGAGTCTACTCCTCCTGTACTATAATAAACAGACACAGACAGGACCCCAGAGTCTACTCCTCCTGTACTATAATAACCAGACACAAACAAGACCCCCGAGTCTACTCCTCCTGTACTATAATAATCTAACAGACATGACTACAGAGTCTAATCCTCCTGTACTATAATACCCAGATACAGACAGGACCCCAGAGTCTACTCCTCCTGTACTATAATAACCTGACACAGATAGGAGAGCAGAGTCTACTCCTGTACTATAATTACCAGACACAGACAGGACAGCAGAGTCTACTCCTCCTGTACTATAATAACCAAACACAGACAGGACCCAGTGTCTACTGCCCCTGTACTATAATAACCAGACACAGACAGAACAGCAGAGTCTACTCCTCCTGTACTTTAATACCCAGATACAGACAGGACAGCAGAGTCTACTCCTCCTGTACTATAATACCCAGATATAGACAGGACAGGAGAGTCTACTCTTTCTGTACTATAATACCCAGATACAAACAGGACAGGAGAGTCTACTCCTCCTGTACTATAATACCCAGACACAGACAGAACAGCAGAGTCTACTCCTCCTGTACTATAATAACCAGACACAGACAGGACAGCAGAGTCTACTCCTCCTGTACTATAATACCCAGACACAGACAGGACCCCAGAGTCTACTCCTCCTGTACTATAATAAACAGACACAGACTGGACAGCAGAGTCTACTCCTCCTGTACTTTAATACCCAGATATAGACAGGACAGGAGAGTCTACTCTTCCTGTACTACAATACCCAGATACAGACAGGAAAGCAGAGTCTACTCCTCCTGTACTATAATACCCAGACACAGACAGGACCCCAGAGTCTACTCCTCCTGTACTATAATAACCAGACACAGACAGGACAGCAGAGTCTACTCCTCCTGTACTATAATACCCAGACACAGACAGGACCCCAGAGTCTACTCCTCCTGTACTATAATAAACAGACACAGACTGGACAGCAGAGTCTACTCCTCCTGTACTATAATAACCAGACACAGACAGGACCCCAGAGTCTACTACTCCTGTACTATAAAAAACAGACACAGACTGGACAGCAGAGTCTACTCCTCCTGCACTATAATAACCAGACACAGACAGGACCCCAGAGTCTACTCCTCCTGTACTATAATAACCAGACACAGACAGAACAGCAGAGTCTACATCTCCTGTACTATAATAACCAGACACAGACAGGACTCCAGAGTCTACACCTCCTGTACTATAATACCCATACACAGACAGGACCCCGAGTCTAGTCCTCCTGTACTATAATAACCAGACACAGACAAGACAGCAGAGTCTATTCCACCTGTACTATAATAAACAGACAAAGACTGGACAGCAGAGTCTACTCCTCCTGTACTATAATAGCCAGACACAGACAGGACCCCAGAGTCTACTACTCCTGTACTATAATAAACAGACACAGACTGGACAGCAGAGTCTACTCCTCCTGCACTATAATAACCAGACACAGACAGAACAGCAGAGTCTACATCTCCTGTACTATAATAACCAGACACAGACAGGACTCCAGAGTCTACACCTCCTATACTATAATAACCATACACAGACAGGACCCCGAGTCTAGTCCTCCTGTACTATAATAACCAGACACAGACAAGACAGCAGAGTCTATTCCAACTGTAGTATAATAACCAGACACCGACAGGACCCCAGAGTTTACTCCTCCTGTACTATAATAACCAGACACAGACAGGACATCAGAGTCTACTCCTCCTGTACTATAATAACCAGACCAAGACAGGACCCCAGAGTCTACTCCTCCTGTACTACAATAACCAGACGCAGACAGGACAGCAGAGTCTATTCCACCTGTACTATAATAAACAGACAAAGACTGGACAGCAGAGTCTACTCCTCCTGTACTATAATAGCCAGACACAGACAGGACCCCAGAGTCTACTACTCCTGTACTATAATAAACAGACACAGACTGGACAGCAGAGTCTACTCCTCCTGTACTATAATAACCAGACACAGACAGAACAGCAGAGTCTACATCTCCTGTACTATAATAACCAGACACAGACAGGACTCCAGAGTCTACACCTCCTATACTATAATAACCATACACAGACAGGACCCCGAGTCTAGTCCTCCTGTACTATAATAACCAGACACAGACAAGACAGCAGAGTCTATTCCAACTGTAGTATAATAACCAGACACCGACAGGACCCCAGAGTTTACTCCTCCTGTACTATAATAACCAGACACAGACAGGACATCAGAGTCTACTCCTCCTGTACTATAATAACCAGACCAAGACAGGACCCCAGAGTCTACTCCTCCTGTACTACAATAACCAGACGCAGACAGGACAGCAGAGTCTACTCCTCCTGTACTATACTACCTAGATACAGAAAGGACCCCAGAGTCTACTCCTCCTGTACTATAATAACCAGACACAGACAGGACAGCAGAGTCTACACCTCCTGTACTATAATAACCAGACACAGACAGGACCCCAGAGTCTACTCCTCCTGTACTATAATAACCAGACACAGACAGGACAGCAGAGTCTACTCCTCCTGTACTATAATACCCAGACACAGACAGGACCCCAGAGTCTACTGCTCCTGTACTATAATAAACAGACACAGACTGGACAGCAGAGTCTACTCCTCCTGTACTATAATAACCAGACACAGACAGGACCCCAGAGTCTACTCCTCCTGTGCTATAATAAACAGACACAGACTGGACAGCAGAGTCTACTCCTCCTGTACTATAATAACCAGACACAGACAGGACCCCAGAGTCTACTCCTCCTGTACTATAATAACCAGACACAGAGAGAACAGCAGAGTCTACATGTCCTGTACTATAATAACCAGACACAGACAGGACAGCAGAGTCTACACCTCCTGTACTATAATAACCAGACACAGACAGGACCCCAGAGTCTACTCCTCCTGTACTATAATAAACAGACACAGACTGGACCCCAGAGTCTACTCCTCCTGTACTATAATAACCAGACACAGACAGGACCCCAGAGTCTACTCCTCCTGTACTATAATAAAAAGACACAGACAGGACAGCAGAGTCTACTCCCCCTGTACTATAATAAACAGACACAGACTGGACAGCAGAGTCTACTCCTCCTGTACTATAATAGCCAGACACAGACAGGACCCCAGAGTCTACTCCTCCTGTACTATAATAAACAGACACAGACAGGACCCCAGAGTCTACTCCTCCTGTACTATAATAACCAGACACAAACAAGACCCCCGAGTCTACTCCTCCTGTACTATAATAATCTAACAGACATGACTCCAGAGTCTACTCCTCCTGTACTATACTACCCAGACACAGACAGGCCAGCAGATTCTACTCCTGTAATATAATAACCAGAAATAGACAGTACCCCGAGTCTGCTCCTCTTGTACTATAATAACCCGACACAGACAGGACAGCAGAGTTTACTCCTGCTGTACTATAATACCCAGATACAGACAGGAACTAAGAGTCTACTCCTCCTGTACTATAATAACCCAACACAGACAGGACAGCAGACTCTACACCTCCTGTACTATAATAACCAGACACAGACAGGACCCCAGAGTCTACTCCTCATGTACTATAATAACCAGACACAGACAGGACAGCAGAGTCTACTCCTCCTGTACTATAATAACCAGACACAGACAGGACCCCAGAGTCTACTCCTCCTGTACTATAATAACCAGACACAGACAGAACAGCAGAGTCTACATCTCCTGTACTATAATAACCAGACACAGACAGGACAGCAGAGTCTACACCTCCTGTACTATAATAACCAGACACAGACAGGACCCCAGAGTCTACTCCTCCTGTACTATAATAAACAGACACAGACTGGACAGCAGAGTCTACTCCTCCTGTACTATAATAACCAGACACAGACAGGACCCCAGAGTCTACTCCTCCTGTACTATAATAACCAGACACAGACAGGACCCCAGAGTCTACTACTCCTGTACTATAAAAAACAGACACAGACTGGACAGCAGAGTCTACTCCTCCTGCACTATAATAACCAGACACAGACAGGACCCCAGAGTCTACTCCTCCTGTACTATAATAACCAGACACAGACAGAACAGCAGAGTCTACATCTCCTGTACTATAATAAACAGACACAGACAGGACTCTAGAGTCTACACCTCCTGTACTATAATACCCATACACAGACAGGACCCCGAGTCCAGTCCTCCTGTACTATAATAACCAGACACAGACAGGACAGCAGAGTCTATTCCACCTGTACTATAATATACTATAATAAACAGACACAGACTGGACAGCAGAGTCTACTCCTCCTGTACTATAATAGCCAGACACAGACAGGACCCCAGAGTCTACTACTCCTGTACCATAATAAACAGACACAGACGGGACAGCAGAGTCTACTCCTCCTGCACTATAATAACCAGACACAGACAGGACCCCAGAGTCTACTCCTCCTGTACTATAATAACCAGACACAGACAGGACAGCAGAGTCTACTCCTCCTGTACTATAATACCCAGACACAGACAGGACCCCAGAGTCTACTCCTCCTGTACTATAATAAACAGACACAGACTGGACAGCAGAGTCTACTCCTCCTGTACTTTAATACCCAGATATAGACAGGACAGGAGAGTCTACTCTTCCTGTACTACAATACCCAGATACAGACAGGAAAGCAGAGTCTACTCCTCCTGTACTATAATACCCAGACACAGACAGGACCCCAGAGTCTACTCCTCCTGTACTATAATAACCAGACACAGACAGGACAGCAGAGTCTACTCCTCCTGTACTATAATACCCAGACACAGACAGGACCCCAGAGTCTACTCCTCCTGTACTATAATAAACAGACACAGACTGGACAGCAGAGTCTACTCCTCCTGTACTATAATAACCAGACACAGACAGGACCCCAGAGTCTACTACTCCTGTACTATAAAAAACAGACACAGACTGGACAGCAGAGTCTACTCCTCCTGCACTATAATAACCAGACACAGACAGGACCCCAGAGTCTACTCCTCCTGTACTATAATAACCAGACACAGACAGAACAGCAGAGTCTACATCTCCTGTACTATAATAACCAGACACAGACAGGACTCCAGAGTCTACACCTCCTGTACTATAATACCCATACACAGACAGGACCCTGAGTCTAGTCCTCCTGTACTATAATAACCAGACACAGACAAGACAGCAGAGTCTATTCCACCTGTACTATAATAAACAGACAAAGACTGGACAGCAGAGTCTACTCCTCCTGTACTATAATAGCCAGACACAGACAGGACCCCAGAGTCTACTACTCCTGTACTATAATAAACAGACACAGACTGGACAGCAGAGTCTACTCCTCCAGCACTATAATTACCAGACACAGACAGGACCCCAGAGTCTACTCCTCCTGTACTATAATAACCAGACACAGACAGAACAGCAGAGTCTACATCTCCTGTACTATAATAACCAGACACACACAGGACTCCAGAGTCTACACCTCCTATACTATAATAACCATACACAGACAGGACCCCGAGTCTAGTCCTCCTGTACTATAATAACCAGACACAGACAAGACAGCAGAGTCTATTCCACCTGTACTATAATAACCAGACACCGACAGGACCCCAGAGTTTACTCCTCCTGTACTATAATAACCAGACACAGACAGGACATCAGAGTCTACTCCTCCTGTACTATAATAACCAGACCAAGACAGGACCCCAGAGTCTACTCCTCCTGTACTATAATAACCTGACACAGACAGAACAGCAGAGTCTACATCTCCTGTACTATAATAACCAGACACAGACAGGACAGCAGAGTCTACTCCTCCTGTACTATACTACCCAGATACAGAAAGGACCCCAGAGTCTACTCCTCCTGTACTATAATAACCAGACAGACAGGACAGCAGAATCTACTCCTCCTGTACTATACTACCCAGATACAGAAAGGACCCCAGAGTCTACTACTCCTGTACTATAATAACCAGACACAGACAGGACAGCAGAGACTACACCTCCTGTACTATAATAACCAGACACAGACAGGACCCCAGAGTCTACTCCTCCTGTACTATAATAACCAGACACAGACAGGACAGCAGAGTCTACTCCTCCTGTACTATAATACCCAGACACAGACAGGACCCCAGAGTCTACTCCTCCTGTACTATAATAAACAGACACAGACTGGACAGCAGAGTCTACTCCTCCTGTACTATAATAACCAGACACAGACAGGACCCCAGAGTCTACTACTCCTGTACTATAAAAAACAGACACAGACTGGACAGCAGAGTCTACTCCTCCTGCACTATAATAACCAGACACAGACAGGACCCCAGAGTCTACTCCTCCTGTACTATAATAACCAGACACAGACAGAACAGCAGAGTCTACATCTCCTGTACTATAATAAACAGACACAGACAGGACTCTAGAGTCTACACCTCCTGTACTATAATACCCATACACAGACAGGACCCCGAGTCCAGTCCTCCTGTACTATAATAACCAGACACAGACAAGACAGCAGAGTCTATTCCACCTGTACTATAATAAACAGACACAGACTGGACAGCAGAGTCTACTCCTCCTGTACTATAATAGCCAGACACAGACAGGACCCCAGAGTCTACTACTCCTGTACCATAATAAACAGACACAGACGGGACAGCAGAGTCTACTCCTCCTGCACTATAATAACCAGACACAGACAGGACCCCAGAGTCTACTCCTCCTGTACTATAATAACCAGACACAGACAGGACAGCAGAGTCTACTCCTCCTGTACTATAATACCCAGACACAGACAGGACCCCAGAGTCTACTCCTCCTGTACTATAATAAACAGACACAGACTGGACAGCAGAGTCTACTCCTCCTGTACTTTAATACCCAGATATAGACAGGACAGGAGAGTCTACTCTTCCTGTACTACAATACCCAGATACAGACAGGAAAGCAGAGTCTACTCCTCCTGTACTATAATACCCAGACACAGGCAGGACCCCAGAGTCTACTCCTCCTGTACTATAATAACCAGACACAGACAGGACAGCAGAGTCTACTCCTCCTGTACTATAATAAACAGACACAGACTGGACAGCAGAGTCTACTCCTCCTGTACTATAATAACCAGACACAGACAGGACCCCAGAGTCTACTACTCCTGTACTATAAAAAACAGACACAGACTGGACAGCAGAGTCTACTCCTCCTGCACTATAATAACCAGACACAGACAGGACCCCAGAGTCTACTCCTCCTGTACTATAATAACCAGACACAGACAGAACAGCAGAGTCTACATCTCCTGTACTATAATAACCAGACACAGACAGGACTCCAGAGTCTACACCTCCTGTACTATAATACCCATACACAGACAGGACCCCGAGTCTAGTCCTCCTGTACTATAATAACCAGACACAGACAAGACAGCAGAGTCTATTCCACCTGTACTATAATAAACAGACAAAGACTGGACAGTAGAGTCTACTCCTCCTGTACTATAATAGCCAGACACAGACAGGACCCCAGAGTCTACTACTCCTGTACTATAATAAAAAGACACAGACTGGACAGCAGAGTCTACTCCTCCAGCACTATAATAACCAGACACAGACAGGACCCCAGAGTCTACTCCTCCTGTACTATAATAACCAGACACAGACAGAACAGCAGAGTCTACATCTCCTGTACTATAATAACCAGACACACACAGGACTCCAGAGTCTACACCTCCTATACTATAATAACCATACACAGACAGGACCCCGAGTCTAGTCCTCCTGTACTATAATAACCAGACACAGACAAGACAGCAGAGTCTATTCCACCTGTACTATAATAACCAGACACCGACAGGACCCCAGAGTTTACTCCTCCTGTACTATAATAACCAGACACAGACAGGACATCAGAGTCTACTCCTCCTGTACTATAATAACCAGACCAAGACAGGACCCCAGAGTCTACTCCTCCTGTACTATAATAACCTGACACAGACAGAACAGCAGAGTCTACATCTCCTGTACTATAATAACCAGACACAGACAGGACAGCAGAGTCTACTCCTCCTGTACTATACTACCCAGATACAGAAAGGACCCCAGAGTCTACTCCTCCTGTACTATAATAACCAGACAGACAGGACAGCAGAGTCTACTCCTCCTGTACTATACTACCCAGATACAGAAAGGACCCCAGAGTCTACTCCTCCTGTACTATAATAACCAGACACAGACAGGACAGCAGAGACTACACCTCCTGTACTATAATAACCAGACACAGACAGGACCCCAGAGTCTACTCCTCCTGTACTATAATAACCAGACACAGACAGGACAGCAGAGTCTACTCCTCCTGTACTATAATACCCAGACACAGACAGGACCCCAGAGTCTACTCCTCCTGTACTATAATAAACAGACACAGACTGGACAGCAGAGTCTACTCCTCCTGTACTTTAATAACCAGACACAGACAGGACAGCAGGGTCTACTCCTCCTGCACTATAATAACCAGACACAGACAGGACCCCAGAGTCTACTACTCCTGTACTATAATAACCAGACACAGACAGGACCCCAGAGTCTACACCTCCTGTACTATAATACCCATACACAGACAGAACCCTGAGTCTAGTCCTCCTGTACTATAATAACCAGACACAGACAAGACAGCAGAGTCTATTCCACCTGTACTATAATAAACAGACAAAGACTGGACAGCAGAGTCTACTCCTCCTGTACTATAATAGCCAGACACAGACAGGACCCCAGAGTCTACTACTCCTGTACTATAATAAACAGACACAGACTGGACAGCAGAGTCTACTCCTCCAGCACTATAATTACCAGACACAGACAGGACCCCAGAGTCTACTCCTCCTGTACTATAATAACCAGACACAGACAGAACAGCAGAGTCTACATCTCCTGTACTATAATAACCAGACACACACAGGACTCCAGAGTCTACACCTCCTATACTATAATAACCATACACAGACAGGACCCCGAGTCTAGTCCTCCTGTACTATAATAACCAGACACAGACAAGACAGCAGAGTCTATTCCACCTGTACTATAATAACCAGACACCGACAGGACCCCAGAGTTTACTCCTCCTGTACTATAATAACCAGACACAGACAGGACATCAGAGTCTACTCCTCCTGTACTATAATAACCAGACCAAGACAGGACCCCAGAGTCTACTCCTCCTGTACTATAATAACCTGACACAGACAGAACAGCAGAGTCTACATCTCCTGTACTATAATAACCAGACACAGACAGGACAGCAGAGTCTACTCCTCCTGTACTATACTACCCAGATACAGAAAGGACCCCAGAGTCTACTCCTCCTGTACTATAATAACCAGACAGACAGGACAGCAGAATCTACTCCTCCTGTACTATACTACCCAGATACAGAAAGGACCCCAGAGTCTACTACTCCTGTACTATAATAACCAGACACAGACAGGACAGCAGAGACTACACCTCCTGTACTATAATAACCAGACACAGACAGGACCCCAGAGTCTACTCCTCCTGTACTATAATAACCAGACACAGACAGGACAGCAGAGTCTACTCCTCCTGTACTATAATACCCAGACACAGACAGGACCCCAGAGTCTACTCCTCCTGTACTATAATAAACAGACACAGACTGGACAGCAGAGTCTACTCCTCCTGTACTATAATAACCAGACACAGACAGGACCCCAGAGTCTACTACTCCTGTACTATAAAAAACAGACACAGACTGGACAGCAGAGTCTACTCCTCCTGCACTATAATAACCAGACACAGACAGGACCCCAGAGTCTACTCCTCCTGTACTATAATAACCAGACACAGACAGAACAGCAGAGTCTACATCTCCTGTACTATAATAAACAGACACAGACAGGACTCTAGAGTCTACACCTCCTGTACTATAATACCCATACACAGACAGGACCCCGAGTCCAGTCCTCCTGTACTATAATAACCAGACACAGACAAGACAGCAGAGTCTATTCCACCTGTACTATAATAAACAGACACAGACTGGACAGCAGAGTCTACTCCTCCTGTACTATAATAGCCAGACACAGACAGGACCCCAGAGTCTACTACTCCTGTACCATAATAAACAGACACAGACGGGACAGCAGAGTCTACTCCTCCTGCACTATAATAACCAGACACAGACAGGACCCCAGAGTCTACTCCTCCTGTACTATAATAACCAGACACAGACAGGACAGCAGAGTCTACTCCTCCTGTACTATAATACCCAGACACAGACAGGACCCCAGAGTCTACTCCTCCTGTACTATAATAAACAGACACAGACTGGACAGCAGAGTCTACTCCTCCTGTACTTTAATACCCAGATATAGACAGGACAGGAGAGTCTACTCTTCCTGTACTACAATACCCAGATACAGACAGGAAAGCAGAGTCTACTCCTCCTGTACTATAATACCCAGACACAGGCAGGACCCCAGAGTCTACTCCTCCTGTACTATAATAACCAGACACAGACAGGACAGCAGAGTCTACTCCTCCTGTACTATAATAAACAGACACAGACTGGACAGCAGAGTCTACTCCTCCTGTACTATAATAACCAGACACAGACAGGACCCCAGAGTCTACTACTCCTGTACTATAAAAAACAGACACAGACTGGACAGCAGAGTCTACTCCTCCTGCACTATAATAACCAGACACAGACAGGACCCCAGAGTCTACTCCTCCTGTACTATAATAACCAGACACAGACAGAACAGCAGAGTCTACATCTCCTGTACTATAATAACCAGACACAGACAGGACTCCAGAGTCTACACCTCCTGTACTATAATACCCATACACAGACAGGACCCCGAGTCTAGTCCTCCTGTACTATAATAACCAGACACAGACAAGACAGCAGAGTCTATTCCACCTGTACTATAATAAACAGACAAAGACTGGACAGCAGAGTCTACTCCTCCTGTACTATAATAGCCAGACACAGACAGGACCCCAGAGTCTACTACTCCTGTACTATAATAAAAAGACACAGACTGGACAGCAGAGTCTACTCCTCCAGCACTATAATAACCAGACACAGACAGGACCCCAGAGTCTACTCCTCCTGTACTATAATAACCAGACACAGACAGAACAGCAGAGTCTACATCTCCTGTACTATAATAACCAGACACACACAGGACTCCAGAGTCTACACCTCCTATACTATAATAACCATACACAGACAGGACCCCGAGTCTAGTCCTCCTGTACTATAATAACCAGACACAGACAAGACAGCAGAGTCTATTCCACCTGTACTATAATAACCAGACACCGACAGGACCCCAGAGTTTACTCCTCCTGTACTATAATAACCAGACACAGACAGGACATCAGAGTCTACTCCTCCTGTACTATAATAACCAGACCAAGACAGGACCCCAGAGTCTACTCCTCCTGTACTATAATAACCTGACACAGACAGAACAGCAGAGTCTACATCTCCTGTACTATAATAACCAGACACAGACAGGACAGCAGAGTCTACTCCTCCTGTACTATACTACCCAGATACAGAAAGGACCCCAGAGTCTACTCCTCCTGTACTATAATAACCAGACAGACAGGACAGCAGAGTCTACTCCTCCTGTACTATACTACCCAGATACAGAAAGGACCCCAGAGTCTACTCCTCCTGTACTATAATAACCAGACACAGACAGGACAGCAGAGACTACACCTCCTGTACTATAATAACCAGACACAGACAGGACCCCAGAGTCTACTCCTCCTGTACTATAATAACCAGACACAGACAGGACAGCAGAGTCTACTCCTCCTGTACTATAATACCCAGACACAGACAGGACCCCAGAGTCTACTCCTCCTGTACTATAATAAACAGACACAGACTGGACAGCAGAGTCTACTCCTCCTGTACTTTAATAACCAGACACAGACAGGACAGCAGGGTCTACTCCTCCTGCACTATAATAACCAGACACAGACAGGACCCCAGAGTCTACACCTCCTGTACTATAATACCCAGACACAGACAGGACCCCAGAGTCTTCTCCTCCTGTACTATAATAACCAGACACAGACAGGACCCCAGAGTCTACTCCTCCTGTAATAACCAGACACAGACAGGACCCCCGAGTCTACTCCTCCTGTACTATAATAATCTAACAGACAGGACCGCAAAGTCTAATCCTCCTGTACTATAATACCCAGATACAGACAGGACCCCAGAGTCTACTCCTCCTGTACTATAATAACCTGACACAGATAGGAGAACAGAGTCTACTCCTGTACTATAATTACCAGACACAGACAGGACAGCAGAGTCTACTCCTCCTGTACTATAATAACCAAACACAGACAGGACCCAGTGTCTACTGCCCCTGTACTATAATAACCAGACACAGACAGAACAGCAGAGTCTACTCCTCCTGTACTATAATACCCAGATACAGACAGGACAGGAGAGTCCACTCTTTCTGTACTATAATACCCAGATACAAACAGGACAGCAGAGTCTACTCCTCCTGTACTATAATACCCAGACACAGACAGGACAGCAGAGTCTACTCCTCCTGTACTATAATACCCAGACACAGACAGGACCCCAGAGTCTACTCCTCCTGTACTATAATAAACAGACACAGACTGGACAGCAGAGTCTACTCCTCCTGTACTATAATAACCAGACACAGACAGGACCCCAGAGTCTACTACTCCTGTACTATAAAAAACAGACACAGACTGGACAGCAGGGTCTACTCCTCCTGCACTATAATAACCAGACACAGACAAGACCCCAGAGTCTACTCCTCCTGTACTATAATAACCAGACACAGACAGAACAGCAGAGTCTACATCTCCTGTACTATAATAACCAGACACAGACAGGACCCCAGAGTCTACACCTCCTGTACTATAATAACCAGACACAGACAGGACCCCAGAGTCTACTCCTCCTGTACTATAATAAACAGACACAGACTGGACAGCAGAGTCTACTCCTCCTGTACTATAATAACCAGACACAGACAGCACCCCTGAGTCTACTCCTCCTGTACTATAATAACCAGACACAGACAGGACAGCAGAGTCTACTCCCCCTGTACTATAATAAACAGACACAGACTGGACAGCAGAGTCCACTCCTCCTGTACTGTAATAACCAGACACAGACAGGACCCCAGAGTCTACTCCTCCTGTACTATAATAAACAGACACAGACAGGACCCCAGAGTCTACTCCTCCTGTACTATAATAACCAGACACAAACAAGACCCCCGAGTCTACTCCTCCTGTACTATAATAATCTAACAGACATGACTACAGAGTCTAATCCTCCTGTACTATAATACCCAGATACAGACAGGACCCCAGAGTCTACTCCTCCTGTACTATAATAACCTGACACAGATAGGAGAGCAGAGTCTACTCCTGTACTATAATTACCAGACACAGACAGGACAGCAGAGTCTACTCCTCCTGTACTATAATAACCAAACACAGACAGGACCCAGTGTCTACTGCCCCTGTACTATAATAACCAGACACAGACAGAACAGCAGAGTCTACTCCTCCTGTACTTTAATACCCAGATACAGACAGGACAGCAGAGTCTACTCCTCCTGTACTATAATACCCAGATATAGACAGGACAGGAGAGTCTACTCTTTCTGTACTATAATACCCAGATACAAACAGGACAGGAGAGTCTACTCCTCCTGTACTATAATACCCAGACACAGACAGAACAGCAGAGTCTACTCCTCCTGTACTATAATAACCAGACACAGACAGGACAGCAGAGTCTACTCCTCCTGTACTATAATACCCAGACACAGACAGGACCCCAGAGTCTACTCCTCCTGTACTATAATAAACAGACACAGACTGGACAGCAGAGTCTACTCCTCCTGTACTTTAATACCCAGATATAGACAGGACAGGAGAGTCTACTCTTCCTGTACTACAATACCCAGATACAGACAGGAAAGCAGAGTCTACTCCTCCTGTACTATAATACCCAGACACAGACAGGACCCCAGAGTCTACTCCTCCTGTACTATAATAACCAGACACAGACAGGACAGCAGAGTCTACTCCTCCTGTACTATAATACCCAGACACAGACAGGACCCCAGAGTCTACTCCTCCTGTACTATAATAAACAGACACAGACTGGACAGCAGAGTCTACTCCTCCTGTACTATAATAACCAGACACAGACAGGACCCCAGAGTCTACTACTCCTGTACTATAAAAAACAGACACAGACTGGACAGCAGAGTCTACTCCTCCTGCACTATAATAACCAGACACAGACAGGACCCCAGAGTCTACTCCTCCTGTACTATAATAACCAGACACAGACAGAACAGCAGAGTCTACATCTCCTGTACTATAATAACCAGACACAGACAGGACTCCAGAGTCTACACCTCCTGTACTATAATACCCATACACAGACAGGACCCCGAGTCTAGTCCTCCTGTACTATAATAACCAGACACAGACAAGACAGCAGAGTCTATTCCACCTGTACTATAATAAACAGACAAAGACTGGACAGCAGAGTCTACTCCTCCTGTACTATAATAGCCAGACACAGACAGGACCCCAGAGTCTACTACTCCTGTACTATAATAAACAGACACAGACTGGACAGCAGAGTCTACTCCTCCTGCACTATAATAACCAGACACAGACAGGACCCCAGAGTCTACTCCTCCTGTACTATAATAACCAGACACAGACAGAACAGCAGAGTCTACATCTCCTGTACTATAATAACCAGACACAGACAGGACTCCAGAGTCTACACCTCCTATACTATAATAACCATACACAGACAGGACCCCGAGTCTAGTCCTCCTGTACTATAATAACCAGACACAGACAAGACAGCAGAGTCTATTCCAACTGTAGTATAATAACCAGACACCGACAGGACCCCAGAGTTTACTCCTCCTGTACTATAATAACCAGACACAGACAGGACATCAGAGTCTACTCCTCCTGTACTATAATAACCAGACCAAGACAGGACCCCAGAGTCTACTCCTCCTGTACTACAATAACCAGACGCAGACAGGACAGCAGAGTCTACTCCTCCTGTACTATACTACCCAGATACAGAAAGGACCCCAGAGTCTACTCCTCCTGTACTATAATAACCAGACACAGACAGGACAGCAGAGTCTACACCTCCTGTACTATAATAACCAGACACAGACAGGACCCCAGAGTCTACTCCTCCTGTACTATAATAACCAGACACAGACAGGACAGCAGAGTCTACTCCTCCTGTACTATAATACCCAGACACAGACAGGACCCCAGAGTCTACTGCTCCTGTACTATAATAAACAGACACAGACTGGACAGCAGAGTCTACTCCTCCTGTACTATAATAACCAGACACAGACAGGACCCCAGAGTCTACTCCTCCTGTGCTATAATAAACAGACACAGACTGGACAGCAGAGTCTACTCCTCCTGTACTATAATAACCAGACACAGACAGGACCCCAGAGTCTACTCCTCCTGTACTATAATAACCAGACACAGAGAGAACAGCAGAGTCTACATCTCCTGTACTATAATAACCAGACACAGACAGGACAGCAGAGTCTACACCTCCTGTACTATAATAACCAGACACAGACAGGACCCCAGAGTCTACTCCTCCTGTACTATAATAAACAGACACAGACTGGACCCCAGAGTCTACTCCTCCTGTACTATAATAACCAGACACAGACAGGACCCCAGAGTCTACTCCTCCTGTACTATAATAAAAAGACACAGACAGGACAGCAGAGTCTACTCCCCCTGTACTATAATAAACAGACACAGACTGGACAGCAGAGTCTACTCCTCCTGTACTATAATAGCCAGACACAGACAGGACCCCAGAGTCTACTCCTCCTGTACTATAATAAACAGACACAGACAGGACCCCAGAGTCTACTCCTCCTGTACTATAATAACCAGACACAAACAAGACCCCCGAGTCTACTCCTCCTGTACTATAATAATCTAACAGACATGACTCCAGAGTCTACTCCTCCTGTACTATACTACCCAGACACAGACAGGCCAGCAGAGTCTACTCCTGTAATATAATAACCAGAAATAGACAGTACCCCGAGTCTGCTCCTCTTGTACTATAATAACCCGACACAGACAGGACAGCAGAGTTTACTCCTGCTGTACTATAATACCCAGATACAGACAGGAACTAAGAGTCTACTCCTCCTGTACTATAATAACCCAACACAGACAGGACAGCAGACTCTACACCTCCTGTACTATAATAACCAGACACAGACAGGACCCCAGAGTCTACTCCTCATGTACTATAATAACCAGACACAGACAGGACAGCAGAGTCTACTCCTCCTGTACTATAATAACCAGACACAGACAGGACCCCAGAGTCTACTCCTCCTGTACTATAATAACCAGACACAGATAGGACAGCAGAGTCTACACCTCCTGTACTATAATACCCATACACAGACAGGACCCCGAGTCTAGTCCTCCTGTACTATAATAACCAGACACAGACAAGACAGCAGAGTCTATTCCACCTGTACTATAATAACCAGACACCGACAGGACCCCAGAGTTTACTCCTCCTGTACTATAATAACCAGACACAGACAGGACATCAGAGTCTACTCCTCCTGTACTATAATAACCAGACCAAGACAGGACCCCAGAGTCTACTCCTCCTGTACTATAATAACCTGACACAGACAGAACAGCAGAGTCTACATCTCCTGTACTATAATAACCAGACACAGACAGGACCCCAGAGTGTACTCCTCCTGTACTATAATAACCAGACACAGACAGGACAGCAGAGTCTACTCCTCCTGTGCTATACTACCCAGATACAGAAAGGACCCCAGAGTCTACTCCTCCTGTACTATAATAACCAGACACAGACAGGACAGCAGAGTCTACTCCTCCTGTACTATAATAACCAGACACAGACAGGACCCCAGAGTCTACTCCTCCTGTACTATAATAACCAGACACAGACAGGACAGCAGAGTCTACTCTTCCTGTACTATAATACCCAGACACAGACAGGACCCCAGAGTCTACTCCTCCTGTACTATAATAAACAGACACAGACTGGACAGCAGAGTCTACTCCTCCTGTACTATAATAACCAGACACAGACAGGACCCCAGAGTCTACACCTCCTGTACTATAATAACCAGACACAGACAGGACCCCAGAGTCTACACCTCCTGTACTATAATAACCAGACACAGACAGGACCCCAGAGTCTTCTCCTCCTGTACTATAATAACCAGACATAGACAGGACCGCAGAGTCTACTCCTCCTGTAATAACCAGACACAGACAGGACCCCCGAGTCTACTCCTCCTGTACTATAATAATCTAACAGACAGGACCCCAAAGTCTAATCCTCCTGTACTATAATACCCAGATACAGACAGGACCCCAGAGTCTACTCCTCCTGTACTATAATAACCTGACACAGACAGGAGAGCAGAGTCTACTCCTGTACTATAATAACCAGACACAGACAGGACAGCAGAGTCTACTCCTCCTGTACTATAATAAACAGACACAGACTGGACAGCAGAGTCTACTCCTCCTGTACTTTAATACCCAGATATAGACAGGACAGGAGAGTCTACTCTTCCTGTACTATAATACCCAGATACAGACAGGAAAGCAGAGTCTACTCCTCCTGTACTATAATACCCAGACACAGACAGGACCCCAGAGTCTACTCCTCCTGTACTATAATAACCAGACACAGACAGGACAGCAGAGTCTACTCCTCCTGTACTATAATACCCAGACACAGACAGGACCCCAGAGTCTACTCCTCCTGTACTATAATAAACAGACACAGACTGGACAGCAGAGTCTACTCCTCCTGTACTATAATAACCAGACACAGACAGGACCCCAGAGTCTACTACTCCTGTACTATAAAAAACAGACACAGACTGGACAGCAGAGTCTACTCCTCCTGCACTATAATAACCAGACACAGACAGAACAGCAGAGTCTACATCTCCTGTACTATAATACACAGACAGGACTCTAGAGTCTACACCTCCTGTACTATAATACCCAGACACAGACAGGACCCCAGAGTCTACTCCTCCTGTACTATAATAACCAGACACAGACAGAACAGCAGAGTCTACATCTCCTGTACTATAATAAACAGACACAGACAGGACCCCGAGTCCAGTCCTCCTGTACTATAATAACCAGACACAGACAAGACAGCAGAGTCTATTCCACCTGTACTATAATAAACAGACACAGACTGGACAGCAGAGTCTACTCCTCCTGTACTATAATAGCCAGACACAGACAGGACCCCAGAGTCTACTACTCCTGTACCATAATAAACAGACACAGACGGGACAGCAGAGTCTACTCCTCCTGCACTATAATAACCAGACACAGACAGGACCCCAGAGTCTACTCCTCCTGTACTATAATAGCCAGACACAGACAGGACCCCAGAGTCTACTACTCCTGTACTATAATAAACTGACACAGACTGGACAGCAGAGTCTACTCCTCCAGCACTATAATAACCAGACACAGACAGGACCCCAGAGTCTACTCCTCCTGTACTATAATAACCAGACACAGACAGAACAGCAGAGTCTACATCTCCTGTACTATAATAACCAGACACAGACAGGACAGCAGAGTCTACTCCTCCTGTACTATAATAACCAGACAGACAGGACAGCAGAGTCTACTCCTCCTGTACTATACTACCCAGATACAGAAAGGACCCCAGAGTCTACTCCTCCTGTACTATAATAACCAGACAGACAGGACAGCAGAGTCTACTCCTCCTGTACTATACTACCCAGATACAGAAAGGACCCCAGAGTCTACTCCTCCTGTACTATAATAACCAGACACAGACTGGACAGCAGAGTCTACTCCTCCTGTACTTTAATACCCAGATATAGACAGGACAGGAGAGTCTACTCTTCCTGTACTACAATACCCAGATACAGACAGGAAAGCAGAGTCTACTCCTCCTGTACTATAATACCCAGACACAGACAGGACCCCAGAGTCTACTCCTCCTGTACTATAATAAACAGACACAGACAGGACAGCAGAGTCTACTCCTCCTGTACTTTAATAACCAGACACAGACAGGACAGCAGGGTCTACTCCTCCTGCACTATAATAACCAGACACAGACAGGACCCCAGAGTCTACTACTCCTGTACTATAATAACCAGACACAGACAGGACCCCAGAGTCCACACCTCCTGTACTATAATACCCAGACACAGACAGGACCCCAGAGTCTTCTCCTCCTGTACTATAATAACCAGACACAGACAGGACCCCAGAGTCTACTCCTCCTGTAATAACCAGACACAGACAGGACCCCCGAGTCTACTCCTCCTGTACTATAATAATCTAACAGACAGGACCCCAAAGTCT
This sequence comes from Eleutherodactylus coqui, assembly GCF_035609145.1. Lineage (NCBI taxonomy): Eukaryota > Metazoa > Chordata > Amphibia > Anura > Eleutherodactylidae > Eleutherodactylus > Eleutherodactylus coqui. The sequence continues at coordinate 103,535,735 of NC_089849.1, forward strand.
AATCCTCCTGTACTATAATACCCAGATACAGACAGGACCCCAGAGTCTACTCCTCCTGTACTATAATAACCTGACACAGATAGGAGAACAGAGTCTACTCCTGTACTATAATTACCAGACACAGACAGGACAGCAGAGTCTACTCCTCCTGTACTATACTACCCAGATACAGAAAGGACCCCAGAGTCTACTCCTCCTGTACTATAATAACCAGACAGACAGGACAGCAGAGTCTACTCCTCCTGTACTATACTACCCAGATACAGAAAGGACCCCAGAGTCTACTCCTCCTGTACTATAATAACCAGACAGACTGGACAGCAGAGTCTACTCCTCCTGTACTTTAATACCCAGATATAGACAGGACAGGAGAGTCTACTCTTCCTGTACTACAATACCCAGATACAGACAGGAAAGCAGAGTCTACTCCTCCTGTACTATAATACCCAGACACAGACAGGACCCCAGAGTCTACTCCTCCTGTACTATAATAAACAGACACAGACAGGACAGCAGAGTCTACTCCTCCTGTACTTTAATAACCAGACACAGACAGGACAGCAGGGTCTACTCCTCCTGCACTATAATAACCAGACACAGACAGGACCCCAGAGTCTACTACTCCTGTACTATAATAACCAGACACAGACAGGACCCCAGAGTCCACACCTCCTGTACTATAATACCCAGACACAGACAGGACCCCAGAGTCTTCTCCTCCTGTACTATAATAACCAGACACAGACAGGACCCCAGAGTCTACTCCTCCTGTAATAACCAGACACAGACAGGACCCCCGAGTCTACTCCTCCTGTACTATAATAATCTAACAGACAGGACCCCAAAGTCTAATCCTCCTGTACTATAATACCCAGATACAGACAGGACCCCACAGTCTACTCCTCCTGTACTATAATAACCTGACACAGATAGGAGAACAGAGTCTACTCCTGTACTATAATTACCAGACACAGACAGGACAGCAGAGTCTACTCCTCCTGTACTATAATAACCAAACACAGACAGGACCCAGTGTCTACTGCCCCTGTACTATAATAACCAGACACAGACAGAACAGCAGAGTCTACTCCTCCTGTACTTTAATACCCAGATACAGACAGGACAGGAGAGTCCAATCTTTCTGTACTATAATACCCAGATACAAACAGGACAGCAGAGTCTACTCCTCCTGTACTATAATACCCAGACACAGACAGGACAGCAGAGTCTACTCCTCCTGTACTATAATAACCAGACACAGACAGGACAGCAGAGTCTACTCCTCCTGTACTATAATACCCAGACACAGACAGGGCCCCAGAGTCTACTCCTCCTGTACTATAATAAACAGACACAGACTGGACAGCAGAGTCTACTCCTCCTGTACTATAATAACCAGACACAGACAGGACCCCAGAGTCTACTACTCCTGTACTATAAAAAACAGACACAGACTGGACAGCAGGGTCTACTCCTCCTGCACTATAATAACCAGACACAGACAAGACCCCAGAGTCTACTCCTCCTGTACTATAATAACCAGACACAGACAGAACAGCAGAGTCTACATCTCCTGTACTATAATAACCAGACACAGACAGGACCCCAGAGTCTACACCTCCTGTACTATAATAACCAGACACAGACAGGACCCCAGAGTCTACTCCTCCTGTACTACAATAAACAGACACAGACTGGACAGCAGAATCTACTCCTCCTGTACTATAATAACCAGACACAGACAGGACCCCTGAGTCTACTCCTCCTGTACTATAATAACCAGACACAGACAGGACAGCAGAGTCCACTCCTCCTGTACTGTAATAACCAGACACAGACAGGACCCCAGAGTCTACTCCTCCTGTACTATAATAAACAGACACAGACAGGACCCCAGAGTCTACACCTCCTGTACTATAATAACCAGACACAGACAGGACCCCAGAGTCTACATCTCCTGTACTATAATAACCAGACACAGACAGGACAGCAGAGTCTACACCTCCTGTACTATAATAACCAGACACAGACAGGACCCCAGAGTCTACTCCTCCTGTACTATAATAAACAGACACAGACTGGACAGCAGAGTCTACTCCTCCTGTACTATAATAACCAGACACAGACAGGACCCCAGAGTCTACTCCTCCTGTACTATAATAAAAAGACACAGACAGGACAGCAGAGTCTACTCCCCCTGTACTATAATAAACAGACACAGACTGGACAGCAGAGTCTACTCCTCCTGTACTATAATAGCCAGACACAGACAGGACCCCAGAGTCTACTCCTCCTGTACTATAATAAACAGACACAGACAGGACCCCAGAGTCTACTCCTCCTGTACTATAATAACCAGACACAAACAAGACCCCCGAGTCTACTCCTCCTGTACTATAATAATCTAACAGACATGACTCCAGAGTCTACTCCTCCTGTACTATACTACCCAGACACAGACAGGCCAGCAGAGTCTACTCCTGTAATATAATAACCAGAAATAGACAGTACCCCGAGTCTGCTCCTCTTGTACTATAATAACCCGACACAGACAGGACAGCAGAGTTTACTCCTGCTGTACTATAATACCCAGATACAGACAGGAACTAAGAGTCTACTCCTCCTGTACTATAATAACCCAACACAGACAGGACAGCAGACTCTACACCTCCTGTACTATAATAACCAGACACAGACAGGACCCCAGAGTCTACTCCTCATGTACTATAATAACCAGACACAGACAGGACAGCAGAGTCTACTCCTCCTGTACTATAATAACCAGACACAGACAGGACCCCAGAGTCTACTCCTCCTGTACTATAATAACCAGACACAGACAGGACAGCAGAGTCTACACCTCCTGTACTATAATACCCATACACAGACAGGACCCCGAGTCTAGTCCTCCTGTACTATAATAACCAGACACAGACAAGACAGCAGAGTCTATTCCACCTGTACTATAATAACCAGACACCGACAGGACCCCAGAGTTTACTCCTCCTGTACTATAATAACCAGACACAGACAGGACATCAGAGTCTACTCCTCCTGTACTATAATAACCAGACCAAGACAGGACCCCAGAGTCTACTCCTCCTGTACTATAATAACCAGACACAGACAGGACAGCAGAGTCTACTCCTCCTGTGCTATACTACCCAGATACAGAAAGGACCCCAGAGTCTACTCCTCCTGTACTATAATAACCAGACACAGACAGGACAGCAGAGTCTACTCCTCCTGTACTATAATAACCAGACACAGACAGGACCCCAGAGTCTACTCCTCCTGTACTATAATAACCAGACACAGACAGGACAGCAGAGTCTACTCCTCCTGTACTATAATACCCAGACACAGACAGGACCCCAGAGTCTACTCCTCCTGTACTATAATAAACAGACACAGACTGGACAGCAGAGTCTACTCCTCCTGTACTATAATAACCAGACACAGACAGGACCCCAGAGTCTACTACTCCTGTACTATAATAACCAGACACAGACAGGACCCCAGAGTCTACACCTCCTGTACTATAATAACCAGACACAGACAGGACCCCAGAGTCTTCTCCTCCTGTACTATAATAACCAGACATAGACAGGACCGCAGAGTCTACTCCTCCTGTAATAACCAGACACAGACAGGACCCCCGAGTCTACTCCTCCTGTACTATAATAATCTAACAGACAGGACCCCAAAGTCTAATCCTCCTGTACTATAATACCCAGATACAGACAGGACCCCAGAGTCTACTCCTCCTGTACTATAATAACCTGACACAGACAGGAGAGCAGAGTCTACTCCTGTACTATAATAACCAGATACAGACAGGACAGCAGAGTCTACTCCTCCTGTACTATAATAACCAAACACAGACAGGACCCAGTGTCTACTCCCCCTGTACTATAATAACCAGACACAGACAGAACAGCAGAGTCTACTCCTCCTGTACTTTAAAACCCAGATACAGACAGGACAGCAAAGTCTACTCCTCCTGTACTATAATACCCAGACACAGACAGGACCCCAGAGTCTACTCCTCCTGTACTATAATAACCAGACACAGACAGGACAGCAGAGTCTACTCCTCCTGTACTATAATAAACAGACACAGACTGGACAGCAGAGTCTACTCCTCCTGTACTTTAATACCCAGATATAGACAGGACAGGAGAGTCTACTCTTCCTGTACTATAATACCCAGATACAGACAGGAAAGCAGAGTCTACTCCTCCTGTACTATAATACCCAGACACAGACAGGACCCCAGAGTCTACTCCTCCTGTACTATAATAACCAGACACAGACAGGACAGCAGAGTCTACTCCTCCTGTACTATAATACCCAGACACAGACAGGACCCCAGAGTCTACTCCTCCTGTACTATAATAAACAGACACAGACTGGACAGCAGAGTCTACTCCTCCTGTACTATAATAACCAGACACAGACAGGACCCCAGAGTCTACTACTCCTGTACTATAAAAAACAGACACAGACTGGACAGCAGAGTCTACTCCTCCTGCACTATAATAACCAGACACAGACAGAACAGCAGAGTCTACATCTCCTGTACTATAATAAACAGACACAGACAGGACTCTAGAGTCTACACCTCCTGTACTATAATACCCAGACACAGACAGGACCCCAGAGTCTACTCCTCCTGTACTATAATAACCAGACACAGACAGAACAGCAGAGTCTACATCTCCTGTACTATAATAAACAGACACAGACAGGACTCTAGAGTCTACACCTCCTGTACTATAATACCCATACACAGACAGGACCCCGAGTCCAGTCCTCCTGTACTATAATAACCAGACACAGACAAGACAGCAGAGTCTATTCCACCTGTACTATAATAAACAGACACAGACTGGACAGCAGAGTCTACTCCTCCTGTACTATAATAGCCAGACACAGACAGGACCCCAGAGTCTACTACTCCTGTACCATAATAAACAGACACAGACGGGACAGCAGAGTCTACTCCTCCTGCACTATAATAACCAGACACAGACAGGACCCCAGAGTCTACTCCTCCTGTACTATAATAGCCAGACACAGACAGGACCCCAGAGTCTACTACTCCTGTACTATAATAAACAGACACAGACTGGACAGCAGAGTCTACTCCTCCAGCACTATAATAACCAGACACAGACAGGACCCCAGAGTCTACTCCTCCTGTACTATAATAACCAGACACAGACAGAACAGCAGAGTCTACATCTCCTGTACTATAATAACCAGACACAGACAAGACAGCAGAGTCTATTCCACCTGTACTATAATAACCAGACACCGACAGGACCCCAGAGTTTACTCCTCCTGTACTATAATAACCAGACACAGACAGGACATCAGAGTCTACTCCTCCTGTACTATAATAACCAGACCAAGACAGGACCCCAGAGTCTACTCCTCCTGTACTATAATAACCTGACACAGACAGAACAGCAGAGTCTACATCTCCTGTACTATAATAACCAGACACAGACAGGACAGCAGAGTCTACTCCTCCTGTACTATACTACCCAGATACAGAAAGGACCCCAGAGTCTACTCCTCCTGTACTATAATAACCAGACAGACAGGACAGCAGAGTCTACTCCTCCTGTACTATACTACCCAGATACAGAAAGGACCCCAGAGTCTACTCCTCCTGTACTATAATAACCAGACACAGACTGGACAGCAGAGTCTACTCCTCCTGTACTTTAATAACCAGATATAGACAGGACAGGAGAGTCTACTCTTCCTGTACTACAATACCCAGATACAGACAGGAAAGCAGAGTCTACTCCTCCTGTACTATAATACCCAGACACAGACAGGACCCCAGAGTCTACTCCTCCTGTACTATAATAAACAGACACAGACAGGACAGCAGAGTCTACTCCTCCTGTACTTTAATAACCAGACACAGACAGGACAGCAGGGTCTACTCCTCCTGCACTATAATAACCAGACACAGACAGGACCCCAGAGTCTACTACTCCTGTACTATAATAACCAGACACAGACAGGACCCCAGAGTCCACACCTCCTGTACTATAATACCCAGACACAGACAGGACCCCAGAGTCTTCTCCTCCTGTACTATAATAACCAGACACAGACAGGACCCCAGAGTCTACTCCTCCTGTAATAACCAGACACAGACAGGACCCCCGAGTCTACTCCTCCTGTACTATAATAATCTAACAGACAGGACCCCAAAGTCTAATCCTCCTGTACTATAATACCCAGATACAGACAGGACCCCAGAGTCTACTCCTCCTGTACTATAATAACCTGACACAGATAGGAGAACAGAGTCTACTCCTGTACTATAATTACCAGACACAGACAGGACAGCAGAGTCTACTCCTCCTGTACTATAATAACCAAACACAGACAGGACCCAGTGTCTACTGCCCCTGTACTATAATAACCAGACACAGACAGAACAGCAGAGTCTACTCCTCCTGTACTTTAATACCCAGATACAGACAGGACAGCAGAGTCTACTCCTCCTGTACTATAATACCCAGATACAGACAGGACAGGAGAGTCCAATCTTTCTGTACTATAATACCCAGATACAAACAGGACAGCAGAGTCTACTCCTCCTGTACTATAATACCCAGACACAGACAGGACAGCAGAGTCTACTCCTCCTGTACTATAATAACCAGACACAGACAGGACAGCAGAGTCTACTCCTCCTGTACTATAATACCCAGACACAGACAGGACCCCAGAGTCTACTCCTCCTGTACTATAATAAACAGACACAGACTGGACAGCAGAGTCTACTCCTCCTGTACTATAATAACCAGACACAGACAGGACCCCAGAGTCTACTACTCCTGTACTATAAAAAACAGACACAGACTGGACAGCAGGGTCTACTCCTCCTGCACTATAATAACCAGACACAGACAAGACCCCAGAGTCTACTCCTCCTGTACTATAATAACCAGACACAGACAGAACAGCAGAGTCTACATCTCCTGTACTATAATAACCAGACACAGACAGGACCCCAGAGTCTACACCTCCTGTACTATAATAACCAGACACAGACAGGACCCCAGAGTCTACTCCTCCTGTACTATAATAAACAGACACAGACTGGACAGCAGAGTCTACTCCTCCTGTACTATAATAACCAGACACAGACAGGACCCCTGAGTCTACTCCTCCTGTACTATAATAACCAGACACAGACAGGACAGCAGAGTCTACTCCCCCTGTACTATAATAAACAGACACAGACTGGACAGCAGAGTCCACTCCTCCTGTACTGTAATAACCAGACACAGACAGGACCCCAGAGTCTACTCCTCCTGTACTATAATAAACAGACACAGACAGGACCCCAGAGTCTACTCCTCCTGTACTATAATAACCAGACACAAACAAGACCCCCGAGTCTACTCCTCCTGTACTATAATAATCTAACAGACATGACTCCAGAGTCTAATCCTCCTGTACTATAATACCCAGATACAGACAGGACCCCAGAGTCTACTCCTCCTGTACTATAATAACCTGACACAGATAGGAGAGCAGAGTCTACTCCTGTACTATAATTACCAGACACAGACAGGACAGCAGAGTCTACTCCTCCTGTACTATAATAACCAAACACAGACAGGACCCAGTGTCTACTGCCCCTGTACTATAATAACCAGACACAGACAGAACAGCAGAGTCTACTCCTCCTGTACTTTAATACCCAGATACAGACAGGACAGCAGAGTCTACTCCTCCTGTACTATAATACCCAGATATAGACAGGACAGGAGAGTCTACTCTTTCTGTACTATAATACCCAGATACAAACAGGACAGGAGAGTCTACTCCTCCTGTACTATAATACCCAGACACAGACAGGACAGCAGAGTCTACTCCTCCTGTACTATAATAACCAGACACAGACAGGACAGCAGAGTCTACTCCTCCTGTACTATAATACCCAGACACAGACAGGACCCCAGAGTCTACTCCTCCTGTACTATAATAAACAGACACAGACTGGACAGCAGAGTCTACTCCTCCTGTACTTTAATACCCAGATATAGACAGGACAGGAGAGTCTACTCTTCCTGTACTACAATACCCAGATACAGACAGGAAAGCAGAGTCTACTCCTCCTGTACTATAATACCCAGACACAGACAGGACCCCAGAGTCTACTCCTCCTGTACTATAATAACCAGACACAGACAGTACAGCAGAGTCTACTCCTCCTGTACTATAATACCCAGACACAGACAGGACCCCAGAGTCTACTCCTCCTGTACTATAATAAACAGACACAGACTGGACAGCAGAGTCTACTCCTCCTGTACTATAATAAACAGACACAGACAGGACCCCAGAGTCTACTACTCCTGTACTATAAAAAACAGACACAGACTGGACAGCAGAGTCTACTCCTCCTGCACTATAATAACCAGACACAGACAGGACCCCAGAGTCTACTCCTCCTGTACTATAATAACCAGACACAGACAGAACAGCAGAGTCTACATCTCCTGTACTATAATAACCAGACACAGACAGGACTCCAGAGTCTACACCTCCTGTACTATAATACCCATACACAGACAGGACCCCGAGTCTAGTCCTCCTGTACTATAATAACCAGACACAGACAAGACAGCAGAGTCTATTCCACCTGTACTATAATAAACAGACAAAGACTGGACAGCAGAGTCTACTCCTCCTGTACTATAATAAACAGACACAGACAGGACCCCAGAGTCTACACCTCCTGTACTATAATAACCAGACACAGACAGGACCCCAGAGTCTACATCTCCTGTACTATAATAACCAGACACAGACAGGACAGCAGAGTCTACACCTCCTGTACTATAATAACCAGACACAGACAGGACCCCAGAGTCTACTCCTCCTGTACTATAATAAACAGACACAGACTGGACAGCAGAGTCTACTCCTCCTGTACTATAATAACCAGACACAGACAGGACCCCAGAGTCTACTCCTCCTGTACTATAATACCCAGACACAGACAGGACCCCAGAGTCTTCTCCTCCTGTACTATAATAACCAGACACAGACAGGACCCCAGAGTCTACTCCTCCTGTAATAACCAGACACAGACAGGACCCCCGAGTCTACTCCTCCTGTACTATAATAATCTAACAGACAGGACCCCAAAGTCTAATCCTCCTGTACTATAATACCCAGATACAGACAGGACCCCAGAGTCTACTCCTCCTGTACTATAATAACCTGACACAGATAGGAGAACAGAGTCTACTCCTGTACTATAATTACCAGACACAGACAGGACAGCAGAGTCTACTCCTCCTGTACTATAATAACCAAACACAGACAGGACCCAGTGTCTACTGCCCCTGTACTATAATAACCAGACACAGACAGAACAGCAGAGTCTACTCCTCCTGTACTTTAATACCCAGATACAGACAGGACAGCAGAGTCTACTCCTCCTGTACTATAATACCCAGATACAGACAGGACAGGAGAGTCCAATCTTTCTGTACTATAATACCCAGATACAAACAGGACAGCAGAGTCTACTCCTCCTGTACTATAATACCCAGACACAGACAGGACAGCAGAGTCTACTCCTCCTGTACTATAATAACCAGACACAGACAGGACAGCAGAGTCTACTCCTCCTGTACTATAATACCCAGACACAGACAGGACCCCAGAGTCTACTCCTCCTGTACTATAATAAACAGACACAGACTGGACAGCAGAGTCTACTCCTCCTGTACTATAATAACCAGACACAGACAGGACCCCAGAGTCTACTACTCCTGTACTATAAAAAACAGACACAGACTGGACAGCAGGGTCTACTCCTCCTGCACTATAATAACCAGACACAGACAAGACCCCAGAGTCTACTCCTCCTGTACTATAATAACCAGACACAGACAGAACAGCAGAGTCTACATCTCCTGTACTATAATAACCAGACACAGACAGGACCCCAGAGTCTACACCTCCTGTACTATAATAACCAGACACAGACAGGACCCCAGAGTCTACTCCTCCTGTACTATAATAAACAGACACAGACTGGACAGCAGAGTCTACTCCTCCTGTACTATAATAACCAGACACAGACAGGACCCCTGAGTCTACTCCTCCTGTACTATAATAACCAGACACAGACAGGACAGCAGAGTCTACTCCCCCTGTACTATAATAAACAGACACAGACTGGACAGCAGAGTCCACTCCTCCTGTACTGTAATAACCAGACACAGACAGGACCCCAGAGTCTACTCCTCCTGTACTATAATAAACAGACACAGACAGGACCCCAGAGTCTACTCCTCCTGTACTATAATAACCAGACACAAACAAGACCCCCGAGTCTACTCCTCCTGTACTATAATAATCTAACAGACATGACTCCAGAGTCTAATCCTCCTGTACTATAATACCCAGATACAGACAGGACCCCAGAGTCTACTCCTCCTGTACTATAATAACCTGACACAGATAGGAGAGCAGAGTCTACTCCTGTACTATAATTACCAGACACAGACAGGACAGCAGAGTCTACTCCTCCTGTACTATAATAACCAAACACAGACAGGACCCAGTGTCTACTGCCCCTGTACTATAATAACCAGACACAGACAGAACAGCAGAGTCTACTCCTCCTGTACTTTAATACCCAGATACAGACAGGACAGCAGAGTCTACTCCTCCTGTACTATAATACCCAGATATAGACAGGACAGGAGAGTCTACTCTTTCTGTACTATAATACCCAGATACAAACAGGACAGGAGAGTCTACTCCTCCTGTACTATAATACCCAGACACAGACAGGACAGCAGAGTCTACTCCTCCTGTACTATAATAACCAGACACAGACAGGACAGCAGAGTCTACTCCTCCTGTACTATAATACCCAGACACAGACAGGACCCCAGAGTCTACTCCTCCTGTACTATAATAAACAGACACAGACTGGACAGCAGAGTCTACTCCTCCTGTACTTTAATACCCAGATATAGACAGGACAGGAGAGTCTACTCTTCCTGTACTACAATACCCAGATACAGACAGGAAAGCAGAGTCTACTCCTCCTGTACTATAATACCCAGACACAGACAGGACCCCAGAGTCTACTCCTCCTGTACTATAATAACCAGACACAGACAGTACAGCAGAGTCTACTCCTCCTGTACTATAATACCCAGACACAGACAGGACCCCAGAGTCTACTCCTCCTGTACTATAATAAACAGACACAGACTGGACAGCAGAGTCTACTCCTCCTGTACTATAATAAACAGACACAGACAGGACCCCAGAGTCTACTACTCCTGTACTATAAAAAACAGACACAGACTGGACAGCAGGGTCTACTCCTCCTGCACTATAATAACCAGACACAGACAAGACCCCAGAGTCTACTCCTCCTGTACTATAATAACCAGACACAGACAGAACAGCAGAGTCTACATCTCCTGTACTATAATAACCAGACACAGACAGGACCCCAGAGTCTACACCTCCTGTACTATAATAACCAGACACAGACAGGACCCCAGAGTCTACTCCTCCTGTACTATAATAAACAGACACAGACTGGACAGCAGAGTCTACTCCTCCTGTACTATAATAACCAGACACAGACAGGACCCCTGAGTCTACTCCTCCTGTACTATAATAACCAGACACAGACAGGACAGCAGAGTCTACTCCCCCTGTACTATAATAAACAGACACAGACTGGACAGCAGAGTCCACTCCTCCTGTACTGTAATAACCAGACACAGACAGGACCCCAGAGTCTACTCCTCCTGTACTATAATAAACAGACACAGACAGGACCCCAGAGTCTACTCCTCCTGTACTATAATAACCAGACACAAACAAGACCCCCGAGTCTACTCCTCCTGTACTATAATAATCTAACAGACATGACTCCAGAGTCTAATCCTCCTGTACTATAATACCCAGATACAGACAGGACCCCAGAGTCTACTCCTCCTGTACTATAATAACCTGACACAGATAGGAGAGCAGAGTCTACTCCTGTACTATAATTACCAGACACAGACAGGACAGCAGAGTCTACTCCTCCTGTACTATAATAACCAAACACAGACAGGACCCAGTGTCTACTGCCCCTGTACTATAATAACCAGACACAGACAGAACAGCAGAGTCTACTCCTCCTGTACTTTAATACCCAGATACAGACAGGACAGCAGAGTCTACTCCTCCTGTACTATAATACCCAGATATAGACAGGACAGGAGAGTCTACTCTTTCTGTACTATAATACCCAGATACAAACAGGACAGGAGAGTCTACTCCTCCTGTACTATAATACCCAGACACAGACAGGACAGCAGAGTCTACTCCTCCTGTACTATAATAACCAGACACAGACAGGACAGCAGAGTCTACTCCTCCTGTACTATAATACCCAGACACAGACAGGACCCCAGAGTCTACTCCTCCTGTACTATAATAAACAGACACAGACTGGACAGCAGAGTCTACTCCTCCTGTACTTTAATACCCAGATATAGACAGGACAGGAGAGTCTACTCTTCCTGTACTACAATACCCAGATACAGACAGGAAAGCAGAGTCTACTCCTCCTGTACTATAATACCCAGACACAGACAGGACCCCAGAGTCTACTCCTCCTGTACTATAATAACCAGACACAGACAGTACAGCAGAGTCTACTCCTCCTGTACTATAATACCCAGACACAGACAGGACCCCAGAGTCTACTCCTCCTGTACTATAATAAACAGACACAGACTGGACAGCAGAGTCTACTCCTCCTGTACTATAATAAACAGACACAGACAGGACCCCAGAGTCTACTACTCCTGTACTATAAAAAACAGACACAGACTGGACAGCAGAGTCTACTCCTCCTGCACTATAATAACCAGACACAGACAGGACCCTAGAGTCTACTCCTCCTGTACTATAATAACCAGACACAGACAGAACAGCAGAGTCTACATCTCCTGTACTATAATAACCAGACACAGACAGGACTCCAGAGTCTACACCTCCTGTACTATAATACCCATACACAGACAGGACCCCGAGTCTAGTCCTCCTGTACTATAATAACCAGACACAGACAAGACAGCAGAGTCTATTCCACCTGTACTATAATAAACAGACAAAGACTGGACAGCAGAGTCTACTCCTCCTGTACTATAATAAACAGACACAGACAGGACCCCAGAGTCTACACCTCCTGTACTATAATAACCAGACACAGACAGGACCCCAGAGTCTACATCTCCTGTACTATAATAACCAGACACAGACAGGACAGCAGAGTCTACACCTCCTGTACTATAATAACCAGACACAGACAGGACCCCAGAGTCTACTCCTCCTGTACTATAATAAACAGACACAGACTGGACAGCAGAGTCTACTCCTCCTGTACTATAATAACCAGACACAGACAGGACCCCAGAGTCTACTCCTCCTGTACTATAATACCCAGACACAGACAGGACCCCAGAGTCTTCTCCTCCTGTACTATAATAACCAGACACAGACAGGACCCCAGAGTCTACTCCTCCTGTAATAACCAGACACAGACAGGACCCCCGAGTCTACTCCTCCTGTACTATAATAATCTAACAGACAGGACCCCAAAGTCTAATCCTCCTGTACTATAATACCCAGATACAGACAGGACCCCAGAGTCTACTCCTCCTGTACTATAATAACCTGACACAGATAGGAGAACAGAGTCTACTCCTGTACTATAATTACCAGACACAGACAGGACAGCAGAGTCTACTCCTCCTGTACTATAATAACCAAACACAGACAGGACCCAGTGTCTACTGCCCCTGTACTATAATAACCAGACACAGACAGAACAGCAGAGTCTACTCCTCCTGTACTTTAATACCCAGATACAGACAGGACAGCAGAGTCTACTCCTCCTGTACTATAATACCCAGATACAGACAGGACAGGAGAGTCCAATCTTTCTGTACTATAATACCCAGATACAAACAGGACAGCAGAGTCTACTCCTCCTGTACTATAATACCCAGACACAGACAGGACAGCAGAGTCTACTCCTCCTGTACTATAATAACCAGACACAGACAGGACAGCAGAGTCTACTCCTCCTGTACTATAATACCCAGACACAGACAGGACCCCAGAGTCTACTCCTCCTGTACTATAATAAACAGACACAGACTGGACAGCAGAGTCTACTCCTCCTGTACTATAATAACCAGACACAGACAGGACCCCAGAGTCTACTACTCCTGTACTATAAAAAACAGACACAGACTGGACAGCAGGGTCTACTCCTCCTGCACTATAATAACCAGACACAGACAAGACCCCAGAGTCTACTCCTCCTGTACTATAATAACCAGACACAGACAGAACAGCAGAGTCTACATCTCCTGTACTATAATAACCAGACACAGACAGGACCCCAGAGTCTACACCTCCTGTACTATAATAACCAGACACAGACAGGACCCCAGAGTCTACTCCTCCTGTACTATAATAAACAGACACAGACTGGACAGCAGAGTCTACTCCTCCTGTACTATAATAACCAGACACAGACAGGACCCCTGAGTCTACTCCTCCTGTACTATAATAACCAGACACAGACAGGACAGCAGAGTCTACTCCCCCTGTACTATAATAAACAGACACAGACTGGACAGCAGAGTCCACTCCTCCTGTACTGTAATAACCAGACACAGACAGGACCCCAGAGTCTACTCCTCCTGTACTATAATAAACAGACACAGACAGGACCCCAGAGTCTACTCCTCCTGTACTATAATAACCAGACACAAACAAGACCCCCGAGTCTACTCCTCCTGTACTATAATAATCTAACAGACATGACTCCAGAGTCTAATCCTCCTGTACTATAATACCCAGATACAGACAGGACCCCAGAGTCTACTCCTCCTGTACTATAATAACCTGACACAGATAGGAGAGCAGAGTCTACTCCTGTACTATAATTACCAGACACAGACAGGACAGCAGAGTCTACTCCTCCTGTACTATAATAACCAAACACAGACAGGACCCAGTGTCTACTGCCCCTGTACTATAATAACCAGACACAGACAGAACAGCAGAGTCTACTCCTCCTGTACTTTAATACCCAGATACAGACAGGACAGCAGAGTCTACTCCTCCTGTACTATAATACCCAGATATAGACAGGACAGGAGAGTCTACTCTTTCTGTACTATAATACCCAGATACAAACAGGACAGGAGAGTCTACTCCTCCTGTACTATAATACCCAGACACAGACAGGACAGCAGAGTCTACTCCTCCTGTACTATAATAACCAGACACAGACAGGACAGCAGAGTCTACTCCTCCTGTACTATAATACCCAGACACAGACAGGACCCCAGAGTCTACTCCTCCTGTACTATAATAAACAGACACAGACTGGACAGCAGAGTCTACTCCTCCTGTACTTTAATACCCAGATATAGACAGGACAGGAGAGTCTACTCTTCCTGTACTACAATACCCAGATACAGACAGGAAAGCAGAGTCTACTCCTCCTGTACTATAATACCCAGACACAGACAGGACCCCAGAGTCTACTCCTCCTGTACTATAATAACCAGACACAGACAGTACAGCAGAGTCTACTCCTCCTGTACTATAATACCCAGACACAGACAGGACCCCAGAGTCTACTCCTCCTGTACTATAATAAACAGACACAGACTGGACAGCAGAGTCTACTCCTCCTGTACTATAATAAACAGACACAGACAGGACCCCAGAGTCTACTACTCCTGTACTATAAAAAACAGACACAGACTGGACAGCAGAGTCTACTCCTCCTGCACTATAATAACCAGACACAGACAGGACCCCAGAGTCTACTCCTCCTGTACTATAATAACCAGACACAGACAGAACAGCAGAGTCTACATCTCCTGTACTATAATAACCAGACACAGACAGGACTCCAGAGTCTACACCTCCTGTACTATAATACCCATACACAGACAGGACCCCGAGTCTAGTCCTCCTGTACTATAATAACCAGACACAGACAAGACAGCAGAGTCTATTCCACCTGTACTATAATAAACAGACAAAGACTGGACAGCAGAGTCTACTCCTCCTGTACTATAATAAACAGACACAGACAGGACCCCAGAGTCTACACCTCCTGTACTATAATAACCAGACACAGACAGGACCCCAGAGTCTACATCTCCTGTACTATAATAACCAGACACAGACAGGACAGCAGAGTCTACACCTCCTGTACTATAATAACCAGACACAGACAGGACCCCAGAGTCTACTCCTCCTGTACTATAATAAACAGACACAGACTGGACAGCAGAGTCTACTCCTCCTGTACTATAATAACCAGACACAGACAGGACCCCAGAGTCTACTCCTCCTGTACTATAATAAAAAGACACAGACAGGACAGCAGAGTCTACTCCCCCTGTACTATAATAAACAGATACAGACTGGACAGCAGAGTCTACTCCTCCTGTACTATAATAGCCAGACACAGACAGGACCCCAGAGTCTACTCCTCCTGTACTATAATAAACAGACACAGACAGGACCCCAGAGTCTACTCCTCCTGTACTATAATAACCAGACACAAACAAGACCCCCGAGTCTACTCCTCCTGTACTATAATAATCTAACAGACATGACTCCAGAGTCTACTCCTCCTGTACTATACTACCCAGACACAGACAGGCCAGCAGAGTCTACTCCTGTAATATAATAACCAGAAATAGACAGTACCCCGAGTCTGCTCCTCTTGTACTATAATAACCCGACACAGACAGGACAGCAGAGTTTACTCCTGCTGTACTATAATACCCAGATACAGACAGGAACTAAGAGTCTACTCCTCCTGTACTATAATAACCCAACACAGACAGGACAGCAGACTCTACACCTCCTGTACTATAATAACCAGACACAGACAGGACCCCAGAGTCTACTCCTCATGTACTATAATAACCAGACACAGACAGGACAGCAGAGTCTACTCCTCCTGTACTATAATAACCAGACACAGACAGGACCCCAGAGTCTACTCCTCCTGTACTATAATAACCAGACACAGACAGGACAGCAGAGTCTACACCTCCTGTACTATAATACCCATACACAGACAGGACCCCGAGTCTAGTCCTCCTGTACTATAATAACCAGACACAGACAAGACAGCAGAGTCTATTCCACCTGTACTATAATAACCAGACACCGACAGGACCCCAGAGTTTACTCCTCCTGTACTATAATAACCAGACACAGACAGGACATCAGAGTCTACTCCTCCTGTACTATAATAACCAGACCAAGACAGGACCCCAGAGTCTACTCCTCCTGTACTATAATAACCTGACACAGACAGAACAGCAGAGTCTACATCTCCTGTACTATAATAACCAGACACAGACAGGACCCCAGAGTGTACTCCTCCTGTACTATAATAACCAGACACAGACAGGACAGCAGAGTCTACTCCTCCT
The DNA here is from genome assembly GCF_035609145.1 of Eleutherodactylus coqui. Taxonomy (NCBI): domain Eukaryota; kingdom Metazoa; phylum Chordata; class Amphibia; order Anura; family Eleutherodactylidae; genus Eleutherodactylus; species Eleutherodactylus coqui. The sequence goes on from NC_089849.1 coordinate 103,553,302, forward strand.
GTGCTATACTACCCAGATACAGAAAGGACCCCAGAGTCTACTCCTCCTGTACTATAATAACCAGACACAGACAGGACAGCAGAGTCTACTCCTCCTGTACTATAATAACCAGACACAGACAGGACCCCAGAGTCTACTCCTCCTGTACTATAATAACCAGACACAGACAGGACAGCAGAGTCTACTCCTCCTGTACTATAATACCCAGACACAGACAGGACCCCAGAGTCTACTCCTCCTGTACTATAATAAACAGACACAGACTGGACAGCAGAGTCTACTCCTCCTGTACTATAATAACCAGACACAGACAGGACCCCAGAGTCTACTACTCCTGTACTATAATAACCAGACACAGACAGGACCCCAGAGTCTACACCTCCTGTACTATAATAACCAGACACAGACAGGACCCCAGAGTCTTCTCCTCCTGTACTATAATAACCAGACATAGACAGGACCGCAGAGTCTACTCCTCCTGTAATAACCAGACACAGACAGGACCCCCGAGTCTACTCCTCCTGTACTATAATAATCTAACAGACAGGACCCCAAAGTCTAATCCTCCTGTACTATAATACCCAGATACAGACAGGACCCCAGAGTCTACTCCTCCTGTACTATAATAACCTGACACAGACAGGAGAGCAGAGTCTACTCCTGTACTATAATAACCAGATACAGACAGGACAGCAGAGTCTACTCCTCCTGTACTATAATAACCAAACACAGACAGGACCCAGTGTCTACTCCCCCTGTACTATAATAACCAGACACAGACAGAACAGCAGAGTCTACTCCTCCTGTACTTTAAAACCCAGATACAGACAGGACAGCAAAGTCTACTCCTCCTGTACTATAATACCCAGACACAGACAGGACCCCAGAGTCTACTCCTCCTGTACTATAATAACCAGACACAGACAGGACAGCAGAGTCTACTCCTCCTGTACTATAATAAACAGACACAGACTGGACAGCAGAGTCTACTCCTCCTGTACTTTAATACCCAGATATAGACAGGACAGGAGAGTCTACTCTTCCTGTACTATAATACCCAGATACAGACAGGAAAGCAGAGTCTACTCCTCCTGTACTATAATACCCAGACACAGACAGGACCCCAGAGTCTACTCCTCCTGTACTATAATAACCAGACACAGACAGGACAGCAGAGTCTACTCCTCCTGTACTATAATACCCAGACACAGACAGGACCCCAGAGTCTACTCCTCCTGTACTATAATAAACAGACACAGACTGGACAGCAGAGTCTACTCCTCCTGTACTATAATAACCAGACACAGACAGGACCCCAGAGTCTACTACTCCTGTACTATAAAAAACAGACACAGACTGGACAGCAGAGTCTACTCCTCCTGCACTATAATAACCAGACACAGACAGAACAGCAGAGTCTACATCTCCTGTACTATAATAAACAGACACAGACAGGACTCTAGAGTCTACACCTCCTGTACTATAATACCCAGACACAGACAGGACCCCAGAGTCTACTCCTCCTGTACTATAATAACCAGACACAGACAGAACAGCAGAGTCTACATCTCCTGTACTATAATAAACAGACACAGACAGGACTCTAGAGTCTACACCTCCTGTACTATAATACCCATACACAGACAGGACCCCGAGTCCAGTCCTCCTGTACTATAATAACCAGACACAGACAAGACAGCAGAGTCTATTCCACCTGTACTATAATAAACAGACACAGACTGGACAGCAGAGTCTACTCCTCCTGTACTATAATAGCCAGACACAGACAGGACCCCAGAGTCTACTACTCCTGTACCATAATAAACAGACACAGACGGGACAGCAGAGTCTACTCCTCCTGCACTATAATAACCAGACACAGACAGGACCCCAGAGTCTACTCCTCCTGTACTATAATAGCCAGACACAGACAGGACCCCAGAGTCTACTACTCCTGTACTATAATAAACAGACACAGACTGGACAGCAGAGTCTACTCCTCCAGCACTATAATAACCAGACACAGACAGGACCCCAGAGTCTACTCCTCCTGTACTATAATAACCACACACAGACAGAACAGCAGAGTCTACATCTCCTGTACTATAATAACCAGACACACACAGGACTCCAGAGTCCAGTCCTCCTGTACTATAATAACCAGACACAGACAAGACAGCAGAGTCTATTCCACCTGTACTATAATAACCAGACACCGACAGGACCCCAGAGTTTACTCCTCCTGTACTATAATAACCAGACACAGACAGGACATCAGAGTCTACTCCTCCTGTACTATAATAACCAGACCAAGACAGGACCCCAGAGTCTACTCCTCCTGTACTATAATAACCTGACACAGACAGAACAGCAGAGTCTACATCTCCTGTACTATAATAACCAGACACAGACAGGACAGCAGAGTCTACTCCTCCTGTACTATACTACCCAGATACAGAAAGGACCCCAGAGTCTACTCCTCCTGTGCTATAATAACCAGACAGACAGGACAGCAGAGTCTACTCCTCCTGTACTATACTACCCAGATACAGAAAGGACCCCAGAGTCTACTCCTCCTGTACTATAATAACCAGACACAGACTGGACAGCAGAGTCTACTCCTCCTGTACTTTAATACCCAGATATAGACAGGACAGGAGAGTCTACTCTTCCTGTACTACAATACCCAGATACACAGGAAAGCAGAGTCTACTCCTCCTGTACTATAATACCCAGACACAGACAGGACCCCAGAGTCTACTCCTCCTGTACTATAATAAACAGACACAGACAGGACAGCAGAGTCTACTCCTCCTGTACTTTAATAACCAGACACAGACAGGACAGCAGGGTCTACTCCTCCTGCACTATAATAACCAGACACAGACAGGACCCCAGAGTCTACTACTCCTGTACTATAATAACCAGACACAGACAGGACCCCAGAGTCCACACCTCCTGTACTATAATACCCAGACACAGACAGGACCCCAGAGTCTTCTCCTCCTGTACTATAATAACCAGACACAGACAGGACCCCAGAGTCTACTCCTCCTGTAATAACCAGACACAGACAGGACCCCCGAGTCTACTCCTCCTGTACTATAATAATCTAACAGACAGGACCCCAAAGTCTAATCCTCCTGTACTATAATACCCAGATACAGACAGGACCCCAGAGTCTACTCCTCCTGTACTATAATAACCTGACACAGATAGGAGAACAGAGTCTACTCCTGTACTATAATTACCAGACACAGACAGGACAGCAGAGTCTACTCCTCCTGTACTATAATAACCAAACACAGACAGGACCCAGTGTCTACTGCCCCTGTACTATAATAACCAGACACAGACAGAACAGCAGAGTCTACTCCTCCTGTACTTTAATACCCAGATACAGACAGGACAGCAGAGTCTACTCCTCCTGTACTATAATACCCAGATACAGACAGGACAGGAGAGTCCAATCTTTCTGTACTATAATACCCAGATACAAACAGGACAGCAGAGTCTACTCCTCCTGTACTATAATACCCAGACACAGACAGGACAGCAGAGTCTACTCCTCCTGTACTATAATAACCAGACACAGACAGGACAGCAGAGTCTACTCCTCCTGTACTATAATACCCAGACACAGACAGGACCCCAGAGTCTACTCCTCCTGTACTATAATAAACAGACACAGACTGGACAGCAGAGTCTACTCCTCCTGTACTATAATAACCAGACACAGACAGGACCCCAGAGTCTACTACTCCTGTACTATAAAAAACAGACACAGACTGGACAGCAGGGTCTACTCCTCCTGCACTATAATAACCAGACACAGACAAGACCCCAGAGTCTACTCCTCCTGTACTATAATAACCAGACACAGACAGAACAGCAGAGTCTACATCTCCTGTACTATAATAACCAGACACAGACAGGACCCCAGAGTCTACACCTCCTGTACTATAATAACCAGACACAGACAGGACCCCAGAGTCTACTCCTCCTGTACTATAATAAACAGACACAGACTGGACAGCAGAGTCTACTCCTCCTGTACTATAATAACCAGACACAGACAGGACCCCTGAGTCTACTCCTCCTGTACTATAATAACCAGACACAGACAGGACAGCAGAGTCTACTCCCCCTGTACTATAATAAACAGACACAGACTGGACAGCAGAGTCCACTCCTCCTGTACTGTAATAACCAGACACAGACAGGACCCCAGAGTCTACTCCTCCTGTACTATAATAAACAGACACAGACAGGACCCCAGAGTCTACTCCTCCTGTACTATAATAAACAGACACAGACAGGACCCCAGAGTCTACTCCTCCTGTACTATAATAAACAGACACAGACATGACTCCAGAGTCTAATCCTCCTGTACTATAATACCCAGATACAGACAGGACCCCAGAGTCTACTCCTCCTGTACTATAATAACCTGACACAGATAGGAGAGCAGAGTCTACTCCTGTACTATAATTACCAGACACAGACAGGACAGCAGAGTCTACTCCTCCTGTACTATAATAACCAAACACAGACAGGACCCAGTGTCTACTGCCCCTGTACTATAATAACCAGACACAGACAGAACAGCAGAGTCTACTCCTCCTGTACTTTAATACCCAGATACAGACAGGACAGCAGAGTCTACTCCTCCTGTACTATAATACCCAGATATAGACAGGACAGGAGAGTCTACTCTTTCTGTACTATAATACCCAGATACAAACAGGACAGGAGAGTCTACTCCTCCTGTACTATAATACCCAGACACAGACAGGACAGCAGAGTCTACTCCTCCTGTACTATAATAACCAGACACAGACAGGACAGCAGAGTCTACTCCTCCTGTACTATAATACCCAGACACAGACAGGACCCCAGAGTCTACTCCTCCTGTACTATAATAAACAGACACAGACTGGACAGCAGAGTCTACTCCACCTGTACTTTAATACCCAGATATAGACAGGACAGGAGAGTCTACTCTTCCTGTACTACAATACCCAGATACAGACAGGAAAGCAGAGTCTACTCCTCCTGTACTATAATACCCAGACACAGACAGGACCCCAGAGTCTACTCCTCCTGTACTATAATAACCAGACACAGACAGTACAGCAGAGTCTACTCCTCCTGTACTATAATACCCAGACACAGACAGGACCCCAGAGTCTACTCCTCCTGTACTATAATAAACAGACACAGACTGGACAGCAGAGTCTACTCCTCCTGTACTATAATAAACAGACACAGACAGGACCCCAGAGTCTACTACTCCTGTACTATAAAAAACAGACACAGACTGGACAGCAGAGTCTACTCCTCCTGCACTATAATAACCAGACACAGACAGGACCCCAGAGTCTACTCCTCCTGTACTATAATAACCAGACACAGACAGAACAGCAGAGTCTACATCTCCTGTACTATAATAACCAGACACAGACAGGACTCCAGAGTCTACACCTCCTGTACTATAATACCCATACACAGACAGGACCCCGAGTCTAGTCCTCCTGTACTATAATAACCAGACACAGACAAGACAGCAGAGTCTATTCCACCTGTACTATAATAAACAGACAAAGACTGGACAGCAGAGTCTACTCCTCCTGTACTATAATAGCCAGACACAGACAGGACCCCAGAGTCTACTACTCCTGTACTATAATAAACAGACACAGACTGGACAGCAGAGTCTACTCCTCCAGCACTATAATAACCAGACACAGACAGGACCCCAGAGTCTACTCCTCCTGTACTATAATAACCAGACACAGACAGAACAGCAGAGTCTACATCTCCTGTACTATAATAACCAGACACAGACAGGACTCCAGAGTCTACACCTCCTATACTATAATAACCATACACAGACAGGACCCCGAGTCTAGTCCTCCTGTACTATAATAACCAGACACAGACAAGACAGCAGAGTCTATTCCACCTGTACTATAATAACCAGACACCGACAGGACCCCAGAGTTTACTCCTCCTGTACTATAATAACCAGACACAGACAGGACATCAGAGTCTACTCCTCCTGTACTATAATAACCAGACCAAGACAGGACCCCAGAGTCTACTCCTCCTGTACTATAATAACCTGACACAGACAGAACAGCAGAGTCTACATCTCCTGTACTATAATAACCAGACACAGACAGGACAGCAGAGTCTACTCCTCCTGTACTATACTACCCAGATACAGAAAGGACCCCAGAGTCTACTCCTCCTGTACTATAATAACCAGACAGACAGGACAGCAGAGTCTACTCCTCCTGTACTATACTACCCAGATACAGAAAGGACCCCAGAGTCTACTCCTCCTGTACTATAATAACCAGACACAGACAGGACAGCAGAGTCTACACCTCCTGTACTATAATAACCAGACACAGACAGGACCCCAGAGTCTACTCCTCCTGTACTATAATAACCAGACACAGACAGGACAGCAGAGTCTACTCCTCCTGTACTATAATACCCAGACACAGATAGGACCCCAGAGTCTACTCCTCCTGTACTATAATAAACAGACACAGACTGGACAGCAGAGTCTACTCCTCCTGTACTTTAATAACCAGACACAGACAGGACAGCAGGGTCTACTCCTCCTGCACTATAATAACCAGACACAGACAGGATCCCAGAGTCTACTACTCCTGTACTATAATAACCAGACACAGACAGGACCCCAGAGTCTACACCTCCTGTACTATAATACCCAGACACAGACAGGACCCCAGAGTCTCTCCTCCTGTACTATAATAACCAGACACAGACAGGACCCCAGAGTCTACTCCTCCTGTAATAACCAGACACAGACAGGACCCCCGAGTCTACTCCTCCTGTACTATAATAATCTAACAGACAGGACCCCAAAGTCTAATCCTCCTGTACTATAATACCCAGACACAGACAGGACCCCAGAGTCTACTCCTCCTGTACTATAATAACCTGACACAGATAGGAGAGCAGAGTCTACTCCTGTACTATAATTACCAGACACAGACAGGACAGCAGAGTCTACTCCTCCTGTACTATAATAACCAAACACAGACAGGACCCAGTGTCTACTGCCCCTGTACTATAATAACCAGACACAGACAGAACAGCAGAGTCTACTCCTCCTGTACTTTAATACCCAGATACAGACAGGACAGCAGAGTCTACTCCTCCTGTACTATAATACCCAGATATAGACAGGACAGGAGAGTCTACTCTTTCTGTACTATAATACCCAGATACAAACAGGACAGCAGAGTCTACTCCTCCTGTACTATAATACCCAGACACAGACAGGACAGCAGAGTCTACTCCTCCTGTACTATAATAACCAGACACAGACAGGACAGCAGAGTCTACTCCTCCTGTACTATAATACCCAGACACAGACAGGACCCCAGAGTCTACTCCTCCTGTACTATAATAAACAGACACAGACTGGACAGCAGAGTCTACTCCTCCTGTACTATAATAACCAGACACAGACAGGACCCCAGAGTCTACTACTCCTGTACTATAAAAAACAGACACAGACTGGACAGCAGAGTCTACTCCTCCTGTACTATAATAACCAGACACAGACAGGACCCCAGAGTCTACTCCTCCTGTACTATAATAAAAAGACACAGACAGGACAGCAGAGTCTACTCCCCCTGTACTATAATAAACAGACACAGACTGGACAGCAGAGTCTACTCCTCCTGTACTATAATAGCCAGACACAGACAGGACCCCAGAGTCTACTCCTCCTGTACTATAATAAACAGACACAGACAGGACCCCAGAGTCTACTCCTCCTGTACTATAATAACCAGACACAAACAAGACCCCCGAGTCTACTCCTCCTGTACTATAATAATCTAACAGACATGACTCCAGAGTCTACTCCTCCTGTACTATACTACCCAGACACAGACAGGCCAGCAGAGTCTACTCCTGTAATATAATAACCAGAAATAGACAGTACCCCGAGTCTGCTCCTCTTGTACTATAATAACCCGAGACAGACAGGACAGCAGAGTTTACTCCTGCTGTACTATAATACCCAGATACAGACAGGAACTAAGAGTCTACTCCTCCTGTACTATAATAACCCAACACAGACAGGACAGCAGACTCTACATCTCCTGTACTATAATAACCAGACACAGACAGGACCCCAGAGTCTACTCCTCATGTACTATAATAACCAGACACAGACAGGACAGCAGAGTCTACTCCTCCTGTACTATAATAACCAGACACAGACAGGACCCCAGAGTCTACTCCTCCTGTACTATAATAACCAGACACAGACAGGACAGCAGAGTCTACACCTCCTGTACTATAATACCCATACACAGACAGGACCCCGAGTCTAGTCCTCCTGTACTATAATAACCAGACACAGACAAGACAGCAGAGTCTATTCCACCTGTACTATAATAACCAGACACCGACAGGACCACAGAGTTTACTCCTCCTGTACTATAATAACCAGACACAGACAGGACATCAGAGTCTACTCCTCCTGTACTATAATAACCAGACCAAGACAGGACCCCAGAGTCTACTCCTCCTGTACTATAATAACCTGACACAGACAGAACAGCAGAGTCTACATCTCCTGTACTATAATAACCAGACACAGACAGGACCCCAGAGTGTACTCCTCCTGTACTATAATAACCAGACACAGACAGGACAGCAGAGTCTACTCCTCCTGTGCTATACTACCCAGATACAGAAAGGACCCCAGAGTCTACTCCTCCTGTACTATAATAACCAGACACAGACAGGACAGCAGAGTCTACTCCTCCTGTACTATAATAACCAGACACAGACAGGACCCCAGAGTCTACTCCTCCTGTACTATATTAACCAGACACAGACAGGACAGCAGAGTCTACTCCTCCTGTACTATAATACCCAGACACAGACAGGACCCCAGAGTCTACTCCTCCTGTACTATAATAAACAGACACAGACTGGACAGCAGAGTCTACTCCTCCTGTACTATAATAACCAGACACAGACAGGACCCCAGAGTCTACTACTCCTGTACTATAATAACCAGACACAGACAGGACCCCAGAGTCTATACCTCCTGTACTATAATACCCAGACACAGACAGGACCCCAGAGTCTTCTGCTCCTGTACTATAATAACCAGACATAGACAGCACCGCAGAGTCTACTCCTCCTGTAATAACCAGACACAGACAGGACCCCCGAGTCTACTCCTCCTGTACTATAATAATCTAACAGACAGGACCCCAAAGTCTAATCCTCCTGTACTATAATACCCAGATACAGACAGGACCCCAGAGTCTACTCCTCCTGTACTATAATAACCTGACACAGACAGGAGAGCAGAGTCTACTCCTGTACTATAATAACCAGACACAGACAGGACAGCAGAGTCTACTCCTCCTGTACTATAATAACCAAACACAGACAGGACCCAGTGTCTACTCCCCCTGTACTATAATAACCAGACACAGACAGAACAGCAGAGTCTACTCCTCCTGTACTTTAAAACCCAGATACAGACAGGACAGCAAAGTCTACTCCTCCTGTACTATAATACCCAGACACAGACAGGACCCCAGAGTCTACTCCTCCTGTACTATAATAACCAGACACAGACAGGACAGCAGAGTCTACTCCTCCTGTACTATAATACCCAGACACAGACAGGACCCCAGAGTCTATTCCTCCTGTACTATAATAAACAGACACAGACTGGACAGCAGAGTCTACTCCTCCTGTACTTTAATACCCAGATATAGACAGGACAGGAGAGTCTACTCTTCCTGTACTATAATACCCAGATACAGACAGGAAAGCAGAGTCTACTCCTCCTGTACTATAATACCCAGACACAGACAGGACCCCAGAGTCTACTCCTCCTGTACTATAATAACCAGACACAGACAGGACAGCAGAGTCTACTCATCCTGTACTATAATACCCAGACACAGACAGGACCCCAGAGTCTACTCCTCCTGTACTATAATAAACAGACACAGACTGGACAGCAGAGACTACTCCTCCTGTACTATAATAACCAGACACAGACAGGACCCCAGAGTCTACTACTCCTGTACTATAATAACCAGACACAGACAGAACAGCAGAGTCTACATCTCCTGTACTATAATAAACAGACACAGACAGGACTCTAGAGTCTACACCTCCTGTACTATAATACCCATACACAGACAGGACCCCGAGTCCAGTCCTCCTGTACTATAATAACCAGACACAGACAAGACAGCAGAGTCTATTCCACCTGTACTATAATAAACAGACACAGACTGGACAGCAGAGTCTACTCCTCCTGTACTATAATAGCCAGACACAGACAGGACCCCAGAGTCTACTACTCCTGTACCATAATAAACAGACACAGACGGGACAGCAGAGTCTACTCCTCCTGCACTATAATAACCAGACACAGACAGGACCCCAGAGTCTACTCCTCCTGTACTATAATAACCAGACACAGACAGGACAGCAGAGTCTACTCCTCCTGTACTATAATACCCAGACACAGACAGGACCCCAGAGTCTACTCCTCCTGTACTATAATAAACAGACACAGACTGGACAGCAGAGTCTACTCCTCCTGTACTTTAATACCCAGATATAGACAGGACAGGAGAGTCTACTCTTCCTGTACTACAATACCCAGATACAGACAGGAAAGCAGAGTCTACTCCTCCTGTACTATAATACCCAGACACAGACAGGACCCCAGAGTCTACTCCTCCTGTACTATAATAACCAGACACAGACAGGACAGCAGAGTCTACTCCTCCTGTACTATAATACCCAGACACAGACAGGACCCCAGAGTCTACTCCTCCTGTACTATAATAAACAGACACAGACTGGACAGCAGAGTCTACTCCTCCTGTACTATAATAACCAGACACAGACAGGACCCCAGAGTCTACTACTCCTGTACTATAAAAAACAGACACAGACTGGACAGCAGAGTCTACTCCTCCTGCACTATAATAACCAGACACAGACAGGACCCCAGAGTCTACTCCTCCTGTACTATAATAACCAGACACAGACAGAACAGCAGAGTCTACATCTCCTGTACTATAATAACCAGACACAGACAGGACTCCAGAGTCTACACCTCCTGTACTATAATACCCATACACAGACAGGACCCCGAGTCTAGTCCTCCTGTACTATAATAACCAGAAACAGACAAGACAGCAGAGTCTATTCCACCTGTACTATAATAAACAGACAAAGACTGGACAGCAGAGTCTACTCCTCCTGTACTATAATAGCCAGACACAGACAGGACCCCAGAGTCTACTACTCCTGTACTATAATAAACAGACACAGACTGGACAGCAGAGTCTACTCCTCCTGCACTATAATAACCAGACACAGACAGGACCCCAGAGTCTACTCCTCCTGTACTATAATAACCAGACACAGACAGAACAGCAGAGTCTACATCTCCTGTACTATAATAACCAGACACAGACAGGACTCCAGAGTCTACACCTCCTATACTATAATAACCATACACAGACAGGACCCCGAGTCTAGTCCTCCTGTACTATAATAACCAGACACAGACAAGACAGCAGAGTCTATTCCACCTGTACTATAATAACCAGACACCGACAGGACCCCAGAGTTTACTCCTCCTGTACTATAATAACCAGACACAGACAGGACATCAGAGTCTACTCCTCCTGTACTATAATAACCAGACCAAGACAGGACCCCAGAGTCTACTCCTCCTGTACTATAATAACCTGACACAGACAGAACAGCAGAGTCTACATCTCCTGTACTATAATAACCAGACACAGACAGGACAGCAGAGTCTACTCCTCCTGTACTATACTACCCAGATACAGAAAGGACCCCAGAGTCTACTCCTCCTGTACTATAATAACCAGACAGACAGGACAGCAGAGTCTACTCCTCCTGTACTATACTACCCAGATACAGAAAGGACCCCAGAGTCTACTCCTCCTGTACTATAATAACCAGACACAGACAGGACAGCAGAGACTACACCTCCTCTACTATAATAACCAGACACAGACAGGACCCCAGAGTCTACTCCTCCTGTACTATAATAACCAGACACAGACAGGACAGCAGAGTCTACTCCTCCTGTACTATAATACCCAGACACAGACAGGACCCCAGAGTCTACTCCTCCTGTACTATAATAAACAGACACAGACTGGACAGCAGAGTCTACTCCTCCTGTACTTTAATAACCAGACACAGACAGGACAGCAGGGTCTACTCCTCCTGCACTATAATAACCAGACACAGACAGGACCCCAGAGTCTACTACTCCTGTACTATAATAACCAGACACAGACAGGACCCCAGAGTCTACACCTCCTGTACTATAATACCCAGACAAAGACAGGACCCCAGAGTCTTCTCCTCCTGTACTATAATAACCAGACACAGACAGGACCCCAGAGTCTACTCCTCCTGTAATAACCAGACACAGACAGGACCCCCGAGTCTACTCCTCCTGTACTATAATAATCTAACAGACAGGACCCCAAAGTCTAATCCTCCTGTACTATAATACCCAGATACAGACAGGACCCCAGAGTCTACTCCTCCTGTACTATAATTACCAGACACAGACAGGACAGCAGAGTCTACTCCTCCTGTACTATAATAACCAAACACAGACAGGACCCAGTGTCTACTGCCCCTGTACTATAATAACCAGACACAGACAGAACAGCAGAGTCTACTCCTCCTGTACTTTAATACCCAGATACAGACAGGACAGCAGAGTCTACTCCTCCTGTACTATAATACCCAGATACAGACAGGACAGGAGAGTCTACTCTTTCTGTACTATAATACCCAGATACAAACAGGACAGCAGAGTCTACTCCTCCTGTACTATAATACCCAGACACAGACAGGACAGCAGAGTCTACTCCTCCTGTACTATAATAACCAGACACAGACAGGACCCCAGAGTCTACTCCTCCTGTACTATAATACCCAGACACAGACAGGACCCCAGAGTCTACTCCTCCTGTACTATAATAACCAGACACAGACAGAACAGCAGAGTCTACTCCCCCTGTACTATAATAAACAGACACAGACTGGACAGCAGAGTCCACTCCTCCTGTACTGTAATAACCAGACACAGACAGGACCCCAGAGTCTACTCCTCCTGTACTATAATAAACAGACACAGACAGGACCCCAGAGTCTACTCCTCCTGTACTATAATAACCAGACACAAACAAGACCCCCGAGTCTACTCCTCCTGTACTATAATAATCTAACAGACATGACTCCAGAGTCTAATCCTCCTGTACTATAATACCCAGATACAGACAGGACCCCAGAGTCTACTCCTCCTGTACTATAATAACCTGACACAGATAGGAGAGCAGAGTCTACTCCTGTACTATAATTACCAGACACAGACAGGACAGCAGAGTCTACTCCTCCTGTACTATAATAACCAAACACAGACAGGACCCAGTGTCTACTGCCCCTGTACTATAATAACCAGACACAGACAGAACAGCAGAGTCTACTCCTCCAGTACTTTAATACCCAGATACAGACAGGACAGCAGAGTCTACTCCTCCTGTACTATAATACCCAGATATAGACAGGACAGGAGAGTCTACTCTTTCTGTACTATAATACCCAGATACAAACAGGACAGCAGAGTCTACTCCTCCTGTACTATAATACCCAGACACAGACAGGACAGCAGAGTCTACTCCTCCTGTACTATAATAACCAGACACAGACAGGACAGCAGAGTCTACTCCTCCTGTACTATAATACCCAGACACAGACAGGACCCCAGAGTCTACTCCTCCTGTACTATAATAAACAGACACAGACTGGACAGCAGAGTCTACTCCTCCTGTACTTTAATACCCAGATATAGACAGGACAGGAGAGTCTACTCTTCCTGTACTACAATACCCAGATACAGACAGGAAAGCAGAGTCTACTCCTCCTGTACTATAATACCCAGACACAGACAGGACCCCAGAGTCTACTCCTCCTGTACTATAATAACCAGACACAGACAGGACAGCAGAGTCTACTCCTCCTGTACTATAATACCCAGACACAGACAGGACCCCAGAGTCTACTCCTCCTGTACTATAATAAACAGACACAGACTGGACAGCAGAGTCTACTCCTCCTGTACTATAATAACCAGACACAGACAGGACCCCAGAGTCTACTACTCCTGTACTATAAAAAACAGACACAGACTGGACAGCAGAGTCTACTCCTCCTGCACTATAATAACCAGACACAGACAGGACCCCAGAGTCTACTCCTCCTGTACTATAATAACCAGACACAGACAGAACAGCAGAGTCTACATCTCCTGTACTATAATAACCAGACACAGACAGGACTCCAGAGTCTACACCTCCTGTACTATAATACCCATACACAGACAGGACCCCGGGTCTAGTCCTCCTGTACTATAATAACCAGACACAGACAAGACAGCAGAGTCTATTCCACCTGTACTATAATAAACAGACAAAGACTGGACAGCAGAGTCTACTCCTCCTGTACTATAATAGCCAGACACAGACAGGACCCCAGAGTCTACTACTCCTGTACTATAATAAACAGACACAGACTGGACAGCAGAGTCTACTCCTCCTGCACTATAATAACCAGACACAGACAGGACCCCAGAGTCTACTGCTCCTGTACTATAATAACCAGACACAGACAGAACAGCAGAGTCTACATCTCCTGTATTATAATAACCAGACACAGACAGGACTCCAGAGTCTACACCTCCTATACTATAATAACCATACACAGACAGGACCCCGAGTCTAGTCCTCCTGTACTATAATAACCAGACACAGACAAGACAGCAGAGTCTATTCCACCTGTACTATAATAACCAGACACCGACAGGACCCCAGAGTTTACTCCTCCTGTACTATAATAACCAGACACAGACAGGACATCAGAGTCTACTCCTCCTGTACTATAATAACCAGACCAAGACAGGACCCCAGAGTCTACTCCTCCTGTACTATAATAACCTGACACAGACAGAACAGCAGAGTCTACATCTCCTGTACTATAATAACCAGACACAGACAGGACAGCAGAGTCTACTCCTCCTGTACTATACTACCCAGATACAGAAAGGACCCCAGAGTCTACTCCTCCTGTACTATAATAACCAGACAGACAGGACAGCAGAGTCTACTCCTCCTGTACTATACTACCCAGATACAGAAAGGACCCCAGAGTCTACTCCTCCTGTACTATAATAACCAGACACAGACAGGACAGCAGAGTCTACACCTCCTGTACTATAATAACCAGACACAGACAGGACCCCAGAGTCTACTCCTCCTGTACTATAATAACCAGACACAGACAGGACAGCAGAGTCTACTCCTCCTGTACTATAATACCCAGACACAGACAGGACCCCAGAGTCTACTCCTCCTGTACTATAATAGCCAGACACAGACAGGACCCCAGAGTCTACTACTCCTGTACTATAATAAACAGACACAGACTGGACAGCAGAGTCTACTCCTCCTGCACTATAATAACCAGACACAGACAGGACCCCAGAGTCTACTCCTCCTGTACTATAATAACCAGACACAGACAGAACAGCAGAGTCTACATCTCCTGTACTATAATAACCAGACACAGACAGGACTCCAGAGTCTACACCTCCTATACTATAATAACCATACACAGACAGGACCCCGAGTCTAGTCCTCCTGTACTATAATAACCAGACACAGACAAGACAGCAGAGTCTATTCCACCTGTACTATAATAACCAGACACCGACAGGACCCCAGAGTTTACTCCTCCTGTACTATAATAACCAGACACAGACAGGACATCAGAGTCTACTCCTCCTGTACTATAATAACCAGACCAAGACAGGACCCCAGAGTCTACTCCTCCTGTACTATAATAACCTGACACAGACAGAACAGCAGAGTCTACATCTCCTGTACTATAATAACCAGACACAGACAGGACAGCAGAGTCTACTCCTCCTGTACTATACTACCCAGATACAGAAAGGACCCCAGAGTCTATTCCTCCTGTACTATAATAACCAGACAGACAGGACAGCAGAGTCTACTCCTCCTGTACTATACTACCCAGATACAGAAAGGACCCCAGAGTCTACTCCTCCTGTACTATAATAACCAGACACAAACAAGACCCCCGAGTCTACTCCTCCTGTACTATAATAATCTAACAGACATGACTCCAGAGTCTACTCCTCCTGTACTATACTACCCAGACACAGACAGGCCAGCAGAGTCTACTCCTGTAATATAATAACCAGAAATAGACAGTACCCCGAGTCTGCTCCTCTTGTACTATAATAACCCGAGACAGACAGGACAGCAGAGTTCACTCCTGCTGTACTATAATACCCAGATACAGACAGGAACTAAGAGTCTACTCCTCCTGTACTATAATAACCCAACACAGACAGGACAGCAGACTCTACATCTCCTGTACTATAATAACCAGACACAGACAGGACCCCAGAGTCTACTCCTCATGTACTATAATAACCAGACACAGACAGGACAGCAGAGTCTACTCCTCCTGTACTATAATAACCAGACACAGACAGGACCCCAGAGTCTACTCCTCCTGTACTATAATAACCAGACACAGACAGGACAGCAGAGTCTACACCTCCTGTACTATAATACCCATACACAGACAGGACCCCGAGTCTAGTCCTCCTGTACTATAATAACCAGACACAGACAAGACAGCAGAGTCTATTCCACCTGTACTATAATAACCAGACACCGACAGGACCCCAGAGTTTACTCCTCCTGTACTATAATAACCAGACACAGACAGGACATCAGAGTCTACTCCTCCTGTACTATAATAACCAGACCAAGACAGGACCCCAGAGTCTACTCCTCCTGTACTATAATAACCTGACACAGACAGAACAGCAGAGTCTACATCTCCTGTACTATAATAACCAGACACAGACAGGACCCCAGAGTGTACTCCTCCTGTACTATAATAACCAGACACAGACAGGACAGCAGAGTCTACTCCTCCTGTGCTATACTACCCAGATACAGAAAGGACCCCAGAGTCTACTCCTCCTGTACTATAATAACCAGACACAGACAGGACAGCAGAGTCTACTCCTCCTGTACTATAATAACCAGACACAGACAGGACCCCAGAGTCTACTCCTCCTGTACTATAATAACCAGACACAGACAGGACAGCAGAGTCTACTCCTCCTGTACTATAATACCCAGACACAGACAGGACCCCAGAGTCTACTCCTCCTGTACTATAATAAACAGACACAGACTGGACAGCAGAGTCTACTCCTCCTGTACTATAATAACCAGACACAGACAGGACCCCAGAGTCTACTACTCCTGTACTATAATAACCAGACACAGACAGGACCCCAGAGTCTATACCTCCTGTACTATAATACCCAGACACAGACAGGACCCCAGAGTCTTCTGCTCCTGTACTATAATAACCAGACATAGACAGGACCGCAGAGTCTACTCCTCCTGTAATAACCAGACACAGACAGGACCCCCGAGTCTACTCCTCCTGTACTATAATAATCTAACAGACAGGACCCCAAAGTCTAATCCTCCTGTACTATAATACCCAGATACAGACAGGACCCCAGAGTCTACTCCTCCTGTACTATAATAACCTGACACAGACAGGAGAGCAGAGTCTACTCCTGTACTATAATAACCAGACACAGACAGGACAGCAGAGTCTACTCCTCCTGTACTATAATAACCAAACACAGACAGGACCCAGTGTCTACTCCCCCTGTACTATAATAACCAGACACAGACAGAACAGCAGAGTCTACTCCTCCTGTACTTTAAAACCCAGATACAGACAGGACAGCAAAGTCTACTCCTCCTGTACTATAATACCCAGACACAGACAGGACCCCAGAGTCTACTCCTCCTGTACTATAATAACCAGACACAGACAGGACAGCAGAGTCTACTCCTCCTGTACTATAATACCCAGACACAGACAGGACCCCAGAGTCTATTCCTCCTGTACTATAATAAACAGACACAGACTGGACAGCAGAGTCTACTCCTCCTGTACTTTAATACCCAGATATAGACAGGACAGGAGAGTCTACTCTTCCTGTACTATAATACCCAGATACAGACAGGAAAGCAGAGTCTACTCCTCCTGTACTATAATACCCAGACACAGACAGGACCCCAGAGTCTACTCCTCCTGTACTATAATAACCAGACACAGACAGGACAGCAGAGTCTACTCATCCTGTACTATAATACCCAGACACAGATAGGACCCCAGAGTCTACTCCTCCTGTACTATAATAAACAGACACAGACTGGACAGCAGAGACTACTCCTCCTGTACTATAATAACCAGACACAGACAGGACCCCAGAGTCTACTACTCCTGTACTATAAAAAACAGACACAGACTGGACAGCAGAGTCTACTCCTCCTGCACTATAATAACCAGACACAGACAGGACCCCAGAGTCTACTCCTCCTGTACTATAATAACCAGACACAGACAGAACAGCAGAGTCTACATCTCCTGTACTATAATAAACAGACACAGACAGGACTCTAGAGTCTACACCTCCTGTACTATAATACCCATACACAGACAGGACCCCGAGTCCAGTCCTCCTGTACTATAATAACCAGACACAGACAAGACAGCAGAGTCTATTCCACCTGTACTATAATAAACAGACACAGACTGGACAGCAGAGTCTACTCCTCCTGTACTATAATAGCCAGACACAGACAGGACCCCAGAGTCTACTACTCCTGTACCATAATAAACAGACACAGACGGGACAGCAGAGTCTACTCCTCCTGCACTATAATAACCAGACACAGACAGGACCCCAGAGTCTACTCCTCCTGTACTATAATAACCAGACACAGACAGGACAGCAGAGTCTACTCCTCCTGTACTATAATACCCAGACACAGACAGGACCCCAGAGTCTACTCCTCCTGTACTATAATAAACAGACACAGACTGGACAGCAGAGTCTACTCCTCCTGTACTTTAATACCCAGATATAGACAGGACAGGAGAGTCTACTCTTCCTGTACTACAATACCCAGATACAGACAGGAAAGCAGAGTCTACTCCTCCTGTACTATAATACCCAGACACAGACAGGACCCCAGAGTCTACTCCTCCTGTACTATAATAACCAGACACAGACAGGACAGCAGAGTCTACTCCTCCTGTACTATAATACCCAGACACAGACAGGACCCCAGAGTCTACTCCTCCTGTACTATAATAAACAGACACAGACTGGACAGCAGAGTCTACTCCTCCTGTACTATAATAACCAGACACAGACAGGACCCCAGAGTCTACTACTCCTGTACTATAAAAAACAGACACAGACTGGACAGCAGAGTCTACTCCTCCTGCACTATAATAACCAGACACAGACAGGACCCCAGAGTCTACTCCTCCTGTACTATAATAACCAGACACAGACAGAACAGCAGAGTCTACATCTCCTGTACTATAATAACCAGACACAGACAGGACTCCAGAGTCTACACCTCCTGTACTATAATACCCATACACAGACAGGACCCCGAGTCTAGTCCTCCTGTACTATAATAACCAGAAACAGACAAGACAGCAGAGTCTATTCCACCTGTACTATAATAAACAGACAAAGACTGGACAGCAGAGTCTACTCCTCCTGTACTATAATAGCCAGACACAGACAGGACCCCAGAGTCTACTACTCCTGTACTATAATAAACAGACACAGACTGGACAGCAGAGTCTACTCCTCCTGCACTATAATAACCAGACACAGACAGGACCCCAGAGTCTACTCCTCCTGTACTATAATAACCAGACACAGACAGAACAGCAGAGTCTACATCTCCTGTACTATAATAACCAGACACAGACAGGACTCCAGAGTCTACACCTCCTATACTATAATAACCATACACAGACAGGACCCCGAGTCTAGTCCTCCTGTACTATAATAACCAGACACAGACAAGACAGCAGAGTCTATTCCACCTGTACTATAATAACCAGACACCGACAGGACCCCAGAGTTTACTCCTCCTGTACTATAATAACCAGACACAGACAGGACATCAGAGTCTACTCCTCCTGTACTATAATAACCAGACCAAGACAGGACCCCAGAGTCTACTCCTCCTGTACTTTAATAACCTGACACAGACAGAACAGCAGAGTCTACATCTCCTGTACTATAATAACCAGACACAGACAGGACAGCAGAGTCTACTCCTCCTGTACTATACTACCCAGATACAGAAAGGACCCCAGAGTCTACTCCTCCTGTACTATAATAACCAGACAGACAGGACAGCAGAGTCTACTCCTCCTGTACTATACTACCCAGATACAGAAAGGACCCCAGAGTCTACTCCTCCTGTACTATAATAACCAGACACAGACAGGACAGCAGAGACTACACCTCCTCTACTATAATAACCAGACACAGACAGGACCCCAGAGTCTACTCCTCCTGTACTATAATAACCAGACACAGACAGGACAGCAGAGTCTACTCCTCCTGTACTATAATACCCAGACACAGACAGGACCCCAGAGTCTACTCCTCCTGTAACATAATAAACAGACACAGACTGGACAGCAGAGTCTACTCCTCCTGTACTTTAATAACCAGACACAGACAGGACAGCAGGGTCTACTCCTCCTGCACTATAATAACCAGACACAGACAGGACCCCAGAGTCTACTACTCCTGTACTATAATAACCAGACACAGACAGGACCCCAGAGTCTACACCTCCTGTACTATAATACCCAGACACAGACAGGACCCCAGAGTCTTCTCCTCCTGTACTATAATAACCAGACACAGACAGGACCCCAGAGTCTACTCCTCCTGTAATAACCAGACACAGACAGGACCCCCGAGTCTACTCCTCCTGTACTATAATAATCTAACAGACAGGACCCCAAAGTCTAATCCTCCTGTACTATAATACCCAGATACAGACAGGACCCCAGAGTCTACTCCTCCTGTACTATAATTACCAGACACAGACAGGACAGCAGAGTCTACTCCTCCTGTACTATAATAACCAAACACAGACAGGACCCAGTGTCTACTGCCCCTGTACTATAATAACCAGACACAGACAGAACAGCAGAGTCTACTCCTCCTGTACTTTAATACCCAGATACAGACAGGACAGCAGAGTCTACTCCTCCTGTACTATAATACCCAGATACAGACAGGACAGGAGAGTCTACTCTTTCTGTACTATAATACCCAGATACAAACAGGACAGCAGAGTCTACTCCTCCTGTACTATAATACCCAGACACAGACAGGACAGCAGAGTCTACTCCTCCTGTACTATAATAACCAGACACAGACAGGACCCCAGAGTCTACTCCTCCTGTACTATAATACCCAGACACAGACAGGACCCCAGAGTCTACTCCTCCTGTACTATAATAACCAGACACAGACAGAACAGCAGAGTCTACTCCCCCTGTACTATAATAAACAGACACAGACTGGACAGCAGAGTCCACTCCTCCTGTACTGTAATAACCAGACACAGACAGGACCCCAGAGTCTACTCCTCCTGTACTATAATAAACAGACACAGACAGGACCCCAGAGTCTACTCCTCCTGTACTATAATAACCAGACACAAACAAGACCCCCGAGTCTACTCCTCCTGTACTATAATAATCTAACAGACATGACTCCAGAGTCTAATCCTCCTGTACTATAATACCCAGATACAGACAGGACCCCAGAGTCTACTCCTCCTGTACTATAATAACCTGACACAGATAGGAGAGCAGAGTCTACTCCTGTACTATAATTACCAGACACAGACAGGACAGCAGAGTCTACTCTTCCTGTACTATAATAACCAAACACAGACAGGACCCAGTGTCTACTGCCCCTGTACTATAATAACCAGACACAGACAGAACAGCAGAGTCTACTCCTCCTGTACTTTAATACCCAGATACAGACAGGACAGCAGAGTCTACTCCTCCTGTACTATAATACCCAGATATAGACAGGACAGGAGAGTCTACTCTTTCTGTACTATAATACCCAGATACAAACAGGACAGCAGAGTCTACTCCTCCTGTACTATAAAACCCAGACACAGACAGGACAGCAGAGTCTACTCCTCCTGTACTATAATAACCAGACACAGATAGGACAGCAGAGTCTACTCCTCCTGTACTATAATACCCAGACACAGACAGGACCCCAGAGTCTACTCCTCCTGTACTATAATAAACAGACACAGACTGGACAGCAGAGTCTACTCCTCCTGTACTTTAATACCCAGATATAGACAGGACAGGAGAGTCTACTCTTCCTGTACTACAATACCCAGATACAGACAGGAAAGCAGAGTCTACTCCTCCTGTACTATAATACCCAGACACAGACAGGACCCCAGAGTCTACTCCTCCTGTACTATAATAACCAGACACAGACAGGACAGCAGAGTCTACTCCTCCTGTACTATAATACCCAGACACAGACAGGACCCCAGAGTCTACTCCTCCTGTACTATAATAAACAGACACAGACTGGACAGCAGAGTCTACTCCTCCTGTACTATAATAACCAGACACAGACAGGACCCCAGAGTCTACTACTCCTGTACTATAAAAAACAGACACAGACTGGACAGCAGAGTCTACTCCTCCTGCACTATAATAACCAGACACAGACAGGACCCCAGAGTCTACTCCTCCTGTACTATAATAACCAGACACAGACAGAACAGCAGAGTCTACATCTCCTGTACTATAATAACCAGACACAGACAGGACTCCAGAGTCTACACCTCCTGTACTATAATACCCATACACAGACAGGACCCCGAGTCTAGTCCTCCTGTACTATAATAACCAGACACAGACAAGACAGCAGAGTCTATTCCACCTGTACTATAATAAACAGACAAAGACTGGACAGCAGAGTCTACTCCTCCTGTACTATAATAGCCAGACACAGACAGGACCCCAGAGTCTACTACTCCTGTACTATAATAAACAGACACAGACTGGACAGCAGAGTCTACTCCTCCTGCACTATAATAACCAGACACAGACAGGACCCCAGAGTCTACTGCTCCTGTACTATAATAACCAGACACAGACAGAACAGCAGAGTCTACATCTCCTGTACTATAATAACCAGACACAGACAGGACTCCAGAGTCTACACCTCCTATACTATAATAACCATACACAGACAGGACCCCGAGTCTAGTCCTCCTGTACTATAATAACCAGACACAGACAAGACAGCAGAGTCTATTCCACCTGTACTATAATAACCAGACACCGACAGGACCCCAGAGTTTACTCCTCCTGTACTATAATAACCAGACACAGACAGGACATCAGAGTCTACTCCTCCTGTACTATAATAACCAGACCAAGACAGGACCCCAGAGTCTACTCCTCCTGTACTATAATAACCTGACACAGACAGAACAGCAGAGTCTACATCTCCTGTACTATAATAACCAGACACAGACAGGACAGCAGAGTCTACTCCTCCTGTACTATACTACCCAGATACAGAAAGGACCCCAGAGTCTACTCCTCCTGTACTATAATAACCAGACAGACAGGACAGCAGAGTCTACTCCTCCTGTACTATACTACCCAGATACAGAAAGGACCCCAGAGTCTACTCCTCCTGTACTATAATAACCAGACACAGACAGGACAGCAGAGTCTACACCTCCTGTACTATAATAACCAGACACAGACAGGACCCCAGAGTCTACTCCTCCTGTACTATAATAACCAGACACAGACAGGACAGCAGAGTCTACTCCTCCTGTACTATAATACCCAGACACAGACAGGACCCCAGAGTCTACTCCTCCTGTACTATAATAGCCAGACACAGACAGGACCCCAGTGTCTACTACTCCTGTACTATAATAAACAGACACAGACTGGACAGCAGAGTCTACTCCTCCTGCACTATAATAACCAGACACAGACAGGACCCCAGAGTCTACTCCTCCTGTACTATAATAACCAGACACAGACAGAACAGCAGAGTCTACATCTCCTGTACTATAATAACCAGACACAGACAGGACTCCAGAGTCTACACCTCCTATACTATAATAACCATACACAGACAGGACCCCGAGTCTAGTCCTCCTGTACTATAATAACCAGACACAGACAAGACAGCAGAGTCTATTCCACCTGTACTATAATAACCAGACACCGACAGGACCCCAGAGTTTACTCCTCCTGTACTATAATAACCAGACACAGACAGGACATCAGAGTCTACTCCTCCTGTACTATAATAACCAGACCAAGACAGGACCCCAGAGTCTACTCCTCCTGTACTATAATAACCTGACACAGACAGAACAGCAGAGTCTACATCTCCTGTACTATAATAACCAGACACAGACAGGACCCCAGAGTCTACTCCTCCTGTACTATAATAACCAGACACAGACAGAACAGCAGAGTCTACATCTCCTGTACTATACTACCCAGATACAGAAAGGACCCCAGAGTCTATTCCTCCTGTACTATAATAACCAGACAGACAGGACAGCAGAGTCTACTCCTCCTGTACTATACTACCCAGATACAGAAAGGACCCCAGAGTCTACTCCTCCTGTACTATAATAACCAGACACAGACAGGACAGCAGAGACTACACCTCCTCTACTATAATAACCAGACACAGACAGGACCCCAGAGTCTACTCCTCCTGTACTATAATAACCAGACACAGACAGGACAGCAGAGTCTACTCCTCCTGTACTATAATACCCAGACACAGACAGGACCCCAGAGTCTACTCCTCCTGTACTATAATAAACAGACACAGACTGGACAGCAGAGTCTACTCCTCCTGTACTTTAATAACCAGACACAGACAGGACAGCAGGGTCTACTCCTCCTGCACTATAATAACCAGACACAGACAGGACCCCAGAGTCTACTACTCCTGTACTATAATAACCAGACACAGACAGGACCCCAGAGTCTACACCTCCTGTACTATAATACCCAGACACAGACAGGACCCCAGAGTCTTCTCCTCCTGTACTATAATAACCAGACACAGACAGGACCCCAGAGTCTACTCCTCCTGTAATAACCAGACACAGACAGGACCCCCGAGTCTACTCCTCCTGTACTATAATAATCTAACAGACAGGACCCCAAAGTCTAATCCTCCTGTACTATAATACCCAGATACAGACAGGACCCCAGAGTCTACTCCTCCTGTACTATAATTACCAGACACAGACAGGACAGCAGAGTCTACTCCTCCTGTACTATAATAACCAAACACAGACAGGACCCAGTGTCTACTGCCCCTGTACTATAATAACCAGACACAGACAGAACAGCAGAGTCTACTTCTCCTGTACTTTAATACCCAGATACAGACAGGACAGCAGAGTCTACTCCTCCTGTACTATAATACCCAGATACAGACAGGACAGGAGAGTCTACTCTTTCTGTACTATAATACCCAGATACAAACAGGACAGCAGAGTCTACTCCTCCTGTACTATAATACCCAGACACAGACAGGACAGCAGAGTCTACTCCTCCTGTACTATAATAACCAGACACAGACAGGACAGCAGAGTCTACTCCTCCTGTACTATAATACCCAGACACAGACAGGACCCCAGAGTCTACTCCTCCTGTACTATAATAACCAGACACAGACAGAACAGCAGAGTCTACTCCCCCTGTACTATAATAAACAGACACAGACTGGACAGCAGAGTCCACTCCTCCTGTACTGTAATAACCAGACACAGACAGGACCCCAGAGTCTACTCCTCCTGTACTATAATAAACAGACACAGACAGGACCCCAGAGTCTACTCCTCCTGTACTATAATAACCAGACACAAACAAGACCCCCGAGTCTACTCCTCCTGTACTATAATAATCTAACAGACATGACTCCAGAGTCTAATCCTCCTGTACTATAATACCCAGATACAGACAGGACCCCAGAGTCTACTCCTCCTGTACTATAATAACCTGACACAGATAGGAGAGCAGAGTCTACTCCTGTACTATAATTACCAGACACAGACAGGACAGCAGAGTCTACTCCTCCTGTACTATAATAACCAAACACAGACAGGACCCAGTGTCTACTGCCCCTGTACTATAATAACCAGACACAGACAGAACAGCAGAGTCTACTCCTCCTGTACTTTAATACCCAGATACAGACAGGACAGCAGAGTCTACTCCTCCTGTACTATAATACCCAGATATAGACAGGACAGGAGAGTCTACTCTTTCTGTACTATAATACCCAGATACAAACAGGACAGCAGAGTCTACTCCTCCTGTACTATAATACCCAGACACAGACAGGACAGCAGAGTCTACTCCTCCTGTACTATAATAACCAGACACAGACAGGACAGCAGAGTCTACTCCTCCTGTACTATAATACCCAGACACAGACAGGACCCCAGAGTCTACTCCTCCTGTACTATAATAAACAGACACAGACTGGACAGCAGAGTCTACTCCTCCTGTACTTTAATACCCAGATATAGACAGGACAGGAGAGTCTACTCTTCCTGTACTACAATACCCAGATACAGACAGGAAAGCAGAGTCTACTCCTCCTGTACTATAATACCCAGACACAGACAGGACCCCAGAGTCTACTCCTCCTGTACTATAATAACCAGACACAGACAGGACAGCAGAGTCTACTCCTCCTGTACTATAATACCCAGACACAGACAGGACCCCAGAGTCTACTCCTCCTGTACTATAATAAACAGACACAGACTGGACAGCAGAGTCTACTCCTCCTGTACTATAATAACCAGACACAGACAGGACCCCAGAGTCTACTACTCCTGTACTATAAAAAACAGACACAGACTGGACAGCAGAGTCTACTCCTCCTGCACTATAATAACCAGACACAGACAGGACCCCAGAGTCTACTCCTCCTGTACTATAATAACCAGACACAGACAGAACAGCAGAGTCTACATCTCCTGTACTATAATAACCAGACACAGACAGGACTCCAGAGTCTACACCTCCTGTACTATAATACCCATACACAGACAGGACCCCGAGTCTAGTCCTCCTGTACTATAATAACCAGACACAGACAAGACAGCAGAGTCTATTCCACCTGTACTATAATAAACAGACAAAGACTGGACAGCAGAGTCTACTCCTCCTGTACTATAATAGCCAGACACAGACAGGACCCCAGAGTCTACTACTCCTGTACTATAATAAACAGACACAGACTGGACAGCAGAGTCTACGCCTCCTGCACTATAATAACCAGACACAGACAGGACCCCAGAGTCTACTCCTCCTGTACTATAATAACCAGACACAGACAGAACAGCAGAGTCTACATCTCCTGTACTATAATAACCAGACACAGACAGGACTCCAGAGTCTACACCTCCTATACTATAATAACCATACACAGACAGGACCCCGAGGCTAGTCCTCCTGTACTATAATAACCAGACACAGACAAGACAGCAGAGTCTATTCCACCTGTACTATAATAACCAGACACCGACAGGACCCCAGAGTTTACTCCTCCTGTACTATAATAACCAGACACAGACAGGACATCAGAGTCTACTCCTCCTGTACTATAATAACCAGACCAAGACAGGACCCCAGAGTCTACTCCTCCTGTACTATAATAACCTGACACAGACAGAACAGCAGAGTCTACATCTCCTGTACTATAATAACCAGACACAGACAGGACAGCAGAGTCTACTCCTCCTGTACTATACTACCCAGATACAGAAAGGACCCCAGAGTCTACTCCTCCTGTACTATAATAACCAGACAGACAGGACAGCAGAGTTTACTCCTCCTGTACTATACTACCCAGATACAGAAAGGACCCCAGAGTCTACTCCTCCTGTACTATAATAACCAGACACAGACAGGACAGCAGAGTCTACACCTCCTGTACTATAATAACCAGACACAGACAGGACCCCAGAGTCTACTCCTCCTGTACTATAATAACCAGACACAGACAGGACAGCAGAGTCTACTCCTCCTGTACTATAATACCCAGACACAGACAGGACCCCAGAGTCTACTCCTCCTGTACTATAATAAACAGACACAGACTGGACAGCAGAGTCTACTCCTGCTGTACTTTAATAACCAGACACAGACAGGACAGCAGGGTCTACTCCTCCTGCACTATAATAACCAGACACAGACAGGATCCCAGAGTCTACTACTCCTGTACTATAATAACCAGACACAGACAGGACCCCAGAGTCTACACCTCCTGTACTATAATACCCAGACACAGACAGGACCCCAGAGTCTCTCCTCCTGTACTATAATAACCAGACACAGACAGGACCCCAGAGTCTACTCCTCCTGTAATAACCAGACACAGACAGGACCCCCGAGTCTACTCCTCCTGTACTATAATAATCATACAGACAGGACCCCAGAGTCTACTCCTCCTGTACTATAATAACCTGACACAGATAGGAGAGCAGAGTCTACTCCTGTACTATAATTACCAGACACAGACAGGACAGCAGAGTCTACTCCTCCTGTACTATAATAACCAAACACAGACAGGACCCAGTGTCTACTGCCCCTGTACTATAATAACCAGACACAGACAGAACAGCAGAGTCTACTCCTCCTGTACTTTAATACCCAGATACAGACAGGACAGCAGAGTCTACTCCTCCTGTACTATAATACCCAGATATAGACAGGACAGGAGAGTCTACTCTTTCTGTACTATAATACCCAGATACAAACAGGACAGCAGAGTCTACTCCTCCTGTACTATAATACCCAGACACAGACAGGACAGCAGAGTCTACTCCTCCTGTACTATAATACCCAGACACAGACAGGACCCCAGAGTCTACTCCTCCTGTACTATAATAAACAGACACAGACTGGACAGCAGAGTCTACTCCTCCTGTACTATAATAACCAGACACAGACAGGACCCCAGAGTCTACAACTCCTGTACTATAAAAAACAGACACAGACTGGACAGCAGGGTCTACTCCTCCTGCACTATAATAACCAGACACAGACAGGACCCCAGAGTCTACTCCTCCTGTACTATAATAACCAGACACAGACAGAACAGCAGAGTCTACATCTCCTGTACTATAATAACCAGACACAGACAGGACCCCAGAGTCTACACCTCCTGTACTATAATAACCAGACACAGACAGGACCCCAGAGTCTACTCCTCCTGTACTATAATAAACAGACACAGACTGGATAGCAGAGTCTACTCCTCCTGTACTATAATAACCAGACACAGACAGGACCCCTGAGTCTACTCCTCCTGTACTATAATAACCAGACACAGACAGGAAAGCAGAGTCTACTCCCCCTGTACTATAATAAACAGACACAGACTGGACAGCAGAGTCCACTCCTCCTGTACTGTAATAACCAGACACAGACAGGACCCCAGAGTCTACTCCTCCTGTACTATAATAAACAGACACAGACAGGACCCCAGAGTCTACTCCTCCTGTACTATAATAACCAGACACAAACAAGACCCCCGAGTCTACTCCTCCTGTACTATAATAATCTAACAGACATGACTCCAGAGTCTAATCCTCCTGTACTATAATACCCAGATACAGACAGGACCCCAGAGTCTACTCCTCCTGTACTATAATAAACAGACACAGACTGGACAGCAGAGTCTACTCCTCCTGTACTATAATAACCAGACACAGACAGGACCCCAGAGTCTACTACTCCTGTACTATAAAAAACAGACACAGACTGGACAGCAGAGTCTACTCCTCCTGCACTATAATAACCAGACACAGACAGGACCCCAGAGTCTACTCCTCCTGTACTATAATAACCAGACACAGACAGAACAGCAGAGTCTACATCTCCTGTACTATAATAACCAGACACAGACAGGACTCCAGAGTCTACACCTCCTGTACTATAATACCCATACACAGACAGGACCCCGAGTCTAGTCCTCCTGTACTATAATAACCAGACACAGACAAGACAGCAGAGTCTATTCCACCTGTACTATAATAAACAGACAAAGACTGGACAGCAGAGTCTACTCCTCCTGTACTATAATAGCCAGACACAGACAGGACCCCAGAGTCTACTACTCCTGTACTATAATAAACAGACACAGACTGGACAGCAGAGTCTACTCCTCCTGCACTATAATAACCAGACACAGACAGGACCCCAGAGTCTACTCCTCCTGTACTATAATAACCAGACACAGACAGAACAGCAGAGTCTACACCTCCTATACTATAATAACCATACACAGACAGGACCCCGAGTCTAGTCCTCCTGTACTATAATAACTAGACACAGACAAGACAGCAGAGTCTATTCCACCTGTACTATAATAACCAGACACCGACAGGACCCCAGAGTTTACTCCTCCTGTACTATAATAACCAGACACAGACAGGACATCAGAGTCTACTCCTCCTGTACTATAATAACCAGACCAAGACAGGACCCCAGAGTCTACTCCTCCTGTACTATAATAACCTGACACAGACAGAACAGCAGAGTCTACATCTCCTGTACTATAATAACCAGACACAGACAGGACAGCAGAGTCTACTCCTCCTGTACTATACTACCCAGATACAGAAAGGACCCCAGAGTCTACTCCTCCTGTACTATAATAACCAGACAGACAGGACAGCAGAGTCTACTCCTCCTGTACTATACTACCCAGATACAGAAAGGACCCCAGAGTCTACTCCTCCTGTACTATAATAAACAGACACAGACAGGACAGCAGAGTCTACACCTCCTGTACTATAATAACCAGACACAGACAGGACCCCAGAGTCTACTCCTCCTGTACTATAATAACCAGACACAGACAGGACAGCAGAGTCTACTCCTCCTGTACTATAATACCCAGACACAGACAGGACCCCAGAGTCTACTCCTCCTGTACTATAATAAACAGACACAGACTGGACAGCAGAGTCTACTCCTGCTGTACTTTAATAACCAGACACAGACAGGACAGCAGGGTCTACTCCTCCTGCACTATAATAACCAGACACAGACAGGATCCCAGAGTCTACTACTCCTGTACTATAATAACCAGACACAGACAGGACCCCAGAGTCTACACCTCCTGTACTATAATACCCAGACACAGACAGGACCCCAGAGTCTCTCCTCCTGTACTATAATAACCAGACACAGACAGGACCCCAGAGTCTACTCCTCCTGTAATAACCAGACACAGACAGGACCCCCGAGTCTACTCCTCCTGTACTATAATAATCATACAGACAGGACCCCAGAGTCTACTCCTCCTGTACTATAATAACCTGACACAGATAGGAGAGCAGAGTCTACTCCTCCTGTACCATAATAACCTGACACAGATAGGAGAGCAGAGTCTACTCCTGTACTATAATTACCAGACACAGACAGGACAGCAGAGTCTACTCCTCCTGTACTATAATAACCAAACACAGACAGGACCCAGTGTCTACTGCCCCTGTACTATAATAACCAGACACAGACAGAACAGCAGAGTCTACTCCTCCTGTACTTTAATACCCAGATACAGACAGGACAGCAGAGTCTACTCCTCCTGTACTATAATACCCAGATATAGACAGGACAGGAGAGTCTACTCTTTCTGTACTATAATACCCAGATACAAACAGGACAGCAGAGTCTACTCCTCCTGTACTATAATACCCAGACACAGACAGGACAGCAGAGTCTACTCCTCCTGTACTATAATAACCAGACACAGACAGGACAGCAGAGTCTACTCCTCCTGTACTATAATACCCAGACACAGACAGGACCCCAGAGTCTACTCCTCCTGTACTATAATAAACAGACACAGACTGGACAGCAGAGTCTACTCCTCCTGTACTATAATAACCAGACACAGACAGGACCCCAGAGTCTACAACTCCTGTACTATAAAAAACAGACACAGACTGGACAGCAGGGTCTACTCCTCCTGCACTATAATAACCAGACACAGACAGGACCGCAGAGTCTACTCCTCCTGTACTATAATAACCAGACACAGACAGAACAGCAGAGTCTACATCTCCTGTACTATAATAACCAGACACAGACAGGACCCCAGAGTCTACACCTCCTGTACTATAATAACCAGACACAGACAGGACCCCAGAGTCTACTCCTCCTGTACTATAATAAACAGACACAGACTGGATAGCAGAGTCTACTCCTCCTGTACTATAATAACCAGACACAGACAGGACCCCTGAGTCTACTCCTCCTGTACTATAATAACCAGACACAGACAGGAAAGCAGAGTCTACTCCCCCTGTACTATAATAAACAGACACAGACTGGACAGCAGAGTCCACTCCTCCTGTACTGTAATAACCAGACACAGACAGGACCCCAGAGTCTACTCCTCCTGTACTATAATAAACAGACACAGACAGGACCCCAGAGTCTACTCCTCCTGTACTATAATAACCAGACACAAACAAGACCCCCGAGTCTACTCCTCCTGTACTATAATAATCTAACAGACATGACTCCAGAGTCTAATCCTCCTGTACTATAATACCCAGATACAGACAGGACCCCAGAGTCTACTCCTCCTGTACTATAATAACCTGACACAGATAGGAGAGCAGAGTCTACTCCTGTACTATAATTACCAGACGCAGACAGGACAGCAGAGTCTACTCCTCCTGTACTATAATAACCAAACACAGACAGGACCCAGTGTCTACTGCCCCTGTACTATAATAACCAGACACAGACAGAACAGCAGAGTCTACTCCTCCTGTACTTTAATACCCAGATACAGACAGGACAGCAGAGTCTACTCCTCCTGTACTATAATACCCAGATATAGACAGGACAGGAGAGTCTACTCTTTCTGTACTATAATACCCAGATACAAACAGGACAGCAGAGTCTACTCCTCCTGTACTATAATACCCAGACACAGACAGGACAGCAGAGTCTACTCCTCCTGTACTATAATAACCAGACACAGACAGGACAGCAGAGTCTACTCCTCCTGTACTATAATACCCAGACACAGACAGGACCCCAGAGTCTACTCCTCCTGTACTATAATAAACAGACACAGACTGGAAAGCAGAGTCTACTCCTCCTGTACTATAATAACCAGACACAGACAGGACCCCAGAGTCTACTACTCCTGTACTATAAAAAACAGACACAGACTGGACAGCAGGGTCTACTCCTCCTGCACTATAATAGCCAGACACAGACAGGACCACAGAGTCTACTCCTCCTGTACTATAATAACCAGACACAGACAGAACAGCAGAGTCTACATCTCCTGTACTATAATAACCAGACACAGACAGGACCCCAGAGTCTACACCTCCTGTACTATAATAACCAGACACAGACAGGACCCCAGAGTCTACTCCTCCTGTACTATAATAAACAGACACAGACTGGACAGCAGAGTCTACTCCTCCTGTACTATAATAACCAGACACAGACAGGACCCCTGAGTCTACTCCTCCTGTACTATAATAACCAGACACAGACAGGACAGCAGAGTCTACTCCCCCTGTACTATAATAAACAGACACAGACTGGACAGCAGAGTCCACTCCTCCTGTACTGTAATAACCAGACACAGACAGGACCCGAGAGTCTACTCCTCCTGTACTATAATAAACAGACACAGACAGGACCCCAGAGTCTACTCATCCTGTACTATAATAACCAGACACAAACAAGACCCCCGAGTCTACTCCTCCTGTACTATAATAATCTAACAGACATGACTCCAGAGTCTACTCCTCCTGTACTATATTACCCAGACACAGACAGGCCAGCAGAGTCTACTCCTGTAATATAATAACCAGAAACAGACAGTACCCCGAGTCTGCTCCTCTTGTACTATAATAACCCGACACAGACAAGACAGCAGAGTTTACTCCTGCTGTACTATAATACCCAGATACAGACAGGACAGCAGTCTACTCCGCCTGTACTATAATAACCAGACACAGACAGGACCCCAGAGTCTACTCCTCCTGTACAATAATAACCAGACACAGACAAGACATCAGAGTCTATTCCACCTGTACTATAATAACCAGACCAAGACAGGACCCCAGAGTCTACTCCTCCTGTACTATAATAACCTGACACAGACAGAACAGCAGAGTCTACATCTCCTGTACTATAATAACCAGACACAGACAGGACCCCAGAGTCTACTACTCCTGTACCATAATAAACAGACACAGACGGGACAGCAGAGTCTACTCCTCCTGCACTATAATAACCAGACACAGACAGGACCCCAGAGTCTACTCCTCCTGTACTATAATAGCCAGACACAGACAGGAC
The DNA here is from genome assembly GCF_035609145.1 of Eleutherodactylus coqui. Classification (NCBI taxonomy): domain Eukaryota; kingdom Metazoa; phylum Chordata; class Amphibia; order Anura; family Eleutherodactylidae; genus Eleutherodactylus; species Eleutherodactylus coqui. Next base: position 103,587,838 of record NC_089849.1, read on the forward strand.
CCCAGAGTCTACTACTCCTGTACTATAATAAACAGACACAGACTGGACAGCAGAGTCTACTCCTCCAGCACTATAATAACCAGACACAGACAGGACCCCAGAGTCTACTCCTCCTGTACTATAATAACCAGACACAGACAGAACAGCAGAGTCTACATCTCCTGTACTATAATAACCAGACACACACAGGACTCCAGAGTCCAGTCCTCCTGTACTATAATAACCAGACACAGACAAGACAGCAGAGTCTATTCCACCTGTACTATAATAACCAGACACCGACAGGACCCCAGAGTTTACTCCTCCTGTACTATAATAACCAGACACAGACAGGACATCAGAGTCTACTCCTCCTGTACTATAATAACCAGACCAAGACAGGACCCCAGAGTCTACTCCTCCTGTACTATAATAACCTGACACAGACAGAACAGCAGAGTCTACATCTCCTGTACTATAATAACCAGACACAGACAGGACAGCAGAGTCTACTCCTCCTGTACTATACTACCCAGATACAGAAAGGACCCCAGAGTCTACTCCTCCTGTACTATAATAACCAGACAGACAGGACAGCAGAGTCTACTCCTCCTGTACTATACTACCCAGATACAGAAAGGACCCCAGAGTCTACTCCTCCTGTACTATAATAACCAGACACAGACTGGACAGCAGAGTCTACTCCTCCTGTACTTTAATACCCAGATATAGACAGGACAGGAGAGTCTACTCTTCCTGTACTACAATACCCAGATACAGACAGGAAAGCAGAGTCTACTCCTCCTGTACTATAATACCCAGACACAGACAGGACCCCAGAGTCTACTCCTCCTGTACTATAATAAACAGACACAGACAGGACAGCAGAGTCTACTCCTCCTGTACTTTAATAACCAGACACAGACAGGACCCCTGAGTCTACTCCTCCTGTACTATAATAACCAGACACAGACAGGAAAGCAGAGTCTACTCCCCCTGTACTATAATAAACAGACACAGACTGGACAGCAGAGTCCACTCCTCCTGTACTGTAATAACCAGACACAGACAGGACCCCAGAGTCTACTCCTCCTGTACTATAATAAACAGACACAGACAGGACCCCAGAGTCTACTCCTCCTGTACTATAATAACCAGACACAAACAAGACCCCCGAGTCTACTCCTCCTGTACTATAATAATCTAACAGACATGACTCCAGAGTCTAATCCTCCTGTACTATAATACCCAGATACAGACAGGACCCCAGAGTCTACTCCTCCTGTACTATAATAAACAGACACAGACTGGACAGCAGAGTCTACTCCTCCTGTACTATAATAACCAGACACAGACAGGACCCCAGAGTCTACTACTCCTGTACTATAAAAAACAGACACAGACTGGACAGCAGAGTCTACTCCTCCTGCACTATAATAACCAGACACAGACAGGACCCCAGAGTCTACTCCTCCTGTACTATAATAACCAGACACAGACAGAACAGCAGAGTCTACATCTCCTGTACTATAATAACCAGACACAGACAGGACTCCAGAGTCTACACCTCCTGTACTATAATACCCATACACAGACAGGACCCCGAGTCTAGTCCTCCTGTACTATAATAACCAGACACAGACAAGACAGCAGAGTCTATTCCACCTGTACTATAATAAACAGACAAAGACTGGACAGCAGAGTCTACTCCTCCTGTACTATAATAGCCAGACACAGACAGGACCCCAGAGTCTACTACTCCTGTACTATAATAAACAGACACAGACTGGACAGCAGAGTCTACTCCTCCTGCACTATAATAACCAGACACAGACAGGACCCCAGAGTCTACTCCTCCTGTACTATAATAACCAGACACAGACAGAACAGCAGAGTCTACACCTCCTATACTATAATAACCATACACAGACAGGACCCCGAGTCTAGTCCTCCTGTACTATAATAACTAGACACAGACAAGACAGCAGAGTCTATTCCACCTGTACTATAATAACCAGACACCGACAGGACCCCAGAGTTTACTCCTCCTGTACTATAATAACCAGACACAGACAGGACATCAGAGTCTACTCCTCCTGTACTATAATAACCAGACCAAGACAGGACCCCAGAGTCTACTCCTCCTGTACTATAATAACCTGACACAGACAGAACAGCAGAGTCTACATCTCCTGTACTATAATAACCAGACACAGACAGGACAGCAGAGTCTACTCCTCCTGTACTATACTACCCAGATACAGAAAGGACCCCAGAGTCTACTCCTCCTGTACTATAATAACCAGACAGACAGGACAGCAGAGTCTACTCCTCCTGTACTATACTACCCAGATACAGAAAGGACCCCAGAGTCTACTCCTCCTGTACTATAATAAACAGACACAGACAGGACAGCAGAGTCTACACCTCCTGTACTATAATAACCAGACACAGACAGGACCCCAGAGTCTACTCCTCCTGTACTATAATAACCAGACACAGACAGGACAGCAGAGTCTACTCCTCCTGTACTATAATACCCAGACACAGACAGGACCCCAGAGTCTACTCCTCCTGTACTATAATAAACAGACACAGACTGGACAGCAGAGTCTACTCCTGCTGTACTTTAATAACCAGACACAGACAGGACAGCAGGGTCTACTCCTCCTGCACTATAATAACCAGACACAGACAGGATCCCAGAGTCTACTACTCCTGTACTATAATAACCAGACACAGACAGGACCCCAGAGTCTACACCTCCTGTACTATAATACCCAGACACAGACAGGACCCCAGAGTCTCTCCTCCTGTACTATAATAACCAGACACAGACAGGACCCCAGAGTCTACTCCTCCTGTAATAACCAGACACAGACAGGACCCCCGAGTCTACTCCTCCTGTACTATAATAATCATACAGACAGGACCCCAGAGTCTACTCCTCCTGTACTATAATAACCTGACACAGATAGGAGAGCAGAGTCTACTCCTCCTGTACCATAATAACCTGACACAGATAGGAGAGCAGAGTCTACTCCTGTACTATAATTACCAGACACAGACAGGACAGCAGAGTCTACTCCTCCTGTACTATAATAACCAAACACAGACAGGACCCAGTGTCTACTGCCCCTGTACTATAATAACCAGACACAGACAGAACAGCAGAGTCTACTCCTCCTGTACTTTAATACCCAGATACAGACAGGACAGCAGAGTCTACTCCTCCTGTACTATAATACCCAGATATAGACAGGACAGGAGAGTCTACTCTTTCTGTACTATAATACCCAGATACAAACAGGACAGCAGAGTCTACTCCTCCTGTACTATAATACCCAGACACAGACAGGACAGCAGAGTCTACTCCTCCTGTACTATAATAACCAGACACAGACAGGACAGCAGAGTCTACTCCTCCTGTACTATAATACCCAGACACAGACAGGACCCCAGAGTCTACTCCTCCTGTACTATAATAAACAGACACAGACTGGACAGCAGAGTCTACTCCTCCTGTACTATAATAACCAGACACAGACAGGACCCCAGAGTCTACAACTCCTGTACTATAAAAAACAGACACAGACTGGACAGCAGGGTCTACTCCTCCTGCACTATAATAACCAGACACAGACAGGACCGCAGAGTCTACTCCTCCTGTACTATAATAACCAGACACAGACAGAACAGCAGAGTCTACATCTCCTGTACTATAATAACCAGACACAGACAGGACCCCAGAGTCTACACCTCCTGTACTATAATAACCAGACACAGACAGGACCCCAGAGTCTACTCCTCCTGTACTATAATAAACAGACACAGACTGGATAGCAGAGTCTACTCCTCCTGTACTATAATAACCAGACACAGACAGGACCCCTGAGTCTACTCCTCCTGTACTATAATAACCAGACACAGACAGGAAAGCAGAGTCTACTCCCCCTGTACTATAATAAACAGACACAGACTGGACAGCAGAGTCCACTCCTCCTGTACTGTAATAACCAGACACAGACAGGACCCCAGAGTCTACTCCTCCTGTACTATAATAAACAGACACAGACAGGACCCCAGAGTCTACTCCTCCTGTACTATAATAACCAGACACAAACAAGACCCCCGAGTCTACTCCTCCTGTACTATAATAATCTAACAGACATGACTCCAGAGTCTAATCCTCCTGTACTATAATACCCAGATACAGACAGGACCCCAGAGTCTACTCCTCCTGTACTATAATAACCTGACACAGATAGGAGAGCAGAGTCTACTCCTGTACTATAATTACCAGACGCAGACAGGACAGCAGAGTCTACTCCTCCTGTACTATAATAACCAAACACAGACAGGACCCAGTGTCTACTGCCCCTGTACTATAATAACCAGACACAGACAGAACAGCAGAGTCTACTCCTCCTGTACTTTAATACCCAGATACAGACAGGACAGCAGAGTCTACTCCTCCTGTACTATAATACCCAGATATAGACAGGACAGGAGAGTCTACTCTTTCTGTACTATAATACCCAGATACAAACAGGACAGCAGAGTCTACTCCTCCTGTACTATAATACCCAGACACAGACAGGACAGCAGAGTCTACTCCTCCTGTACTATAATAACCAGACACAGACAGGACAGCAGAGTCTACTCCTCCTGTACTATAATACCCAGACACAGACAGGACCCCAGAGTCTACTCCTCCTGTACTATAATAAACAGACACAGACTGGAAAGCAGAGTCTACTCCTCCTGTACTATAATAACCAGACACAGACAGGACCCCAGAGTCTACTACTCCTGTACTATAAAAAACAGACACAGACTGGACAGCAGGGTCTACTCCTCCTGCACTATAATAGCCAGACACAGACAGGACCACAGAGTCTACTCCTCCTGTACTATAATAACCAGACACAGACAGAACAGCAGAGTCTACATCTCCTGTACTATAATAACCAGACACAGACAGGACCCCAGAGTCTACACCTCCTGTACTATAATAACCAGACACAGACAGGACCCCAGAGTCTACTCCTCCTGTACTATAATAAACAGACACAGACTGGACAGCAGAGTCTACTCCTCCTGTACTATAATAACCAGACACAGACAGGACCCCTGAGTCTACTCCTCCTGTACTATAATAACCAGACACAGACAGGACAGCAGAGTCTACTCCCCCTGTACTATAATAAACAGACACAGACTGGACAGCAGAGTCCACTCCTCCTGTACTGTAATAACCAGACACAGACAGGACCCGAGAGTCTACTCCTCCTGTACTATAATAAACAGACACAGACAGGACCCCAGAGTCTACTCATCCTGTACTATAATAACCAGACACAAACAAGACCCCCGAGTCTACTCCTCCTGTACTATAATAATCTAACAGACATGACTCCAGAGTCTACTCCTCCTGTACTATATTACCCAGACACAGACAGGCCAGCAGAGTCTACTCCTGTAATATAATAACCAGAAACAGACAGTACCCCGAGTCTGCTCCTCTTGTACTATAATAACCCGACACAGACAAGACAGCAGAGTTTACTCCTGCTGTACTATAATACCCAGATACAGACAGGACAGCAGTCTACTCCGCCTGTACTATAATAACCAGACACAGACAGGACCCCAGAGTCTACTCCTCCTGTACAATAATAACCAGACACAGACAAGACATCAGAGTCTATTCCACCTGTACTATAATAACCAGACCAAGACAGGACCCCAGAGTCTACTCCTCCTGTACTATAATAACCTGACACAGACAGAACAGCAGAGTCTACATCTCCTGTACTATAATAACCAGACACAGACAGGACCCCAGAGTCTACTACTCCTGTACCATAATAAACAGACACAGACGGGACAGCAGAGTCTACTCCTCCTGCACTATAATAACCAGACACAGACAGGACCCCAGAGTCTACTCCTCCTGTACTATAATAGCCAGACACAGACAGGACCCCAGAGTCTACTACTCCTGTACTATAATAAACAGACACAGACTGGACAGCAGAGTCTACTCCTCCAGCACTATAATAACCAGACACAGACAGGACCCCAGAGTCTACTCCTCCTGTACTATAATAACCAGACACAGACAGAACAGCAGAGTCTACATCTCCTGTACTATAATAACCAGACACACACAGGACTCCAGAGTCCAGTCCTCCTGTACTATAATAACCAGACACAGACAAGACAGCAGAGTCTATTCCACCTGTACTATAATAACCAGACACCGACAGGACCCCAGAGTTTACTCCTCCTGTACTATAATAACCAGACACAGACAGGACATCAGAGTCTACTCCTCCTGTACTATAATAACCAGACCAAGACAGGACCCCAGAGTCTACTCCTCCTGTACTATAATAACCTGACACAGACAGAACAGCAGAGTCTACATCTCCTGTACTATAATAACCAGACACAGACAGGACAGCAGAGTCTACTCCTCCTGTACTATACTACCCAGATACAGAAAGGACCCCAGAGTCTACTCCTCCTGTACTATAATAACCAGACAGACAGGACAGCAGAGTCTACTCCTCCTGTACTATACTACCCAGATACAGAAAGGACCCCAGAGTCTACTCCTCCTGTACTATAATAACCAGACACAGACTGGACAGCAGAGTCTACTCCTCCTGTACTTTAATACCCAGATATAGACAGGACAGGAGAGTCTACTCTTCCTGTACTACAATACCCAGATACAGACAGGAAAGCAGAGTCTACTCCTCCTGTACTATAATACCCAGACACAGACAGGACCCCAGAGTCTACTCCTCCTGTACTATAATAAACAGACACAGACAGGACAGCAGAGTCTACTCCTCCTGTACTTTAATAACCAGACACAGACAGGACAGCAGGGTCTACTCCTCCTGCACTATAATAACCAGACACAGACAGGACCCCAGAGTCTACTACTCCTGTACTATAATAACCAGACACAGACAGGACCCCAGAGTCCACACCTCCTGTACTATAATACCCAGACACAGACAGGACCCCAAAGTCTTCTCCTCCTGTACTATAATAACCAGACACAGACAGGACCCCAGAGTCTACTCCTCCTGTAATAACCAGACACAGACAGGACCCCCGAGTCTACTCCTCCTGTACTATAATAATCTAACAGACAGGACCCCAAAGTCTAATCCTCCTGTACTATAATACCCAGATACAGACAGGACCCCAGAGTCTACTCCTCCTGTACTATAATAACCTGACACAGATAGGAGAACAGAGTCTACTCCTGTACTATAATTACCAAACACAGACAGGACAGCAGAGTCTACTCCTCCTGTACTATAATAACCAAACACAGACCGGACCCAGTGTCTACTGCCCCTGTACTATAATAACCAGACACAGACAGAACAGCAGAGTCTACTCCTCCTGTACTTTAATACCCAGATACAGACAGGACAGCAGAGTCTACTCCTCCTGTACTATAATACCCAGATACAGACAGGACAGGAGAGTCCAATCTTTCTGTACTATAATACCCAGATACAAACAGGACAGCAGAGTCTACTCCTCCTGTACTATAATACCCAGACACAGACAGGACAGCAGAGTCTACTCCTCCTGTACTATAATAACCAGACACAGACAGGACAGCAGAGTCTACTCCTCCTGTACTTTAATACCCAGATATAGACAGGACAGGAGAGTCTACTCTTCCTGTACTACAATACCCAGATACAGACAGGAAAGCAGAGTCTACTCCTCCTGTACTATAATACCCAGACACAGACAGGACCCCAGAGTCTACTCCTCCTGTACTATAATAAACAGACACAGACAGGACAGCAGAGTCTACTCCTCCTGTACTTTAATAACCAGACACAGACAGGACAGCAGGGTCTACTCCTCCTGCACTATAATAACCAGACACAGACAGGACCCCAGAGTCTACTACTCCTGTACTATAATAACCAGACACAGACAGGACCCCAGAGTCCACACCTCCTGTACTATAATACCCAGACACAGACAGGACCCCAAAGTCTTCTCCTCCTGTACTATAATAACCAGACACAGACAGGACCCCAGAGTCTACTCCTCCTGTAATAACCAGACACAGACAGGACCCCCGAGTCTACTCCTCCTGTACTATAATAATCTAACAGACAGGACCCCAAAGTCTAATCCTCCTGTACTATAATACCCAGATACAGACAGGACCCCAGAGTCTACTCCTCCTGTACTATAATAACCTGACACAGATAGGAGAACAGAGTCTACTCCTGTACTATAATTACCAAACACAGACAGGACAGCAGAGTCTACTCCTCCTGTACTATAATAACCAAACACAGACCGGACCCAGTGTCTACTGCCCCTGTACTATAATAACCAGACACAGACAGAACAGCAGAGTCTACTCCTCCTGTACTTTAATACCCAGATACAGACAGGACAGCAGAGTCTACTCCTCCTGTACTATAATACCCAGATACAGACAGGACAGGAGAGTCCAATCTTTCTGTACTATAATACCCAGATACAAACAGGACAGCAGAGTCTACTCCTCCTGTACTATAATACCCAGACACAGACAGGACAGCAGAGTCTACTCCTCCTGTACTATAATAACCAGACACAGACAGGACAGCAGAGTCTACTCCTCCTGTACTATAATACCCAGACACAGACAGGACCCCAGAGTCTACTCCTCCTGTACTATAATAAACAGACACAGACTGGACAGCAGAGTCTACTCCTCCTGTACTATAATAACCAGACACAGACAGGACAGCAGAGTCTACTCCTCCTGTACTATAATACCCAGACACAGACAGGACCCCAGAGTCTACTCCTCCTGTACTATAATAACCAGACACAGACAGGACAGCAGAGTCTACTCCCCCTGTACTATAATAAACAGACACAGACTGGACAGCAGAGTCCACTCCTCCTGTACTGTAATAACCAGACACAGACAGGACCCCAGAGTCTACTCCTCCTGTACTATAATAAACAGACACAGACAGGACCCCAGAGTCTACTCCTCCTGTACTATAATAACCAGACACAAACAAGACCCCCGAGTCTACTCCTCCTGTACTATAATAATCTAACAGACATGACTCCAGAGTCTAATCCTCCTGTACTATAATACCCAGATACAGACAGGACCCCAGAGTCTACTCCTCCTGTACTATAATAACCTGACACAGATAGGAGAGCAGAGTCTACTCCTGTACTATAATTACCAGACACAGACAGGACAGCAGAGTCTACTCCTCCTGTACTATAATAACCAAACACAGACAGGACCCAGTGTCTACTGCCCCTGTACTATAATAACCAGACACAGACAGAACAGCAGAGTCTACTCCTCCTGTACTTTAATACCCAGATACAGACAGGACAGCAGAGTCTACTCCTCCTGTACTATAATACCCAGATATAGACAGGACAGGAGAGTCTACTCTTTCTGTACTATAATACCCAGATACAAACAGGACAGGAGAGTCTACTCCTCCTGTACTATAATACCCAGACACAGACAGGACAGCAGAGTCTACTCCTCCAGTACTATAATACCCAGACACAGACAGGACCCCAGAGTCTACTCCTCCTGTACTATAATAAACAGACACAGACTGGACAGCAGAGTCTACTCCTCCTGTACTTTAATACCCAGATATAGACAGGACAGGAGAGTCTACTCTTCCTGTACTACAATACCCAGATACAGACAGGAAAGCAGAGTCTACTCCTCCTGTACTATAATACCCAGACACAGACAGGACCCCAGAGTCTACTCCTCCTGTACTATAATAACCAGACACAGACAGGACAGCAGAGTCTACTCCTCCTGTACTATAATACCCAGACACAGACAGGACCCCAGAGTCTACTCCTCCTGTACTATAATAAACAGACACAGACTGGACAGCAGAGGCTACTCCTCCTGTACTATAATAAACAGACACAGACAGGACCCCAGAGTCTACTACTCCTGTACTATAAAAAACAGACACAGACTGGACAGCAGAGTCTACTCCTCCTGCACTATAATAACCAGACACAGACAGGACCCCAGAGTCTACTCCTCCTGTACTATAATAACCAGACACAGACAGAACAGCAGAGTCTACATCTCCTGTACTATAATAACCAGACACAGACAGGACTCCAGAGTCTACACCTCCTGTACTATAATACCCATACACAGACAGGACCCCGAGTCTAGTCCTCCTGTACTATAATAACCAGACACAGACAAGACAGCAGAGTCTATTCCACCTGTACTATAATAAACAGACAAAGACTGGACAGCAGAGTCTACTCCTCCTGTACTATAATAGCCAGACACAGACAGGACCCCAGAGTCTACTACTCCTGTACTATAATAAACAGACACAGACTGGACAGCAGAGTCTACTCCTCCAGCACTATAATAACCAGACACAGACAGGACCCCAGAGTCTACTCCTCCTGTACTATAATAACCAGACACAGACAGAACAGCAGAGTCTACATCTCCTGTACTATAATAACCAGACACAGACAGGACTCCAGAGTCTACACCTCCTATACTATAATAACCATACACAGACAGGACCCCGAGTCTAGTCCTCCTGTACTATAATAACCAGACACAGACAAGACAGCAGAGTCTATTCCACCTGTACTATAATAACCAGACACCGACAGGACCCCAGAGTTTACTCCTCCTGTACTATAATAACCAGACACAGACAGGACATCAGAGTCTACTCCTCCTGTACTATAATAACCAGACCAAGACAGGACCCCAGAGTCTACTCCTCCTGTACTATAATAACCTGACACAGACAGAACAGCAGAGTCTACATCTCCTGTACTATAATAACCAGACACAGACAGGACAGCAGAGTCTACTCCTCCTGTACTATACTACCCAGATACAGAAAGGACCCCAGAGTCTACTCCTCCTGTACTATAATAACCAGACAGACAGGACAGCAGAGTCTACTCCTCCTGTACTATACTACCCAGATACAGAAAGGACCCCAGAGTCTACTCCTCCTGTACTATAATAACCAGACACAGACAGGACAGCAGAGTCTACACCTCCTGTACTATAATAACCAGACACAGACAGGACCCCAGAGTCTACTCCTCCTGTACTATAATAACCAGACACAGACAGGACAGCAGAGTCTACTCCTCCTGTACTATAATACCCAGACACAGACAGGACCCCAGAGTCTACTCGTCCTGTACTATAATAAACAGACACAGACTGGACAGCAGAGTCTACTCCTCCTGTACTTTAATAACCAGACACAGACAGGACAGCAGGGTCTACTCCTCCTGCACTATAATAACCAGACACAGACAGGATCCCAGAGTCTACTACTCCTGTACTATAATAACCAGACACAGACAGGACCCCAGAGTCTACACCTCCTGTACTATAATACCCAGACACAGACAGGACCCCAGAGTCTCTCCTCCTGTACTATAATAACCAGACACAGACAGGACCCCAGAGTCTACTCCTCCTGTAATAACCAGACACAGACAGGACCCCCGAGTCTACTCCTCCTGTACTATAATAATCTAACAGACAGGACCCCAAAGTCTAATCCTCCTGTACTATAATACCCAGATACAGACAGGACCCCAGAGTCTACTCCTCCTGTACTATAATAACCTGACACAGATAGGAGAGCAGAGTCTACTCCTGTACTATAATTACCAGACACAGACAGGACAGCAGAGTCTACTCCTCCTGTACTATAATACCCAGACACAGACAGGACCCCAGAGTCTACTCCTCCTGTACTATAATAAACAGACACAGACTGGACAGCAGAGTCTACTCCTCCTGTACTTTAATACCCAGATATAGACAGGACAGGAGAGTCTACTCCTCCTGTACTATAATACCCAGATATAGACAGGACAGGAGAGTCTACTCTTTCTGTACTATAATACCCAGATACAAACAGGACAGCAGAGTCTACTCCTCCTGTACTATAATACCCAGACACAGACAGGACAGCAGAGTCTACTCCTCCTGTACTATAATAACCAGACACAGACAGGACAGCAGAGTCTACTCCTCCTGTACTATAATACCCAGACACAGACAGGACCCCAGAGTCTACTCCTCCTGTACTATAATAAACAGACACAGACTGGACAGCAGAGTCTACTCCTCCTGTACTATAATAACCAGACACAGACAGGACCCCAGAGTCTACTACTCCTGTACTATAAAAAACAGACACAGACTGGACAGCAGGGTCTACTCCTCCTGCACTATAATAACCAGACACAGACAGGACCCCAGAGTCTACTCCTCCTGTACTATAATAACCAGACACAGACAGAACAGCAGAGTCTACATCTCCTGTACTATAATAACCAGACACAGACAGGACAGCAGAGTCTACACCTCCTGTACTATAATAACCAGACACAGACAGGACCCCAGAGTCTACTCCTCCTGTACTATAATAAACAGACACAGACTGGACAGCAGAGTCTACTCCTCCTGTACTATAATAACCAGACACAGACAGGACCCCAGAGTCTACTCCTCCTGTACTATAATAACCAGACCAAGACAGGACCCCAGAGTCTACTCCTCCTGTACTATAATAACCTGACACAGACAGAACAGCAGAGTCTACATCTCCTGTACTATAATAACCAGACACAGACAGGACCCCAGAGTGTACTCCTCCTGTACTATAATAACCAGACACAGACAGGACAGCAGAGTCTACTCCTCCTGTGCTATACTACCCAGATACAGAAAGGACCCCAGAGTCTACTCCTCCTGTACTATAATAACCAGACACAGACAGGACAGCAGAGTCTACTCCTCCTGTACTATAATAACCAGACACAGACAGGACCCCAGAGTCTACTCCTCTTGTACTATAATAACCAGACACAGACAGGACAGCAGAGTCTACTCCTCCTGTACTATAATACCAGACACAGACAGGACCCCAGAGTCTACTCCTCCTGTACTATAATAAACAGACACAGACTGGACAGCAGAGTCTACTCCTCCTGTACTATAATAACCAGACACAGACAGGACCCCAGAGTCTACTACTCCTGTACTATAATAACCAGACACAGACAGGACCCCAGAGTCTACACCTCCTGTACTATAATACCCAGACACAGACAGGACCCCAGAGTCTTCTGCTCCTGTACTATAATAACCAGACATAGACAGGACCGCAGAGTCTACTCCTGCTGTAATAACCAGACACAGACAGGACCCCCGAGTCTACTCCTCCTGTACTATAATAATCTAACAGACAGGACCCCAAAGTCTAATCCTCCTGTACTATAATACCCAGATACAGACAGGACCCCAGAGTCTACTCCTCCTGTACTATAATAACCTGACACAGACAGGAGAGCAGAGTCTACTCCTGTACTATAATAACCAGACACAGACAGGACAGCAGAGTCTACTCCTCCTGTACTATAATAACCAAACACAGACAGGACCCAGTGTCTACTCCCCCTGTACTATAATAACCAGACACAGACAGAACAGCAGAGTCTACTCCTCCTGTACTTTAAAACCCAGATACAGACAGGACAGCAGAGTCTACTCCTCCTGTACTATACTACCCAGATACAGAAAGGACCCCAGAGTCTACTCCTCCTGTACTATAATAACCAGACACAGACAGGACAGCAGAGTCTACACCTCCTGTACTATAATAACCAGACACAGACAGGACCCCAGAGTCTACTCCTCCTGTACTTTAATACCCAGATATAGACAGGACAGGAGAGTCTACTCTTCCTGTACTATAATACCCAGATACAGACAGGAAAGCAGAGTCTACTCCTCCTGTACTATAATACCCAGACACAGACAGGACCCCAGAGTCTACTCCTCCTGTACTATAATAACCAGACACAGACAGGACAGCAGAGTCTACTCCTCCTGTACTATAATACCCAGACACAGACAGGACCCCAGAGTCTACTCCTCCTGTACTATAATAAACAGACACAGACTGGACCCCAGAGTCTACTCCTCCTGTACTATAATAAACAGACACAGACTGGACAGCAGAGTCTACTCCTCCTGTACTATAATAACTAGACACAGACAGGACCCCAGAGTCTACTACTCCTGTACTATAAAAAACAGACACAGACTGGACAGCAGGGTCTACTCCTCCTGCACTATAATAACCAGACACAGACAGGACCCCAGAGTCTACTCCTCCTGTACTATAATAACCAGACACAGACAGAACAGCAGAGTCTACATCTCCTGTACTATAATAACCAGACACAGACAGGACAGCAGAGTCTACACCTCCTGTACTATAATAACCAGACACAGACAGGACCCCAGAGTCTACTCCTCCTGTACTATAATAAACAGACACAGACTGGACAGCAGAGTCTACTCCTCCTGTACTATAATAACCAGACACAGACAGGACCCCAGTGTCTACTCCTCCTGTACTATAATAACCAGACACAGACAGGACCCCAGAGTCTACTACTCCTGTACTATAAAAAACAGACACAGACTGGACAGCAGAGTCTACTCCTCCTGCACTATAATAACCAGACACAGACAGGACCCCAGAGTCTACTCCTCCTGTACTATAATAACCAGACACAGACAGAACAGCAGAGTCTACATCTCCTGTACTATAATAAACAGACACAGACAGGACTCTAGAGTCTACACCTCCTGTACTATAATACCCATACACAGACAGGACCCCGAGTCCAGTCCTCCTGTACTATAATAACCAGACACAGACAAGACAGCAGAGTCTATTCCACCTGTACTATAATAAACAGACACAGACTGGACAGCAGAGTCTACTCCTCCTGTACTATAATAGCCAGACACAGACAGGACCCCAGAGTCTACTACTCCTGTACCATAATAAACAGACACAGACGGGACAGCAGAGTCTACTCCTCCTGCACTATAATAACCAGACACAGACAGGACCCCAGAGTCTACTCCTCCTGTACTATAATAACCAGACACAGACAGGACAGCAGAGTCTACTCCTCCTGTACTATAATACCCAGACACAGACAGGACCCCAGAGTCTACTCCTCCTGTACTATAATAAACAGACACAGACTGGACAGCAGAGTCTACTCCTCCTGTACTTTAATACCCAGATATAGACAGGACAGGAGAGTCTACTCTTCCTGTACTACAATACCCAGATACAGACAGGAAAGCAGAGTCTACTCCTCCTGTACTATAATACCCAGACACTGACAGGACCCCAGAGTCTAGTCCTCCTGTACTATAATAACCAGACACAGACAAGACAGCAGAGTCTATTCCACCTGTACTATAATAAACAGACAAAGACTGGACAGCAGAGTCTACTCCTCCTGTACTATAATAGCCAGACACAGACAGGACCCCAGAGTCTACTACTCCTGTACTATAATAAACAGACACAGACTGGACAGCAGAGTCTACTCCTCCTGCACTATAATAACCAGACACAGACAGGACCCCAGAGTCTACTCCTCCTGTACTATAATAACCAGACACAGACAGAACAGCAGAGTCTACATCTCCTGTACTATAATAACCAGACACAGACAGGACTCCAGAGTCTACACCTCCTATACTATAATAACCATACACAGACAGGACCCCGAGTCTAGTCCTCCTGTACTATAATAACCAGACACAGACAAGACAGCAGAGTCTATTCCACCTGTACTATAATAACCAGACACCGACAGGACCCCAGAGTTTACTCCTCCTGTACTATAATAACCAGACACAGACAGGACATCAGAGTCTACTCCTCCTGTACTATAATAACCAGACCAAGACAGGACCCCAGAGTCTACTCCTCCTGTACTATAATAACCTGACACAGACAGAACAGCAGAGTCTACATCTCCTGTACTATAATAACCAGACACAGACAGGACAGCAGAGTCTACTCCTCCTGTACTATACTACCCAGATACAGAAAGGACCCCAGAGTCTACTCCTCCTGTACTATAATAACCAGACAGACAGGACAGCAGAGTCTACTCCTCCTGTACTATACTACCCAGATACAGAAAGGACCCCAGAGTCTACTCCTCCTGTACTATAATAACCAGACACAGACAGGACAGCAGAGACTACACCTCCTGTACTATAATAACCAGACACAGACAGGACCCCAGAGTCTACTCCTCCTGTACTATAATAACCAGACACAGACAGGACAGCAGAGTCTACTCCTCCTGTACTATAATACCCAGACACAGACAGGACCCCAGAGTCTACTCCTCCTGTACTATAATAAACAGACACAGACTGGACAGCAGAGTCTACTCCTCCTGTACTTTAATAACCAGACACAGACAGGACAGCAGGGTCTACTCCTCCTGCACTATAATAACCAGACACAGACAGGACCCCAGAGTCTACTACTCCTGTACTATAATAACCAGACACAGACAGGACCCCAGAGTCTACACCTCCTGTACTATAATACCCAGACACAGACAGGACCCCAGAGTCTTCTCCTCCTGTACTATAATAACCAGACACAGACAGGACCCCAGAGTCTACTCCTCCTGTAATAACCAGACACAGACAGGACCCCCGAGTCTACTCCTCCTGTACTATAATAATCTAACAGACAGGACCCCAAAGTCTAATCCTCCTGTACTATAATACCCAGATACAGACAGGACCCCAGAGTCTACTCCTCCTGTACTATAATAACCTGACACAGATAGGAGAGCAGAGTCTACTCCTGTACTATAATTACCAGACACAGACAGGACAGCAGAGTCTACTCCTCCTGTACTATAATAACCAAACACAGACAGGACCCAGTGTCTACTGCCCCTGTACTATAATAACCAGACACAGACAGAACAGCAGAGTCTACTCCTCCTGTACTTTAATACCCAGATACAGACAGGACAGCAGAGTCTACTCCTCCTGTACTATAATACCCAGATACAGACAGGACAGGAGAGTCTACTCTTTCTGTACTATAATACCCAGATACAAACAGGACAGCAGAGTCTACTCCTCCTGTACTATAATACCTAGACACAGACAGGACAGCAGAGTCTACTCCTCCTGTACTATAATAACCAGACACAGACAGGACAGCAGAGTCTACTCCTCCTGTACTATAATACCCAGACACAGACAGGACCCCAGAGTCTACTCCTCCTGTACTATAATAAACAGACACAGACTGGACAGCAGAGTCTACTCCTCCTGTACTATAATAACCAGACACAGACAGAACAGCAGAGTCTACATCTCCTGTACTATAATAACCAGACACAGACAGGACCCCAGAGTCTACACCTCCTGTACTATAATAACCAGACACAGACAGGACCCCAGAGTCTACTCCTCCTGTACTATAATAAACAGACACAGACTGGACAGCAGAGTCTACTCCCCCTGTACTATAATAAACAGACACAGACTGGACAGCAGAGTCTACTCCTCCTGTACTATAATAGCCAGACACAGACAGGACCCCAGAGTCTACTCCTCCTGTACTATAATAAACAGACACAGACAGGACCCCAGAGTCTACTCCTCCTGTACTATAATAACCAGACACAAACAAGACCCCCGAGTCTACTCCTCCTGTACTATAATAATCTAACAGACATGACTCCAGAGTCTACTCCTCCTGTACTATACTACCCAGACACAGACAGGCCAGCAGAGTCTACTCCTGTAATATAATAACCAGAAATAGACAGTACCCCGAGTCTGCTCCTCTTGTACTATAATAACCCGACACAGACAGGACAGCAGAGTTTACTCCTGCGGTACTATAATACCCAGATACAGACAGGAACTAAGAGTCTACTCCTCCTGTACTATAATAACCCAACACAGACAGGACAGCAGACTCTACACCTCCTGTACTATAATAACCAGACACAGACAGGACCCCAGAGTCTACTCCTCATGTACTATAATAACCAGACACAGACAGGACAGCAGAGTCTACTCCTCCTGTACTATAATAACCAGACACAGACAGGACCCCAGAGTCTACTCCTCCTGTACTATAATAACCAGACACAGACAGGACAGCAGAGTCTACACCTCCTGTACTATAATACCCATACACAGACAGGACCCCGAGTCTAGTCCTCCTGTACTATAATAACCAGACACAGACAAGACAGCAGAGTCTATTCCACCTGTACTATAATAACCAGACACCGACAGGACCCCAGAGTTTACTCCTCCTGTACTATAATAACCAGACACAGACAGGACATCAGAGTCTACTCCTCCTGTACTATAATAACCAGACCAAGACAGGACCCCAGAGTCTACTCCTCCTGTACTATAATAACCTGACACAGACAGAACAGCAGAGTCTACATCTCCTGTACTATAATAACCAGACACAGACAGGACCCCAGAGTGTACTCCTCCTGTACTATAATAACCAGACACAGACAGGACAGCAGAGTCTACTCCTCCTGTGCTATACTACCCAGATACAGAAAGGACCCCAGAGTCTACTCCTCCTGTACTATAATAACCAGACACAGACAGGACAGCAGAGTCTACTCCTCCTGTACTATAATAACCAGACACAGACAGAACAGCAGAGTCTACTCCTCCTGTACTTTAATACCCAGATACAGACAGGACAGCAGAGTCTACTCCTCCTGTACTATAATACCCAGATACAGACAGGACAGGAGAGTCTACTCTTTCTGTACTATAATACCCAGATACAAACAGGACAGCAGAGTCTACTCCTCCTGTACTATAATACCTAGACACAGACAGGACAGCAGAGTCTACTCCTCCTGTACTATAATAACCAGACACAGACAGGACAGCAGAGTCTACTCCTCCTGTACTATAATACCTAGACACAGACAGGACAGCAGAGTCTACTCCTCCTGTACTATAATACCCAGACACAGACAGGACCCCAGAGTCTACTCCTCCTGTACTATAATAACCAGACACAGACAGGACAGCAGAGTCTACTCCTCCTGTACTATAATACCCAGACACAGACAGGACCCCAGAGTCTACTCCTCCTGTACTATAATAAACAGACACAGACTGGACCCCAGAGTCTACTCCTCCTGTACTATAATAAACAGACACAGACTGGACAGCAGAGTCTACTCCTCCTGTACTATAATAACTAGACACAGACAGGACCCCAGAGTCTACTACTCCTGTACTATAAAAAACAGACACAGACTGGACAGCAGGGTCTACTCCTCCTGCACTATAATAACCAGACACAGACAGGACCCCAGAGTCTACTCCTCCTGTACTATAATAACCAGACACAGACAGAACAGCAGAGTCTACATCTCCTGTACTATAATAACCAGACACAGACAGGACAGCAGAGTCTACACCTCCTGTACTATAATAACCAGACACAGACAGGACCCCAGAGTCTACTCCTCCTGTACTATAATAAACAGACACAGACTGGACAGCAGAGTCTACTCCTCCTGTACTATAATAACCAGACACAGACAGGACCCCAGTGTCTACTCCTCCTGTACTATAATAACCAGACACAGACAGGACCCCAGAGTCTACTACTCCTGTACTATAAAAAACAGACACAGACTGGACAGCAGAGTCTACTCCTCCTGCACTATAATAACCAGACACAGACAGGACCCCAGAGTCTACTCCTCCTGTACTATAATAACCAGACACAGACAGAACAGCAGAGTCTACATCTCCTGTACTATAATAAACAGACACAGACAGGACTCTAGAGTCTACACCTCCTGTACTATAATACCCATACACAGACAGGACCCCGAGTCCAGTCCTCCTGTACTATAATAACCAGACACAGACAAGACAGCAGAGTCTATTCCACCTGTACTATAATAAACAGACACAGACTGGACAGCAGAGTCTACTCCTCCTGTACTATAATAGCCAGACACAGACAGGACCCCAGAGTCTACTACTCCTGTACCATAATAAACAGACACAGACGGGACAGCAGAGTCTACTCCTCCTGCACTATAATAACCAGACACAGACAGGACCCCAGAGTCTACTCCTCCTGTACTATAATAACCAGACACAGACAGGACAGCAGAGTCTACTCCTCCTGTACTATAATACCCAGACACAGACAGGACCCCAGAGTCTACTCCTCCTGTACTATAATAAACAGACACAGACTGGACAGCAGAGTCTACTCCTCCTGTACTTTAATACCCAGATATAGACAGGACAGGAGAGTCTACTCTTCCTGTACTACAATACCCAGATACAGACAGGAAAGCAGAGTCTACTC
Organism: Eleutherodactylus coqui; assembly: GCF_035609145.1. Classification (NCBI taxonomy): domain Eukaryota; kingdom Metazoa; phylum Chordata; class Amphibia; order Anura; family Eleutherodactylidae; genus Eleutherodactylus; species Eleutherodactylus coqui. Next base: position 103,608,138 of record NC_089849.1, read on the forward strand.
CTCCTGTACTATAATACCCAGACACTGACAGGACCCCAGAGTCTAGTCCTCCTGTACTATAATAACCAGACACAGACAAGACAGCAGAGTCTATTCCACCTGTACTATAATAAACAGACAAAGACTGGACAGCAGAGTCTACTCCTCCTGTACTATAATAGCCAGACACAGACAGGACCCCAGAGTCTACTACTCCTGTACTATAATAAACAGACACAGACTGGACAGCAGAGTCTACTCCTCCTGCACTATAATAACCAGACACAGACAGGACCCCAGAGTCTACTCCTCCTGTACTATAATAACCAGACACAGACAGAACAGCAGAGTCTACATCTCCTGTACTATAATAACCAGACACAGACAGGACTCCAGAGTCTACACCTCCTATACTATAATAACCATACACAGACAGGACCCCGAGTCTAGTCCTCCTGTACTATAATAACCAGACACAGACAAGACAGCAGAGTCTATTCCACCTGTACTATAATAACCAGACACCGACAGGACCCCAGAGTTTACTCCTCCTGTACTATAATAACCAGACACAGACAGGACATCAGAGTCTACTCCTCCTGTACTATAATAACCAGACCAAGACAGGACCCCAGAGTCTACTCCTCCTGTACTATAATAACCTGACACAGACAGAACAGCAGAGTCTACATCTCCTGTACTATAATAACCAGACACAGACAGGACAGCAGAGTCTACTCCTCCTGTACTATACTACCCAGATACAGAAAGGACCCCAGAGTCTACTCCTCCTGTACTATAATAACCAGACAGACAGGACAGCAGAGTCTACTCCTCCTGTACTATACTACCCAGATACAGAAAGGACCCCAGAGTCTACTCCTCCTGTACTATAATAACCAGACACAGACAGGACAGCAGAGACTACACCTCCTGTACTATAATAACCAGACACAGACAGGACCCCAGAGTCTACTCCTCCTGTACTATAATAACCAGACACAGACAGGACAGCAGAGTCTACTCCTCCTGTACTATAATACCCAGACACAGACAGGACCCCAGAGTCTACTCCTCCTGTACTATAATAAACAGACACAGACTGGACAGCAGAGTCTACTCCTCCTGTACTTTAATAACCAGACACAGACAGGACAGCAGGGTCTACTCCTCCTGCACTATAATAACCAGACACAGACAGGACCCCAGAGTCTACTACTCCTGTACTATAATAACCAGACACAGACAGGACCCCAGAGTCTACACCTCCTGTACTATAATACCCAGACACAGACAGGACCCCAGAGTCTTCTCCTCCTGTACTATAATAACCAGACACAGACAGGACCCCAGAGTCTACTCCTCCTGTAATAACCAGACACAGACAGGACCCCCGAGTCTACTCCTCCTGTACTATAATAATCTAACAGACAGGACCCCAAAGTCTAATCCTCCTGTACTATAATACCCAGATACAGACAGGACCCCAGAGTCTACTCCTCCTGTACTATAATAACCTGACACAGATAGGAGAGCAGAGTCTACTCCTGTACTATAATTACCAGACACAGACAGGACAGCAGAGTCTACTCCTCCTGTACTATAATAACCAAACACAGACAGGACCCAGTGTCTACTGCCCCTGTACTATAATAACCAGACACAGACAGAACAGCAGAGTCTACTCCTCCTGTACTTTAATACCCAGATACAGACAGGACAGCAGAGTCTACTCCTCCTGTACTATAATACCCAGATACAGACAGGACAGGAGAGTCTACTCTTTCTGTACTATAATACCCAGATACAAACAGGACAGCAGAGTCTACTCCTCCTGTACTATAATACCTAGACACAGACAGGACAGCAGAGTCTACTCCTCCTGTACTATAATAACCAGACACAGACAGGACAGCAGAGTCTACTCCTCCTGTACTATAATACCCAGACACAGACAGGACCCCAGAGTCTACTCCTCCTGTACTATAATAAACAGACACAGACTGGACAGCAGAGTCTACTCCTCCTGTACTATAATAACCAGACACAGACAGAACAGCAGAGTCTACATCTCCTGTACTATAATAACCAGACACAGACAGGACCCCAGAGTCTACACCTCCTGTACTATAATAACCAGACACAGACAGGACCCCAGAGTCTACTCCTCCTGTACTATAATAAACAGACACAGACTGGACAGCAGAGTCTACTCCCCCTGTACTATAATAAACAGACACAGACTGGACAGCAGAGTCTACTCCTCCTGTACTATAATAGCCAGACACAGACAGGACCCCAGAGTCTACTCCTCCTGTACTATAATAAACAGACACAGACAGGACCCCAGAGTCTACTCCTCCTGTACTATAATAACCAGACACAAACAAGACCCCCGAGTCTACTCCTCCTGTACTATAATAATCTAACAGACATGACTCCAGAGTCTACTCCTCCTGTACTATACTACCCAGACACAGACAGGCCAGCAGAGTCTACTCCTGTAATATAATAACCAGAAATAGACAGTACCCCGAGTCTGCTCCTCTTGTACTATAATAACCCGACACAGACAGGACAGCAGAGTTTACTCCTGCGGTACTATAATACCCAGATACAGACAGGAACTAAGAGTCTACTCCTCCTGTACTATAATAACCCAACACAGACAGGACAGCAGACTCTACACCTCCTGTACTATAATAACCAGACACAGACAGGACCCCAGAGTCTACTCCTCATGTACTATAATAACCAGACACAGACAGGACAGCAGAGTCTACTCCTCCTGTACTATAATAACCAGACACAGACAGGACCCCAGAGTCTACTCCTCCTGTACTATAATAACCAGACACAGACAGGACAGCAGAGTCTACACCTCCTGTACTATAATACCCATACACAGACAGGACCCCGAGTCTAGTCCTCCTGTACTATAATAACCAGACACAGACAAGACAGCAGAGTCTATTCCACCTGTACTATAATAACCAGACACCGCCAGGACCCCAGAGTTTACTCCTCCTGTACTATAATAACCAGACACAGACAGGACATCAGAGTCTACTCCTCCTGTACTATAATAACCAGACCAAGACAGGACCCCAGAGTCTACTCCTCCTGTACTATAATAACCTGACACAGACAGAACAGCAGAGTCTACATCTCCTGTACTATAATAACCAGACACAGACAGGACCCCAGAGTGTACTCCTCCTGTACTATAATAACCAGACACAGACAGGACAGCAGAGTCTACTCCTCCTGTGCTATACTACCCAGATACAGAAAGGACCCCAGAGTCTACTCCTCCTGTACTATAATAACCAGACACAGACAGGACAGCAGAGTCTACTCCTCCTGTACTATAATAACCAGACACAGACAGAACAGCAGAGTCTACTCCTCCTGTACTTTAATACCCAGATACAGACAGGACAGCAGCGTCTACTCCTCCTGTACTATAATACCCAGATACAGACAGGACAGGAGAGTCTACTCTTTCTGTACTATAATACCCAGATACAAACAGGACAGCAGAGTCTACTCCTCCTGTACTATAATACCTAGACACAGACAGGACAGCAGAGTCTACTCCTCCTGTACTATAATAACCAGACACAGACAGGACAGCAGAGTCTACTCCTCCTGTACTATAATACCCAGACACAGACAGGACCCCAGAGTCTACTCCTCCTGTACTATAATAAACAGACACAGACTGGACAGCAGAGTCTACTCCTCCTGTACTATAATAACCAGACACAGACAGAACAGCAGAGTCTACATCTCCTGTACTATAATAACCAGACACAGACAGGACCCCAGAGTCTACACCTCCTGTACTATAATAACCAGACACAGACAGGACCCCAGAGTCTACTCCTCCTGTACTATAATAAACAGACACAGACTGGACAGCAGAGTCTACTCCCCCTGTACTATAATAAACAGACACAGACTGGACAGCAGAGTCTACTCCTCCTGTACTATAATAGCCAGACACAGACAGGACCCCAGAGTCTACTCCTCCTGTACTATAATAAACAGACACAGACAGGACCCCAGAGTCTACTCCTCCTGTACTATAATAACCAGACACAAACAAGACCCCCGAGTCTACTCCTCCTGTACTATAATAATCTAACAGACATGACTCCAGAGTCTACTCCTCCTGTACTATACTACCCAGACACAGACAGGCCAGCAGAGTCTACTCCTGTAATATAATAACCAGAAATAGACAGTACCCCGAGTCTGCTCCTCTTGTACTATAATAACCCGACACAGACAGGACAGCAGAGTTTACTCCTGCGGTACTATAATACCCAGATACAGACAGGAACTAAGAGTCTACTCCTCCTGTACTATAATAACCCAACACAGACAGGACAGCAGACTCTACACCTCCTGTACTATAATAACCAGACACAGACAGGACCCCAGAGTCTACTCCTCATGTACTATAATAACCAGACACAGACAGGACAGCAGAGTCTACTCCTCCTGTACTATAATAACCAGACACAGACAGGACCCCAGAGTCTACTCCTCCTGTACTATAATAACCAGACACAGACAGGACAGCAGAGTCTACACCTCCTGTACTATAATACCCATACACAGACAGGACCCCGAGTCTAGTCCTCCTGTACTATAATAACCAGACACAGACAAGACAGCAGAGTCTATTCCACCTGTACTATAATAACCAGACACCGACAGGACCCCAGAGTTTACTCCTCCTGTACTATAATAACCAGACACAGACAGGACATCAGAGTCTACTCCTCCTGTACTATAATAACCAGACCAAGACAGGACCCCAGAGTCTACTCCTCCTGTACTATAATAACCTGACACAGACAGAACAGCAGAGTCTACATCTCCTGTACTATAATAACCAGACACAGACAGGACCCCAGAGTGTACTCCTCCTGTACTATAATAACCAGACACAGACAGGACAGCAGAGTCTACTCCTCCTGTGCTATACTACCCAGATACAGAAAGGACCCCAGAGTCTACTCCTCCTGTACTATAATAACCAGACACAGACAGGACAGCAGAGTCTACTCCTCCTGTACTATAATAACCAGACACAGACAGAACAGCAGAGTCTACTCCTCCTGTACTTTAATACCCAGATACAGACAGGACAGCAGAGTCTACTCCTCCTGTACTATAATACCCAGATACAGACAGGACAGGAGAGTCTACTCTTTCTGTACTATAATACCCAGATACAAACAGGACAGCAGAGTCTACTCCTCCTGTACTATAATACCTAGACACAGACAGGACAGCAGAGTCTACTCCTCCTGTACGATAATAACCAGACACAGACAGGACAGCAGAGTCTACTCCTCCTGTACTATAATACCCAGACACAGACAGGACCCCAGAGTCTACTCCTCCTGTACTATAATAAACAGACACAGACTGGACAGCAGAGTCTACTCCTCCTGTACTATAATAACCAGACACAGACAGAACAGCAGAGTCTACATCTCCTGTACTATAATAACCAGACACAGACAGGACCCCAGAGTCTACACCTCCTGTACTATAATAACCAGACACAGACAGGACCCCAGAGTCTACTCCTCCTGTACTATAATAAACAGACACAGACTGGACAGCAGAGTCTACTCCCCCTGTACTATAATAAACAGACACAGACTGGACAGCAGAGTCTACTCCTCCTGTACTATAATAGCCAGACACAGACAGGACCCCAGAGTCTACTCCTCCTGTACTATAATAAACAGACACAGACAGGACCCCAGAGTCTACTCCTCCTGTACTATAATAACCAGACACAAACAAGACCCCCGAGTCTACTCCTCCTGTACTATAATAATCTAACAGACATGACTCCAGAGTCTACTCCTCCTGTACTATACTACCCAGACACAGACAGGCCAGCAGAGTCTACTCCTGTAATATAATAACCAGAAATAGACAGTACCCCGAGTCTGCTCCTCTTGTACTATAATAACCCGACACAGACAGGACAGCAGAGTTTACTCCTGCTGTACTATAATACCCAGATACAGACAGGAACTAAGAGTCTACTCCTCCTGTACTATAATAACCCAACACAGACAGGACAGCAGACTCTACACCTCCTGTACTATAATAACCAGACACAGACAGGACCCCAGAGTCTACTCCTCATGTACTATAATAACCAGACACAGACAGGACAGCAGAGTCTACTCCTCCTGTACTATAATAACCAGACACAGACAGGACCCCAGAGTCTACTCCTCCTGTACTATAATAACCAGACACAGACAGGACAGCAGAGTCTACACCTCCTGTACTATAATACCCATACACAGACAGGACCCCGAGTCTAGTCCTCCTGTACTATAATAACCAGACACAGACAAGACAGCAGAGTCTATTCCACCTGTACTATAATAACCAGACACCGACAGGACCCCAGAGTTTACTCCTCCTGTACTATAATAACCAGACACAGACAGGACATCAGAGTCTACTCCTCCTGTACTATAATAACCAGACCAAGACAGGACTCCAGAGTCTACTCCTCCTGTACTATAATAACCTGACACAGACAGAACAGCAGAGTCTACATCTCCTGTACTATAATAACCAGACACAGACAGGACCCCAGAGTGTACTCCTCCTGTACTATAATAACCAGACACAGACAGGACAGCAGAGTCTACTCCTCCTGTGCTATACTACCCAGATACAGAAAGGACCCCAGAGTCTACTCCTCCTGTACTATAATAACCAGACACAGACAGGACCCCAGAGTCTACTCCTCTTGTACTATAATAACCAGACACAGACAGGACAGCAGAGTCTACTCCTCCTGTACTATAATACCCAGACACAGACAGGACCCCAGAGTCTACTCCTCCTGTACTATAATAAACAGACACAGACTGGACAGCAGAGTCTACTCCTCCTGTACTATAATAACCAGACACAGACAGGACCCCAGAGTCTACTACTCCTGTACTATAATAACCAGACACAGACACGACCCCAGAGTCTACAACTCCTGTACTATAATACCCAGACACAGACAGGACCCCAGAGTCTTCTGCTCCTGTACTATAATAACCAGACATAGACAGGACCGCAGAGTCTACTCCTCCTGTAATAACCAGACACAGACAGGACCCCCGAGTCTACTCCTCCTGTACTATAATAATCTAACAGACAGGACCCCAAAGTCTAATCCTCCTGTACTATAATACCCAGATACAGACAGGACCCCAGAGTCTACTCCTCCTGTACTATAATAACCTGACACAGACAGGAGAGCAGAGTCTACTCCTGTACTATAATAACCAGACACAGACAGGACAGCAGAGTCTACTCCTCCTGTACTATAATAACCAAACACAGACAGGACCCAGTGTCTACTCCCCCTGTACTATAATAACCAGACACAGACAGAACAGCAGAGTCTACTCCTCCTGTACTTTAAAACCCAGATACAGACAGGACAGCAAAGTCTACTCCTCCTGTACTATAATACCCAGACACAGACAGGACCCCAGAGTCTACTCCTCCTGTACTATAATAACCAGACACAGACAGGACAGCAGAGTCTACTCCTCCTGTACTATAATACCCAGACACAGACAGGACCCCAGAGTCTACTCCTCCTGTACTATAATAAACAGACACAGACTGGACAGCAGAGTCTACTCCTCCTGTACTTTAATACCCAGATATAGACAGGACAGGAGAGTCTACTCTTCCTGTACTATAATACCCAGATACAGACAGGAAAGCAGAGTCTACTCCTCCTGTACTATAATACCCAGACACAGACAGGACCCCAGAGTCTACTCCTCCTGTACTATAATAACCAGACACAGACAGGACAGCAGAGTCTACTCCTCCTGTACTATAATACCCAGACACAGACAGGACCCCAGAGTCTACTCCTCCTGTACTATAATAAACAGACACAGACTGGACCCCAGAGTCTACTCCTCCTGTACTATAATAAACAGACACAGACTGGACAGCAGAGTCTACTCCTCCTGTACTATAATAACCAGACACAGATAGGACCCCAGAGTCTACTCCTCCTGTACTATAATAACCAGACACAGACAGGACCCCAGAGTCTACTACTCCTGTACTATAAAAAACAGACACAGACTGGACAGCAGAGTCTACTCCTCCTGCACTATAATAACCAGACACAGACAGGACCCCAGAGTCTACTCCTCCTGTACTATAATAACCAGACACAGACAGAACAGCAGAGTCTACATCTCCTGTACTATAATAAACAGACACAGACAGGACTCTAGAGTCTACACCTCCTGTACTATAATACCCATACACAGACAGGACCCCGAGTCCAGTCCTCCTGTACTATAATAACCAGACACAGACAAGACAGCAGAGTCTATTCCACCTGTACTATAATAAACAGACACAGACTGGACAGCAGAGTCTACTCCTCCTGTACTATAATAACCAGACCAAGACAGGACCCCAGAGTCTACTCCTCCTGTACTATAATAACCTGACACAGACAGAACAGCAGAGTCTACATCTCCTGTACTATAATAACCAGACACAGACAGGACCCCAGAGTCTACTACTCCTGTACCATAATAAACAGACACAGACGGGACAGCAGAGTCTACTCCTCCTGCACTATAATAACCAGACACAGACAGGACCCCAGAGTCTACTCCTCCTGTACTATAATAGCCAGACACAGACAGGACCCCAGAGTCTACTACTCCTGTACTATAATAAACAGACACAGACTGGACAGCAGAGTCTACTCCTCCAGCACTATAATAACCAGACACAGACAGGACCCCAGAGTCTACTCCTCCTGTACTATAATAACCAGACACAGACAGAACAGCAGAGTCTACATCTCCTGTACTATAATAACCAGACACACACAGGACTCCAGAGTCCAGTCCTCCTGTACTATAATAACCAGACACAGACAAGACAGCAGAGTCTATTCCACCTGTACTATAATAACCAGACACCGACAGGACCCCAGAGTTTACTCCTCCTGTACTATAATAACCAGACACAGACAGGACATCAGAGTCTACTCCTCCTGTACTATAATAACCAGACCAAGACAGGACCCCAGAGTCTACTCCTCCTGTACTATAATAACCTGACACAGACAGAACAGCAGAGTCTACATCTCCTGTACTATAATAACCAGACACAGACAGGACAGCAGAGTCTACTCCTCCTGTACTATACTACCCAGATACAGAAAGGACCCCAGAGTCTACTCCTCCTGTACTATAATAACCAGACAGACAGGACAGCAGAGTCTACTCCTCCTGTACTATACTACCCAGATACAGAAAGGACCCCAGAGTCTACTCCTCCTGTACTATAATAACCAGACACAGACTGGACAGCAGAGTCTACTCCTCCTGTACTTTAATACCCAGATATAGACAGGACAGGAGAGTCTACTCTTCCTGTACTACAATACCCAGATACAGACAGGAAAGCAGAGTCTACTCCTCCTGTACTATAATACCCAGACACAGACAGGACCCCAGAGTCTACTCCTCCTGTACTATAATAAACAGACACAGACAGGACAGCAGAGTCTACTCCTCCTGTACTTTAATAACCAGACACAGACAGGACAGCAGGGTCTACTCCTCCTGCACTATAATAACCAGACACAGACAGGACCCCAGAGTCTACTACTCCTGTACTATAATAACCAGACACAGACAGGACCCCAGAGTCCACACCTCCTGTACTATAATACCCAGACACAGACAGGACCCCAAAGTCTTCTCCTCCTGTACTATAATAACCAGACACAGACAGGACCCCAGAGTCTACTCCTCCTGTAATAACCAGACACAGACAGGACCCCCGAGTCTACTCCTCCTGTACTATAATAATCTAACAGACAGGACCCCAAAGTCTAATCCTCCTGTACTATAATACCCAGATACAGACAGGACCCCAGAGTCTACTCCTCCTGTACTATAATAACCTGACACAGATAGGAGAACAGAGTCTACTCCTGTACTATAATTACCAGACACAGACAGGACAGCAGAGTCTACTCCTCCTGTACTATAATAACCAAACACAGACAGGACCCAGTGTCTACTGCCCCTGTACTATAATAACCAGACACAGACAGAACAGCAGAGTCTACTCCTCCTGTACTTTAATACCCAGATACAGACAGGACAGCAGAGTCTACTCCTCCTGTACTATAATACCCAGATACAGACAGGACAGGAGAGTCCAATCTTTCTGTACTATAATACCCAGATACAAACAGGACAGCAGAGTCTACTCCTCCTGTACTATAATACCCAGACACAGACAGGACAGCAGAGTCTACTCCTCCTGTACTATAATAACCAGACACAGACAGGACAGCAGAGTCTACTCCTCCTGTACTATAATACCCAGACACAGACAGGACCCCAGAGTCTACTCCTCCTGTACTATAATAAACAGACACAGACTGGACAGCAGAGTCTACTCCTCCTGTACTATAATAACCAGACACAGACAGGACAGCAGAGTCTACTCCTCCTGTACTATAATACCCAGACACAGACAGGACCCCAGAGTCTACTCCTCCTGTACTATAATAACCAGACACAGACAGGACAGCAGAGTCTACTCCCCCTGTACTATAATAAACAGACACAGACTGGACAGCAGAGTCCACTCCTCCTGTACTGTAATAACCAGACACAGACAGGACCCCAGAGTCTACTCCTCCTGTACTATAATAAACAGACACAGACAGGACCCCAGAGTCTACTCCTCCTGTACTATAATAACCAGACACAAACAAGACCCCCGAGTCTACTCCTCCTGTACTATAATAATCTAACAGACATGACTCCAGAGTCTAATCCTCCTGTACTATAATACCCAGATACAGACAGGACCCCAGAGTCTACTCCTCCTGTACTATAATAACCTGACACAGATAGGAGAGTAGAGTCTACTCCTGTACTATAATTACCAGACACAGACAGGACAGCAGAGTCTACTCCTCCTGTACTATAATAACCAAACACAGACAGGACCCAGTGTCTACTGCCCCTGTACTATAATAACCAGACACAGACAGAACAGCAGAGTCTACTCCTCCTGTACTTTAATACCCAGATACAGACAGGACAGCAGAGTCTACTCCTCCTGTACTATAATACCCAGATATAGACAGGACAGGAGAGTCTACTCTTTCTGTACTATAATACCCAGATACAAACAGGACAGGAGAGTCTACTCCTCCTGTACTATAATACCCAGACACAGACAGGACAGCAGAGTCTACTCCTCCTGTACTATAATACCCAGACACAGACAGGACCCCAGAGTCTACTCCTCCTGTACTATAATAAACAGACACAGACTGGACAGCAGAGTCTACTCCTCCTGTACTTTAATACCCAGATATAGACAGGACAGGAGAGTCTACTCTTCCTGTACTACAATACCCAGATACAGACAGGAAAGCAGAGTCTACTCCTCCTGTACTATAATACCCAGACACAGACAGGACCCCAGAGTCTACTCCTCCTGTACTATAATAACCAGACACAGACAGGACAGCAGAGTCTACTCCTCCTGTACTATAATACCCAGACACAGACAGGACCCCAGAGTCTACTCCTCCTGTACTATAATAAACAGACACAGACTGGACAGCAGAGTCTACTCCTCCTGTACTATAATAAACAGACACAGACAGGACCCCAGAGTCTACTACTCCTGTACTATAAAAAACAGACACAGACTGGACAGCAGAGTCTACTCCTCCTGCACTATAATAACCAGACACAGACAGGACCCCAGAGTCTACTCCTCCTGTACTATAATAACCAGACACAGACAGAACAGCAGAGTCTACATCTCCTGTACTATAATAACCAGACACAGACAGGACTCCAGAGTCTACACCTCCTGTACTATAATACCCATACACAGACAGGACCCCGAGTCTAGTCCTCCTGTACTATAATAACCAGACACAGACAAGACAGCAGAGTCTATTCCACCTGTACTATAATAAACAGACAAAGACTGGACAGCAGAGTCTACTCCTCCTGTACTATAATAGCCAGACACAGACAGGACCCCAGAGTCTACTACTCCTGTACTATAATAAACAGACACAGACTGGACAGCAGAGTCTACTCCTCCAGCACTATAATAACCAGACACAGACAGGACCCCAGAGTCTACTCCTCCTGTACTATAATAACCAGACACAGACAGAACAGCAGAGTCTACATCTCCTGTACTATAATAACCAGACACAGACAGGACTCCAGAGTCTACACCTCCTATACTATAATAACCATACACAGACAGGACCCCGAGTCTAGTCCTCCTGTACTATAATAACCAGACACAGACAAGACAGCAGAGTCTATTCCACCTGTACTATAATAACCAGACACCGACAGGACCCCAGAGTTTACTCCTCCTGTACTATAATAACCAGACACAGACAGGACATCAGAGTCTACTCCTCCTGTACTATAATAACCAGACCAAGACAGGACCCCAGAGTCTACTCCTCCTGTACTATAATAACCTGACACAGACAGAACAGCAGAGTCTACATCTCCTGTACTATAATAACCAGACACAGACAGGACAGCAGAGTCTACTCCTCCTGTACTATACTACCCAGATACAGAAAGGACCCCAGAGTCTACTCCTCCTGTACTATAATAACCAGACACAGACAGGACAGCAGAGTCTACACCTCCTGTACTATAATAACCAGACACAGACAGGACCCCAGAGTCTACTCCTCCTGTACTATAATAACCAGACACAGACAGGACAACAGAGTCTACTCCTCCTGTACTATAATACCCAGACACAGACAGGACCCCAGAGTCTACTCGTCCTGTACTATAATAAACAGACACAGACTGGACAGCAGAGTCTACTCCTCCTGTACTTTAATAACCAGACACAGACAGGACAGCAGGGTCTACTCCTCCTGCACTATAATAACCAGACACAGACAGGATCCCAGAGTCTACTACTCCTGTACTATAATAACCAGACACAGACAGGACCCCAGAGTCTACACCTCCTGTACTATAATACCCAGACACAGACAGGACCCCAGAGTCTCTCCTCCTGTACTATAATAACCAGACACAGACAGGACCCCAGAGTCTACTCCTCCTGTAATAACCAGACACAGACAGGACCCCCGAGTCTACTCCTCCTGTACTATAATAATCTAACAGACAGGACCCCAAAGTCTAATCCTCCTGTACTATAATACCCAGATACAGATAGGACCTCAGAGTCTACTCCTCCTGTACTATAATAACCTGACACAGATAGGAGAGCAGAGTCTACTCCTGTACTATAATTACCAGACACAGACAGGACAGCAGAGTCTACTCCTCCTGTACTATAATAACCAAACACAGACAGGACCCAGTGTCTACTGCCCCTGTACTATAATAACCAGACACAGACAGAACAGCAGAGTCTACTCCTCCTGTACTTTAATACCCAGATACAGACAGGACAGCAGAGTCTACTCCTCCTGTACTATAATACCCAGATACAGACAGGACAGGAGAGTCCAATCTTTCTGTACTATAATACCCAGATACAAACAGGACAGCAGAGTCTACTCCTCCTGTACTATAATACCCAGACACAGACAGGACAGCAGAGTCTACTCCTCCTGTACTATAATAACCAGACACAGACAGGACAGCAGAGTCTACTCCTCCTGTACTATAATACCCAGACACAGACAGGACCCCAGAGTCTACTCCTCCTGTACTATAATAAACAGACACAGACTGGACAGCAGAGTCTACTCCTCCTGTACTATAATAACCAGACACAGACAGGACAGCAGAGTCTACTCCTCCTGTACTATAATACCCAGACACAGACAGGACCCCAGAGTCTACTCCTCCTGTACTATAATAACCAGACACAGACAGGACAGCAGAGTCTACTCCCCCTGTACTATAATAAACAGACACAGACTGGACAGCAGAGTCCACTCCTCCTGTACTGTAATAACCAGACACAGACAGGACCCCAGAGTCTACTCCTCCTGTACTATAATAAACAGACACAGACAGGACCCCAGAGTCTACTCCTCCTGTACTATAATAACCAGACACAAACAAGACCCCCGAGTCTACTCCTCCTGTACTATAATAATCTAACAGACATGACTCCAGAGTCTAATCCTCCTGTACTATAATACCCAGATACAGACAGGACCCCAGAGTCTACTCCTCCTGTACTATAATAACCTGACACAGATAGGAGAGTAGAGTCTACTCCTGTACTATAATTACCAGACACAGACAGGACAGCAGAGTCTACTCCTCCTGTACTATAATAACCAAACACAGACAGGACCCAGTGTCTACTGCCCCTGTACTATAATAACCAGACACAGACAGAACAGCAGAGTCTACTCCTCCTGTACTTTAATACCCAGATACAGACAGGACAGCAGAGTCTACTCCTCCTGTACTATAATACCCAGATATAGACAGGACAGGAGAGTCTACTCTTTCTGTACTATAATACCCAGATACAAACAGGACAGGAGAGTCTACTCCTCCTGTACTATAATACCCAGACACAGACAGGACAGCAGAGTCTACTCCTCCTGTACTATAATACCCAGACACAGACAGGACCCCAGAGTCTACTCCTCCTGTACTATAATAAACAGACACAGACTGGACAGCAGAGTCTACTCCTCCTGTACTTTAATACCCAGATATAGACAGGACAGGAGAGTCTACTCTTCCTGTACTACAATACCCAGATACAGACAGGAAAGCAGAGTCTACTCATCCTGTACTATAATACCCAGACACAGACAGGACCCCAGAGTCTACTCCTCCTGTACTATAATAACCAGACACAGACAGGACAGCAGAGTCTACTCCTCCTGTACTATAATACCCAGACACAGACAGGACCCCAGAGTCTACTCCTCCTGTACTATAATAAACAGACACAGACTGGACAGCAGAGTCTACTCCTCCTGTACTATAATAAACAGACACAGACAGGACCCCAGAGTCTACTACTCCTGTACTATAAAAAACAGACACAGACTGGACAGCAGAGTCTACTCCTCCTGCACTATAATAACCAGACACAGACAGGACCCCAGAGTCTACTCCTCCTGTACTATAATAACCAGACACAGACAGAACAGCAGAGTCTACATCTCCTGTACTATAATAACCAGACACAGACAGGACTCCAGAGTCTACACCTCCTGTACTATAATACCCATACACAGACAGGACCCCGAGTCTAGTCCTCCTGTACTATAATAACCAGACACAGACAAGACAGCAGAGTCTATTCCACCTGTACTATAATAAACAGACAAAGACTGGACAGCAGAGTCTACTCCTCCTGTACTATAATAGCCAGACACAGACAGGACCCCAGAGTCTACTACTCCTGTACTATAATAAACAGACACAGACTGGACAGCAGAGTCTACTCCTCCAGCACTATAATAACCAGACACAGACAGGACCCCAGAGTCTACTCCTCCTGTACTATAATAACCAGACACAGACAGAACAGCAGAGTCTACATCTCCTGTACTATAATAACCAGACACAGACAGGACTCCAGAGTCTACACCTCCTATACTATAATAACCATACACAGACAGGACCCCGAGTCTAGTCCTCCTGTACTATAATAACCAGACACAGACAAGACAGCAGAGTCTATTCCACCTGTACTATAATAACCAGACACCGACAGGACCCCAGAGTTTACTCCTCCTGTACTATAATAACCAGACACAGACAGGACATCAGAGTCTACTCCTCCTGTACTATAATAACCAGACCAAGACAGGACCCCAGAGTCTACTCCTCCTGTACTATAATAACCTGACACAGACAGAACAGCAGAGTCTACATCTCCTGTACTATAATAACCAGACACAGACAGGACAGCAGAGTCTACTCCTCCTGTACTATACTACCCAGATACAGAAAGGACCCCAGAGTCTACTCCTCCTGTACTATAATAACCAGACACAGACAGGACAGCAGAGTCTACACCTCCTGTACTATAATAACCAGACACAGACAGGACCCCAGAGTCTACTCCTCCTGTACTATAATAACCAGACACAGACAGGACAACAGAGTCTACTCCTCCTGTACTATAATACCCAGACACAGACAGGACCCCAGAGTCTACTCGTCCTGTACTATAATAAACAGACACAGACTGGACAGCAGAGTCTACTCCTCCTGTACTTTAATAACCAGACACAGACAGGACAGCAGGGTCTACTCCTCCTGCACTATAATAACCAGACACAGACAGGATCCCAGAGTCTACTACTCCTGTACTATAATAACCAGACACAGACAGGACCCCAGAGTCTACACCTCCTGTACTATAATACCCAGACACAGACAGGACCCCAGAGTCTCTCCTCCTGTACTATAATAACCAGACACAGACAGGACCCCAGAGTCTACTCCTCCTGTAATAACCAGACACAGACAGGACCCCCGAGTCTACTCCTCCTGTACTATAATAATCTAACAGACAGGACCCCAAAGTCTAATCCTCCTGTACTATAATACCCAGATACAGACAGGACCTCAGAGTCTACTCCTCCTGTACTATAATAACCTGACACAGATAGGAGAGCAGAGTCTACTCCTGTACTATAATTACCAGACACAGACAGGACAGCAGAGTCTACTCCTCCTGTACTATAATAACCAAACACAGACAGGACCCAGTGTCTACTGCCCCTGTACTATAATAACCAGACACAGACAGAACAGCAGAGTCTACTCCTCCTGTACTTTAATACCCAGATACAGACAGGACAGCAGAGTCTACTCCTCCTGTACTATAATACCCAGATATAGACAGGACAGGAGAGTCTACTCTTTCTGTACTATAATACCCAGATACAAACAGGACAGCAGAGTCTACTCCTCCTGTACTATAATACCCAGACACAGACAGGACAGCAGAGTCTACTCCTCCTGTACTATAATAACCAGACACAGACAGGACAGCAGAGTCTACTCCTCCTGTACTATAATACCCAGACACAGACAGGACCCCAGAGTCTACTCCTCCTGTACTATAATAAACAGACACAGACTGGACAGCAGAGTCTACTCCTCCTGTACTATAATAACCAGACACAGACAGGACCCCAGAGTCTACTACTCCTGTACTATAAAAAACAGACACAGACTGGACAGCAGGGTCTACTCCTCCTGCACTATAATAACCAGACACAGACAGGACCCCAGAGTCTACTCCTCCTGTACTATAATAACCAGACACAGACAGAACAGCAGAGTCTACATCTCCTGTACTATAATAACCAGACACAGACAGGACAGCAGAGTCTACACCTCCTGTACTATAATAACCAGACACAGACAGGACCCCAGAGTCTACTCCTCCTGTACTATAATAAACAGACACAGACTGGACAGCAGAGTCTACTCCTCCTGTACTATAATAACCAGACACAGACAGGACCCCAGAGTCTACTCCTCCTGTACTATAATAAAAAGACACAGACAGGACAGCAGAGTCTACTCCCCCTGTACTATAATAAACAGACACAGACTGGACAGCAGAGTCTACTCCTCCTGTACTATAATAGCCAGACACAGACAGGACCCCAGAGTCTACTCCTCCTGTACTATAATAAACAGACACAGACAGGACCCCAGAGTCTACTCCTCCTGTACTATAATAACCAGACACAAACAAGACCCCCGAGTCTACTCCTCCTGTACTATAATAATCTAACAGACATGACTCCAGAGTCTACTCCTCCTGTACTATAATAACCTGACACAGACAGAACAGCAGAGTCTACATCTCCTGTACTATAATAACCAGACACAGACAGGACCCCAGAGTCTACTACTCCTGTACCATAATAAACAGACACAGACGGGACAGCAGAGTCTACTCCTCCTGCACTATAATAACCAGACACAGACAGGACCCCAGAGTCTACTCCTCCTGTACTATAATAGCCAGACACAGACAGGACCCCAGAGTCTACTACTCCTGTACTATAATAAACAGACACAGACTGGACAGCAGAGTCTACTCCTCCAGCACTATAATAACCAGACACAGACAGGACCCCAGAGTCTACTCCTCCTGTACTATAATAACCAGACACAGACAGAACAGCAGAGTCTACATCTCCTGTACTATAATAACCAGACACACACAGGACTCCAGAGTCCAGTCCTCCTGTACTATAATAACCAGACACAGACAAGACAGCAGAGTCTATTCCACCTGTACTATAATAACCAGACACCGACAGGACCCCAGAGTTTACTCCTCCTGTACTATAATAACCAGACACAGACAGGACATCAGAGTCTACTCCTCCTGTACTATAATAACCAGACCAAGACAGGACCCCAGAGTCTACTCCTCCTGTACTATAATAACCTGACACAGACAGAACAGCAGAGTCTACATCTCCTGTACTATAATAACCAGACACAGACAGGACAGCAGAGTCTACTCCTCCTGTACTATACTACCCAGATACAGAAAGGACCCCAGAGTCTACTCCTCCTGTACTATAATAACCAGACAGACAGGACAGCAGAGTCTACTCCTCCTGTACTATACTACCCAGATACAGAAAGGACCCCAGAGTCTACTCCTCCTGTACTATAATAACCAGACACAGACTGGACAGCAGAGTCTACTCCTCCTGTACTTTAATACCCAGATATAGACAGGACAGGAGAGTCTACTCTTCCTGTACTACAATACCCAGATACAGACAGGAAAGCAGAGTCTACTCCTCCTGTACTATAATACCCAGACACAGACAGGACCCCAGAGTCTACTCCTCCTGTACTATAATAAACAGACACAGACAGGACAGCAGAGTCTACTCCTCCTGTACTTTAATAACCAGACACAGACAGGACAGCAGGGTCTACTCCTCCTGCACTATAATAACCAGACACAGACAGGACCCCAGAGTCTACTACTCCTGTACTATAATAACCAGACACAGACAGGACCCCAGAGTCCACACCTCCTGTACTATAATACCCAGACACAGACAGGACCCCAAAGTCTTCTCCTCCTGTACTATAATAACCAGACACAGACAGGACCCCAGAGTCTACTCCTCCTGTAATAACCAGACACAGACAGGACCCCCGAGTCTACTCCTCCTGTACTATAATAATCTAACAGACAGGACCCCAAAGTCTAATCCTCCTGTACTATAATACCCAGATACAGACAGGACCCCAGAGTCTACTCCTCCTGTACTATAATAACCTGACACAGATAGGAGAACAGAGTCTACTCCTGTACTATAATTACCAGACACAGACAGGACAGCAGAGTCTACTCCTCCTGTACTATAATAACCAAACACAGACAGGACCCAGTGTCTACTGCCCCTGTACTATAATAACCAGACACAGACAGAACAGCAGAGTCTACTCCTCCTGTACTTTAATACCCAGATACAGACAGGACAGCAGAGTCTACTCCTCCTGTACTATAATACCCAGATACAGACAGGACAGGAGAGTCCAATCTTTCTGTACTATAATACCCAGATACAAACAGGACAGCAGAGTCTACTCCTCCTGTACTATAATACCCAGACACAGACAGGACAGCAGAGTCTACTCCTCCTGTACTATAATAACCAGACACAGACAGGACAGCAGAGTCTACTCCTCCTGTACTATAATACCCAGACACAGACAGGACCCCAGAGTCTACTCCTCCTGTACTATAATAAACAGACACAGACTGGACAGCAGAGTCTACTCCTCCTGTACTATAATAACCAGACACAGACAGGACAGCAGAGTCTACTCCTCCTGTACTATAATACCCAGACACAGACAGGACCCCAGAGTCTACTCCTCCTATACTATAATAACCAGACACAGACAGGACAGCAGAGTCTACTCCCCCTGTACTATAATAAACAGACACAGACTGGACAGCAGAGTCCACTCCTCCTGTACTGTAATAACCAGACACAGACAGGACCCCAGAGTCTACTCCTCCTGTACTATAATAAACAGACACAGACAGGACCCCAGAGTCTACTCCTCCTGTACTATAATAACCAGACACAAACAAGACCCCCGAGTCTACTCCTCCTGTACTATAATAATCTAACAGACATGACTCCAGAGTCTAATCCTCCTGTACTATAATACCCAGATACAGACAGGACCCCAGAGTCTACTCCTCCTGTACTATAATAACCTGACACAGATAGGAGAGCAGAGTCTACTCCTGTACTATAATTACCAGACACAGACAGGACAGCAGAGTCTACTCCTCCTGTACTATAATAACCAAACACAGACAGGACCCAGTGTCTACTGCCCCTGTACTATAATAACCAGACACAGACAGAACAGCAGAGTCTACTCCTCCTGTACTTTAATACCCAGATACAGACAGGACAGCAGAGTCTACTCCTCCTGTACTATAATACCCAGATATAGACAGGACAGGAGAGTCTACTCTTTCTGTACTATAATACCCAGATACAAACAGGACAGGAGAGTCTACTCCTCCTGTACTATAATACCCAGACACAGACAGGACAGCAGAGTCTACTCCTCCTGTACTATAATACCCAGACACAGACAGGACCCCAGAGTCTACTCCTCCTGTACTATAATAAACAGACACAGACTGGACAGCAGAGTCTACTCCTCCTGTACTTTAATACCCAGATATAGACAGGACAGGAGAGTCTACTCTTCCTGTACTACAATACCCAGATACAGACAGGAAAGCAGAGTCTACTCCTCCTGTACTATAATACCCAGACACAGACAGGACCCCAGAGTCTACTCCTCCTGTACTATAATAACCAGACACAGACAGGACAGCAGAGTCTACTCCTCCTGTACTATAATACCCAGACACAGACAGGACCCCAGAGTCTACTCCTCCTGTACTATAATAAACAGACACAGACTGGACAGCAGAGTCTACTCCTCCTGTACTATAATAAACAGACACAGACAGGACCCCAGAGTCTACTACTCCTGTACTATAAAAAACAGACACAGACTGGACAGCAGAGTCTACTCCTCCTGCACTATAATAACCAGACACAGACAGGACCCCAGAGTCTACTCCTCCTGTACTATAATAACCAGACACAGACAGAACAGCAGAGTCTACATCTCCTGTACTATAATAACCAGACACAGACAGGACTCCAGAGTCTACACCTCCTGTACTATAATACCCATACACAGACAGGACCCCGAGTCTAGTCCTCCTGTACTATAATAACCAGACACAGACAAGACAGCAGAGTCTATTCCACCTGTACTATAATAAACAGACAAAGACTGGACAGCAGAGTCTACTCCTCCTGTACTATAATAGCCAGACACAGACAGGACCCCAGAGTCTACTACTCCTGTACTATAATAAACAGACACAGACTGGACAGCAGAGTCTACTCCTCCAGCACTATAATAACCAGACACAGACAGGACCCCAGAGTCTACTCCTCCTGTACTATAATAACCAGACACAGACAGAACAGCAGAGTCTACATCTCCTGTACTATAATAACCAGACACAGACAGGACTCCAGAGTCTACACCTCCTATACTATAATAACCATACACAGACAGGACCCCGAGTCTAGTCCTCCTGTACTATAATAACCAGACACAGACAAGACAGCAGAGTCTATTCCACCTGTACTATAATAACCAGACACCGACAGGACCCCAGAGTTTACTCCTCCTGTACTATAATAACCAGACACAGACAGGACATCAGAGTCTACTCCTCCTGTACTATAATAACCAGACCAAGACAGGACCCCAGAGTCTACTCCTCCTGTACTATAATAACCTGACACAGACAGAACAGCAGAGTCTACATCTCCTGTACTATAATAACCAGACACAGACAGGACAGCAGAGTCTACTCCTCCTGTACTATACTACCCAGATACAGAAAGGACCCCAGAGTCTACTCCTCCTGTACTATAATAACCAGACAGACAGGACAGCAGAGTCTACTCCTCCTGTACTATACTACCCAGATACAGAAAGGACCCCAGAGTCTACTCCTCCTGTACTATAATAACCAGACACAGACAGGACAGCAGAGTCTACACCTCCTGTACTATAATAACCAGACACAGACAGGACCCCAGAGTCTACTCCTCCTGTACTATAATAACCAGACACAGACAGGACAGCAGAGTCTACTCCTCCTGTACTATAATACCCAGACACAGACAGGACCCCAGAGTCTACTCGTCCTGTACTATAATAAACAGACACAGACTGGACAGCAGAGTCTACTCCTCCTGTACTTTAATAACCAGACACAGACAGGACAGCAGGGTCTACTCCTCCTGCACTATAATAACCAGACACAGACAGGATCCCAGAGTCTACTACTCCTGTACTATAATAACCAGACACAGACAGGACCCCAGAGTCTACACCTCCTGTACTATAATACCCAGACACAGACAGGACCCCAGAGTCTCTCCTCCTGTACTATAATAACCAGACACAGACAGGACCCCAGAGTCTACTCCTCCTGTAATAACCAGACACAGACAGGACCCCCGAGTCTACTCCTCCTGTACTATAATAATCTAACAGACAGGACCCCAAAGTCTAATCCTCCTGTACTATAATACCCAGATACAGACAGGACCCCAGAGTCTACTCCTCCTGTACTATAATAACCTGACACAGATAGGAGAGCAGAGTCTACTCCTGTACTATAATTACCAGACACAGACAGGACAGCAGAGTCTACTCCTCCTGTACTATAATAACCAAACACAGACAGGACCCAGTGTCTACTGCCCCTGTACTATAATAACCAGACACAGACAGAACAGCAGAGTCTACTCCTCCTGTACTTTAATACCCAGATACAGACAGGACAGCAGAGTCTACTCCTCCTGTACTATAATACCCAGATATAGACAGGACAGGAGAGTCTACTCTTTCTGTACTATAATACCCAGATACAAACAGGACAGCAGAGTCTACTCCTCCTGTACTATAATACCCAGACACAGACAGGACAGCAGAGTCTACTCCTCCTGTACTATAATAACCAGACACAGACAGGACAGCAGAGTCTACTCCTCCTGTACTATAATACCCAGACACAGACAGGACCCCAGAGTCTACTCCTCCTGTACTATAATAAACAGACACAGACTGGACAGCAGAGTCTACTCCTCCTGTACTATAATAACCAGACACAGACAGGACCCCAGAGTCTACTACTCCTGTACTATAAAAAACAGACACAGACTGGACAGCAGGGTCTACTCCTCCTGCACTATAATAACCAGACACAGACAGGACCCCAGAGTCTACTCCTCCTGTACTATAATAACCAGACACAGACAGAACAGCAGAGTCTACATCTCCTGTACTATAATAACCAGACACAGACAGGACAGCAGAGTCTACACCTCCTGTACTATAATAACCAGACACAGACAGGACCCCAGAGTCTACTCCTCCTGTACTATAATAAACAGACACAGACTGGACAGCAGAGTCTACTCCTCCTGTACTATAATAACCAGACACAGACAGGACCCCAGAGTCTACTCCTCCTGTACTATAATAAAAAGACACAGACAGGACAGCAGAGTCTACTCCCCCTGTACTATAATAAACAGACACAGACTGGACAGCAGAGTCTACTCCTCCTGTACTATAATAGCCAGACACAGACAGGACCCCAGAGTCTACTCCTCCTGTACTATAATAAACAGACACAGACAGGACCCCAGAGTCTACTCCTCCTGTACTATAATAACCAGACACAAACAAGACCCCCGAGTCTACTCCTCCTGTACTATAATAATCTAACAGACATGACTCCAGAGTCTACTCCTCCTGTACTATACTACCCAGACACAGACAGGCCAGCAGAGTCTACTCCTGTAATATAACCAGAAATAGACAGTACCCCGAGTCTGCTCCTCTTGTACTATAATAACCCGACACAGACAGGACAGCAGAGTTTACTCCTGCTGTACTATAATACCCAGATACAGACAGGAACTAAGAGTCTACTCCTCCTGTACTATAATAACCCAACACAGACAGGACAGCAGACTCTACACCTCCTGTACTATAATAACCAGACACAGACAGGACCCCAGAGTCTACTCCTCATGTACTATAATAACCAGACACAGACAGGACAGCAGAGTCTACTCCTCCTGTACTATAATAACCAGACACAGACAGGACCCCAGAGTCTACTCCTCCTGTACTATAATAACCAGACACAGACAGGACAGCAGAGTCTACACCTCCTGTACTATAATACCCATACACAGACAGGACCCCGAGTCTAGTCCTCCTGTACTATAATAACCAGACACAGACAAGACAGCAGAGTCTATTCCACCTGTACTATAATAACCAGACACCGACAGGACCCCAGAGTTTACTCCTCCTGTACTATAATAACCAGACACAGACAGGACATCAGAGTCTACTCCTCCTGTACTATAATAACCAGACCAAGACAGGACCCCAGAGTTTACTCCTCCTGTACTATAATAACCTGACACAGACAGAACAGCAGAGTCTACATCTCCTGTACTATAATAACCAGACACAGACAGGACCCCAGAGTGTACTCCTCCTGTACTATAATAACCAGACACAGACAGGACAGCAGAGTCTACTCCTCCTGTGCTATACTACCCAGATACAGAAAGGACCCCAGAGTCTACTCCTCCTGTACTATAATAACCAGACACAGACAGGACAGCAGAGTCTACTCCTCCTGTACTATAATAACCAGACACAGACAGGACCCCAGAGTCTACTCCTCTTGTACTATAATAACCAGACACAGACAGGACAGCAGAGTCTACTCCTCCTGTACTATAATACCCAGACACAGACAGGACCCCAGAGTCTACTCCTCCTGTACTATAATAAACAGACACAGACTGGACAGCAGAGTCTACTCCTCCTGTACTATAATAACCAGACACAGACAGGACCCCAGAGTCTACTACTCCTGTACTATAATAACCAGACACAGACAGGACCCCAGAGTCTACACCTCCTGTACTATAATACCCAGACACAGACAGGACCCCAGAGTCTTCTGCTCCTGTACTATAATAACCAGACATAGACAGGACCGCAGAGTCTACTCCTCCTGTAATAACCAGACACAGACAGGACCCCCGAGTCTACTCCTCCTGTACTATAATAATCTAACAGACAGGACCCCAAAGTCTAATCCTCCTGTACTATAATACCCAGATACAGACAGGACCCCAGAGTCTACTCCTCCTGTACTATAATAACCTGACACAGACAGGACAGCAGAGTCTACTCCTCCTGTACTATAATAACCAGACACAGACAGGACAGCAGAGTCTACTCCTCCTGTACTATAATACCCAGACACAGACAGGACCCCAGAGTCTACTCCTCCTGTACTATAATAATCTAACAGACAGGACCCCAAAGTCTAATCCTCCTGTACTATAATACCCAGATACAGACAGGACCCCAGAGTCTACTCCTCCTGTACTATAATAACCTGACACAGACAGGACAGCAGAGTCTACTCCTCTTGTACTATAATAACCAGACACAGACAGGACAGCAGAGTCTACTCCTCCTGTACTATAATACCCAGACACAGACAGGACCCCAGAGTCTACTCCTCCTGTACTATAATAAACAGACACAGACTGGACAGCAGAGTCTACTCCTCCTGTACTATAATAACCAGACACAGACAGGACCCCAGAGTCTACTACTCCTGTACTATAATAACCAGACACAGACAGGACCCCAGAGTCTACACCTCCTGTACTATAATACCCAGACACAGACAGGACCCCAGAGTCTTCTGCTCCTGTACTATAATAACCAGACATAGACAGGACCGCAGAGTCTACTCCTCCTGTAATAACCAGACACAGACAGGACCCCCGAGTCTACTCCTCCTGTACTATAATAATCTAACAGACAGGACCCCAAAGTCTAATCCTCCTGTACTATAATACCCAGATACAGACAGGACCCCAGAGTCTACTCCTCCTGTACTATAATAACCTGACACAGACAGGACAGCAGAGTCTACTCCTCCTGTACTATAATAACCAAACACAGACAGGACCCAGTGTCTACTCCCCCTGTACTATAATAACCAGACACAGACAGAACAGCAGAGTCTACTCCTCCTGTACTTTAAAACCCAGATACAGACAGGACAGCAAAGTCTGCTCCTCCTGTACTATAATACCCAGACACAGACAGGACCCCAGAGTCTACTCCTCCTGTACTATAATAACCAGACACAGACAGGACAGCAGAGTCTACTCCTCCTGTACTATAATACCCAGACACAGACAGGACCCCAGAGTCTACTCCTCCTGTACTATAATAAACAGACACAGACTGGACAGCAGAGTCTACTCCTCCTGTACTTTAATACCCAGATAAAGACAGGACAGGAGAGTCTACTCTTCCTGTACTATAATACCCAGATACAGACAGGAAAGCAGAGTCTACTCCTCCTGTACTATAATACCCAGACACAGACAGGACCCCAGAGTCTACTCCTCCTGTACTATAATAACCAGACACAGACAGGACAGCAGAGTCTACTCCTCCTGTACTATAATACCCAGACACAGACAGGACCCCAGAGTCTACTCCTCCTGTACTATAATAAACAGACACAGACTGGACCCCAGAGTCTACTCCTCCTGTACTATAATAAACAGACACAGACTGGACAGCAGAGTCTACTCCTCCTGTACTATAATAACCAGACACAGACAGGACCCCAGAGTCTACTACTCCTGTACTATAAAAAACAGACACAGACTGGACAGCAGGGTTTACTCCTCCTGCACTATAATAACCAGACACAGACAGGACCCCAGAGTCTACTCCTCCTGTACTATAATAACCAGACACAGACAGAACAGCAGAGTCTACATCTCCTGTACTATAATAACCAGACACAGACAGGACAGCAGAGTCTACACCTCCTGTACTATAATAACCAGACACAGACAGGACCCCAGAGTCTACTCCTCCTGTACTATAATAAACAGACACAGACTGGACAGCAGAGTCTACTCCTCCTGTACTATAATAACCAGACACAGACAGGACCCCAGAGTCTACTCCTCCTGTACTATAATAACCAGACCAAGACAGGACCCCAGAGTCTACTCCTCCTGTACTATAATAACCTGACACAGACAGAACAGCAGAGTCTACATCTCCTGTACTATAATAACCAGACACAGACAGGACCCCAGAGTGTACTCCTCCTGTACTATAATAACCAGACACAGACAGGACAGCAGAGTCTACTCCTCCTGTGCTATACTACCCAGATACAGAAAGGACCCCAGAGTCTACTCCTCCTGTACTATAATAACCAGACACAGACAGGACAGCAGAGTCTACTCCTCCTGTACTATAATAACCAGACACAGACAGGACCCCAGAGTCTACTCCTCTTGTACTATAATAACCAGACACAGACAGGACAGCAGAGTCTACTCCTCCTGTACTATAATACCCAGACACAGACAGGACCCCAGAGTCTACTCCTCCTGTACTATAATAAACAGACACAGACTGGACAGCAGAGTCTACTCCTCCTGTACTATAATAACCAGACACAGACAGGACCCCAGAGTCTACTACTCCTGTACTATAAAAAACAGACACAGACTGGACAGCAGGGTTTACTCCTCCTGCACTATAATAACCAGACACAGACAGGACCCCAGAGTCTACTCCTCCTGTACTATAATAACCAGACACAGACAGAACAGCAGAGTCTACATCTCCTGTACTATAATAACCAGACACAGACAGGACAGCAGAGTCTACACCTCCTGTACTATAATAACCAGACACAGACAGGACCCCAGAGTCTACTCCTCCTGTACTATAATAAACAGACACAGACTGGACAGCAGAGTCTACTCCTCCTGTACTATAATAACCAGACACAGACAGGACCCCAGAGTCTACTCCTCCTGTACTATAATAACCAGACCAAGACAGGACCCCAGAGTCTACTCCTCCTGTACTATAATAACCTGACACAGACAGAACAGCAGAGTCTACATCTCCTGTACTATAATAACCAGACACAGACAGGACCCCAGAGTGTACTCCTCCTGTACTATAATAACCAGACACAGACAGGACAGCAGAGTCTACTCCTCCTGTGCTATACTACCCAGATACAGAAAGGACCCCAGAGTCTACTCCTCCTGTACTATAATAACCAGACACAGACAGGACAGCAGAGTCTACATCTCCTGTACTATAATAACCAGACACAGACAGGACAGCAGAGTCTACACCTCCTGTACTATAATAACCAGACACAGACAGGACCCCAGAGTCTACTCCTCCTGTACTATAATAAACAGACACAGACTGGACAGCAGAGTCTACTCCTCCTGTACTATAATAACCAGACACAGACAGGACCCCAGAGTCTACTCCTCCTGTACTATAATAACCAGACCAAGACAGGACCCCAGAGTCTACTCCTCCTGTACTATAATAACCTGACACAGACAGAACAGCAGAGTCTACATCTCCTGTACTATAATAACCAGACACAGACAGGACCCCAGAGTGTACTCCTCCTGTACTATAATAACCAGACACAGACAGGACAGCAGAGTCTACTCCTCCTGTGCTATACTACCCAGATACAGAAAGGACCCCAGAGTCTACTCCTCCTGTACTATAATAACCAGACACAGACAGGACAGCAGAGTCTACTCCTCCTGTACTATAATAACCAGACACAGACAGGACCCCAGAGTCTACTCCTCTTGTACTATAATAACCAGACACAGACAGGACAGCAGAGTCTACTCCTCCTGTACTATAATACCCAGACACAGACAGGACCCCAGAGTCTACTCCTTCTGTACTATAATAAACAGACACAGACTGGACAGCAGAGTCTACTCCTCCTGTACTATAATAACCAGACACAGACAGGACCCCAGAGTCTACTACTCCTGTACCATAATAACCAGACACAGACAGGACCCCAGAGTCTACACCTCCTGTACTATAATACCCAGACACAGACAGGACCCCAGAGTCTTCTGCTCCTGTACTATAATAACCAGACATAGACAGGACCGCAGAGTCTACTCCTGCTGTAATAACCAGACACAGACAGGACCCCCGAGTCTACTCCTCCTGTACTATAATAATCTAACAGACAGGACCCCAAAGTCTAATCCTCCTGTACTATAATACCCAGATACAGACAGGACCCCAGAGTCTACTCCTCCTGTACTATCATAACCTGACACAGACAGGAGAGCAGAGTCTACTCCTGTACTATAATAACCAGACACAGACAGGACAGCAGAGTCTACTCCTCCTGTACTATAATAACCAAACACAGACAGGACCCAGTGTCTACTCCCCCTGTACTATAATAACCAGACACAGACAGAACAGCAGAGTCTACTCCTCCTGTACTTTAAAACCCAGATACAGACAGGACAGCAGAGTCTACTCCTCCTGTACTATACTACCCAGATACAGAAAGGACCCCAGAGTCTACTCCTCCTGTACTATAATAACCTGACACAGACAGGACAGCAGAGTCTACACCTCCTGTACTATAATAACCAGACACAGACAGGACCCCAGAGTCTACTCCTCCTGTACTTTAATACCCAGATATAGACAGGACAGGAGAGTCTACTCTTCCTGTACTATAATACCCAGATACAGACAGGAAAGCAGAGTCTACTCCTCCTGTACTATAATACCCAGACACAGACAGGACCCCAGAGTCTACTCCTCCTGTACTATAATAACCAGACACAGACAGGACAGCAGAGTCTACTCCTCCTGTACTATAATACCCAGACACAGACAGGACCCCAGAGTCTACTCCTCCTGTACTATAATAAACAGACACAGACTGGACCCCAGAGTCTACTCCTCCTGTACTATAATAAACAGACACAGACTGGACAGCAGAGTCTACTCCTCCTGTACTATAATAACTAGACACAGACAGGACCCCAGAGTCTACTACTCCTGTACTATAAAAAACAGACACAGACTGGACAGCAGGGTCTACTCCTCCTGCACTATAATAACCAGACACAGACAGGACCCCAGAGTCTACTCCTCCTGTACTATAATAACCAGACACAGACAGAACAGCAGAGTCTACATCTCCTGTACTATAATAACCAGACACAGACAGGACAGCAGAGTCTACACCTCCTGTACTATAATAACCAGACACAGACAGGACCCCAGAGTCTACTCCTCCTGTACTATAATAAACAGACACAGACTGGACAGCAGAGTCTACTCCTCCTGTACTATAATAACCAGACACAGACAGGACCCCAGTGTCTACTCCTCCTGTACTATAATAACCAGACACAGACAGGACCCCAGAGTCTACTACTCCTGTACTATAAAAAACAGACACAGACTGGACAGCAGAGTCTACTCCTCCTGCACTATAATAACCAGACACAGACAGGACCCCAGAGTCTACTCCTCCTGTACTATAATAACCAGACACAGACAGAACAGCAGAGTCTACATCTCCTGTACTATAATAAACAGACACAGACAGGACTCTAGAGTCTACACCTCCTGTACTATAATACCCATACACAGACAGGACCCCGAGTCCAGTCCTCCTGTACTATAATAACCAGACACAGACAAGACAGCAGAGTCTATTCCACCTGTACTATAATAAACAGACACAGACTGGACAGCAGAGTCTACTCCTCCTGTACTATAATAGCCAGACACAGACAGGACCCCAGAGTCTACTACTCCTGTACCATAATAAACAGACACAGACGGGACAGCAGAGTCTACTCCTCCTGCACTATAATAACCAGACACAGACAGGACCCCAGAGTCTACTCCTCCTGTACTATACTAACCAGACACAGACAGGACAGCAGAGTCTACTCCTCCTGTACTATAATACCCAGACACAGACAGGACCCCAGAGTCTACTCCTCCTGTACTATAATAAACAGACACAGACTGGACAGCAGAGTCTACTCCTCCTGTACTTTAATACCCAGATATAGACAGGACAGGAGAGTCTACTCTTCCTGTACTACAATACCCAGATACAGACAGGAAAGCAGAGTCTACTCCTCCTGTACTATAATACCCAGACACTGACAGGACCCCAGAGTCTAGTCCTCCTGTACTATAATAACCAGACACAGACAAGACAGCAGAGTCTATTCCACCTGTACTATAATAAACAGACAAAGACTGGACAGCAGAGTCTACTCCTCCTGTACTATAATAGCCAGACACAGACAGGACCCCAGAGTCTACTACTCCTGTACTATAATAAACAGACACAGACTGGACAGCAGAGTCTACTCCTCCTGCACTATAATAACCAGACACAGACAGGACCCCAGAGTCTACTCCTCCTGTACTATAATAACCAGACACAGACAGAACAGCAGAGTCTACATCTCCTGTACTATAATAACCAGACACAGACAGGACTCCAGAGTCTACACCTCCTATACTATAATAACCATACACAGACAGGACCCCGAGTCTAGTCCTCCTGTACTATAATAACCAGACACAGACAAGACAGCAGAGTCTATTCCACCTGTACTATAATAACCAGACACCGACAGGACCCCAGAGTTTACTCCTCCTGTACTATAATAACCAGACACAGACAGGACATCAGAGTCTACTCCTCCTGTACTATAATAACCAGACCAAGACAGGACCCCAGAGTCTACTCCTCCTGTACTATAATAACCTGACACAGACAGAACAGCAGAGTCTACATCTCCTGTACTATAATAACCAGACACAGACAGGACAGCAGAGTCTACTCCTCCTGTACTATACTACCCAGATACAGAAAGGACCCCAGAGTCTACTCCTCCTGTACTATAATAACCAGACAGACAGGACAGCAGAGTCTACTCCTCCTGTACTATACTACCCAGATACAGAAAGGACCCCAGAGTCTACTCCTCCTGTACTATAATAACCAGACACAGACAGGACAGCAGAGACTACACCTCCTGTACTATAATAACCAGACACAGACAGGACCCCAGAGTCTACTCCTCCTGTACTATAATAACCAGACACAGACAGGACAGCAGAGTCTACTCCTCCTGTACTATAATACCCAGACACAGACAGGACCCCAGAGTCTACTCCTCCTGTACTATAATAAACAGACACAGACTGGACAGCAGAGTCTACTCCTCCTGTACTTTAATAACCAGACACAGACAGGACAGCAGGGTCTACTCCTCCTGCACTATAATAACCAGACACAGACAGGACCCCAGAGTCTACTACTCCTGTACTATAATAACCAGACACAGACAGGACCCCAGAGTCTACACCTCCTGTACTATAATACCCAGACACAGACAGGACCCCAGAGTCTTCTCCTCCTGTACTATAATAGCCAGACACAGACAGGACCCCAGAGTCTACTCCTCCTGTAATAACCAGACACAGACAGGACCCCCGAGTCTACTCCTCCTGTACTATAATAATCTAACAGACAGGACCCCAAAGTCTAATCCTCCTGTACTATAATACCCAGATACAGACAGGACCCCAGAGTCTACTCCTCCTGTACTATAATAACCTGACACAGATAGGAGAGCAGAGTCTACTCCTGTACTATAATTACCAGACACAGACAGGACAGCAGAGTCTACTCCTCCTGTACTATAATAACCAAACACAGACAGGACCCAGTGTCTACTGCCCCTGTACTATAATAACCAGACACAGACAGAACAGCAGAGTCTACTCCTCCTGTACTTTAATACCCAGATACAGACAGGACAGCAGAGTCTACTCCTCCTGTACTATAATACCCAGATACAGACAGGACAGGAGAGTCTACTCTTTCTGTACTATAATACCCAGATACAAACAGGACAGCAGAGTCTACTCCTCCTGTACTATAATACCTAGACACAGACAGGACAGCAGAGTCTACTCCTCCTGTACTATAATAACCAGACACAGACAGGACAGCAGAGTCTACTCCTCCTGTACTATAATACCCAGACACAGACAGGACCCCAGAGTCTACTCCTCCTGTACTATAATAAACAGACACAGACTGGACAGCAGAGTCTACTCCTCCTGTACTATAATAACCAGACACAGACAGAACAGCAGAGTCTACATCTCCTGTACTATAATAACCAGACACAGACAGGACCCCAGAGTCTACATCTCCTGTACTATAATAACCAGACACAGACAGGACCCCAGAGTCTACTCCTCCTGTACTATAATAAACAGACACAGACTGGACAGCAGAGTCTACTCCCCCTGTACTATAATAAACAGACACAGACTGGACAGCAGAGTCTACTCCTCCTGTACTATAATAGCCAGACACAGACAGGACCCCAGAGTCTACTCCTCCTGTACTATAATAAACAGACACAGACAGGACCCCAGAGTCTACTCCTCCTGTACTATAATAACCAGACACAAACAAGACCCCCGAGTCTACTCCTCCTGTACTATAATAATCTAACAGACATGACTCCAGAGTCTACTCCTCCTGTACTATACTACCCAGACACAGACAGGCCAGCAGAGTCTACTCCTGTAATATAATAACCAGAAATAGACAGTACCCCGAGTCTGCTCCTCTTGTACTATAATAACCCGACACAGACAGGACAGCAGAGTTTACTCCTGCGGTACTATAATACCCAGATACAGACAGGAACTAAGAGTCTACTCCTCCTGTACTATAATAACCCAACACAGACAGGACAGCAGACTCTACACCTCCTGTACTATAATAACCAGACACAGACAGGACCCCAGAGTCTACTCCTCATGTACTATAATAACCAGACACAGACAGGACAGCAGAGTCTACTCCTCCTGTACTATAATAACCAGACACAGACAGGACCCCAGAGTCTACTCCTCCTGTACTATAATAACCAGACACAGACAGGACAGCAGAGTCTACACCTCCTGTACTATAATACCCATACACAGACAGGACCCCGAGTCTAGTCCTCCTGTACTATAATAACCAGACACAGACAAGACAGCAGAGTCTATTCCACCTGTACTATAATAACCAGACACCGACAGGACCCCAGAGTTTACTCCTCCTGTACTATAATAACCAGACACAGACAGGACATCAGAGTCTACTCCTCCTGTACTATAATAACCAGACCAAGACAGGACCCCAGAGTCTACTCCTCCTGTACTATAATAACCTGACACAGACAGAACAGCAGAGTCTACATCTCCTGTACTATAATAACCAGACACAGACAGGACCCCAGAGTGTACTCCTCCTGTACTATAATAACCAGACACAGACAGGACAGCAGAGTCTACTCCTCCTGTGCTATACTACCCAGATACAGAAAGGACCCCAGAGTCTACTCCTCCTGTACTATAATAACCAGACACAGACAGGACAGCAGAGTCTACTCCTCCTGTACTATAATAACCAGACACAGACAGAACAGCAGAGTCTACTCCTCCTGTACTTTAATACCCAGATACAGACAGGACAGCAGAGTCTACTCCTCCTATACTATAATACCCAGATACAGACAGGACAGGAGAGTCTACTCTTTCTGTACTATAATACCCAGATACAAACAGGACAGCAGAGTCTACTCCTCCTGTACTATAATACCTAGACACAGACAGGACAGCAGAGTCTACTCCTCCTGTACTATAATAACCAGACACAGACAGGACAGCAGAGTCTACTCCTCCTGTACTATAAAACCCAGAACCAGACAGGACCCCAGAGTCTACTCCTCCTGTACTATAATAAACAGACACAGACTGGACAGCAGAGTCTACTCCTCCTGTACTATAATAACCAGACACAGACAGAACAGCAGAGTCTACATCTCCTGTACTATAATAACCAGACACAGACAGGACCCCAGAGTCTACACCTCCTGTACTATAATAACCAGACACAGACAGGACCCCAGAGTCTACTCCTCCTGTACTATAATAAACAGACACAGACTGGACAGCAGAGTCTACTCCCCCTGTACTATAATAAACAGACACAGACTGGACAGCAGAGTCTACTCCTCCTGTACTATAATAGCCAGACACAGACAGGACCCCAGAGTCTACTCCTCCTGTACTATAATAAACAGACACAGACAGGACCCCAGAGTCTACTCCTCCTGTACTATAATAACCAGACACAAACAAGACCCCCGAGTCTACTCCTCCTGTACTATAATAATCTAACAGACATGACTCCAGAGTCTACTCCTCCTGTACTATACTACCCAGACACAGACAGGCCAGCAGAGTCTACTCCTGTAATATAATAACCAGAAATAGACAGTACCCCGAGTCTGCTCCTCTTGTACTATAATAACCCGACACAGACAGGACAGCAGAGTTTACTCCTGCGGTACTATAATACCCAGATACAGACAGGAACTAAGAGTCTACTCCTCCTGTACTATAATAACCCAACACAGACAGGACAGCAGACTCTACACCTCCTGTACTATAATAACCAGACACAGACAGGACCCCAGAGTCTACTCCTCATGTACTATAATAACCAGACACAGACAGGACAGCAGAGTCTACTCCTCCTGTACTATAATAACCAGACACAGACAGGACCCCAGAGTCTACTCCTCCTGTACTATAATAACCAGACACAGACAGGACAGCAGAGTCTACACCTCCTGTACTATAATACCCATACACAGACAGGACCCCGAGTCTAGTCCTCCTGTACTATAATAACCAGACACAGACAAGACAGCAGAGTCTATTCCACCTGTACTATAATAACCAGACACCGACAGGACCCCAGAGTTTACTCCTCCTGTACTATAATAACCAGACACAGACAGGACATCAGAGTCTACTCCTCCTGTACTATAATAACCAGACCAAGACAGGACCCCAGAGTCTACTCCTCCTGTACTATAATAACCTGACACAGACAGAACAGCAGAGTCTACATCTCCTGTACTATAATAACCAGACACAGACAGGACCCCAGAGTGTACTCCTCCTGTACTATAATAACCAGACACAGACAGGACAGCAGAGTCTACTCCTCCTGTGCTATACTACCCAGATACAGAAAGGACCCCAGAGTCTACTCCTCCTGTACTATAATAACCAGACACAGACAGGACAGCAGAGTCTACTCCTCCTGTACTATAATAACCAGACACAGACAGAACAGCAGAGTCTACTCCTCCTGTACTTTAATACCCAGATACAGACAGGACAGCAGAGTCTACTCCTCCTGTACTATAATACCCAGATACAGACAGGACAGGAGAGTCTACTCTTTCTGTACTATAATACCCAGATACAAACAGGACAGCAGAGTCTACTCCTCCTGTACTATAATACCTAGACACAGACAGGACAGCAGAGTCTACTCCTCCTGTACTATAATAACCAGACACAGACAGGACAGCAGAGTCTACTCCTCCTGTACTATAATACCCAGACACAGACAGGACCCCAGAGTCTACTCCTCCTGTACTATAATAAACAGACACAGACTGGACAGCAGAGTCTACTCCTCCTGTACTATAATAACCAGACACAGACAGAACAGCAGAGTCTACATCTCCTGTACTATAATAACCAGACACAGACAGGACCCCAGAGTCTACACCTCCTGTACTATAATAACCAGACACAGACAGGACCCCAGAGTCTACTCCTCCTGTACTATAATAAACAGACACAGACTGGACAGCAGAGTCTACTCCCCCTGTACTATAATAAACAGACACAGACTGGACAGCAGAGTCTACTCCTCCTGTACTATAATAGCCAGACACAGACAGGACCCCAGAGTCTACTCCTCCTGTACTATAATAAACAGACACAGACAGGACCCCAGAGTCTACTCCTCCTGTACTATAATAACCAGACACAAACAAGACCCCCGAGTCTACTCCTCCTGTACTATAATAATCTAACAGACATGACTCCAGAGTCTACTCCTCCTGTACTATACTACCCAGACACAGACAGGCCAGCAGAGTCTACTCCTGTAATATAATAACCAGAAATAGACAGTACCCCGAGTCTGCTCCTCTTGTACTATAATAACCCGACACAGACAGGACAGCAGAGTTTACTCCTGCTGTACTATAATACCCAGATACAGACAGGAACTAAGAGTCTACTCCTCCTGTACTATAATAACCCAACACAGACAGGACAGCAGACTCTACACCTCCTGTACTATAATAACCAGACACAGACAGGACCCCAGAGTCTACTCCTCATGTACTATAATAACCAGACACAGACAGGACAGCAGAGTCTACTCCTCCTGTACTATAATAACCAGACACAGACAGGACCCCAGAGTCTACTCCTCCTGTACTATAATAACCAGACACAGACAGGACAGCAGAGTCTACACCTCCTGTACTATAATACCCATACACAGACAGGACCCCGAGTCTAGTCCTCCTGTACTATAATAACCAGACACAGACAAGACAGCAGAGTCTATTCCACCTGTACTATAATAACCAGACACCGACAGGACCCCAGAGTTTACTCCTCCTGTACTATAATAACCAGACACAGACAGGACATCAGAGTCTACTCCTCCTGTACTATAATAACCAGACCAAGACATGACTCCAGAGTCTACTCCTCCTGTACTATAATAACCTGACACAGACAGAACAGCAGAGTCTACATCTCCTGTACTATAATAACCAGACACAGACAGGACCCCAGAGTGTACTCCTCCTGTACTATAATAACCAGACACAGACAGGACAGCAGAGTCTACTCCTCCTGTGCTATACTACCCAGATACAGAAAGGACCCCAGAGTCTACTCCTCCTGTACTATAATAACCAGACACAGACAGGACAGCAGAGTCTACTCCTCCTGTACTATAATAACCAGACACAGACAGGACCCCAGAGTCTACTCCTCTTGTACTATAATAACCAGACACAGACAGGACAGCAGAGTCTACTCCTCCTGTACTATAATACCCAGACACAGACAGGACCCCAGAGTCTACTCCTCCTGTACTATAATAAACAGACACAGACTGGACAGCAGAGTCTACTCCTCCTGTACTATAATAACCAGACACAGACAGGACCCCAGAGTCTACTACTCCTGTACTATAATAACCAGACACAGACACGACCCCAGAGTCTACAACTCCTGTACTATAATACCCAGACACAGACAGGACCCCAGAGTCTTCTGCTCCTGTACTATAATAACCAGACATAGACAGGACCGCAGAGTCTACTCCTCCTGTAATAACCAGACACAGACAGGACCCCCGAGTCTACTCCTCCTGTACTATAATAATCTAACAGACAGGACCCCAAAGTCTAATCCTCCTGTACTATAATACCCAGATACAGACAGGACCCCAGAGTCTACTCCTCCTGTACTATAATAACCTGACACAGACAGGAGAGCAGAGTCTACTCCTGTACTATAATAACCAGACACAGACAGGACAGCAGAGTCTACTCCTCCTGTACTATAATAACCAAACACAGACAGGACCCAGTGTCTACTCCCCCTGTACTATAATAACCAGACACAGACAGAACAGCAGAGTCTACTCCTCCTGTACTTTAAAACCCAGATACAGACAGGACAGCAAAGTCTACTCCTCCTGTACTATAATACCCAGACACAGACAGGACCCCAGAGTCTACTCCTCCTGTACTATAATAACCAGACACAGACAGGACAGCAGAGTCTACTCCTCCTGTACTATAATACCCAGACACAGACAGGACCCCAGAGTCTACTCCTCCTGTACTATAATAAACAGACACAGACTGGACAGCAGAGTCTACTCCTCCTGTACTTTAATACCCAGATATAGACAGGACAGGAGAGTCTACTCTTCCTGTACTATAATACCCAGATACAGACAGGAAAGCAGAGTCTACTCCTCCTGTACTATAATACCCAGACACAGACAGGACCCCAGAGTCTACTCCTCCTGTACTATAATAACCAGACACAGACAGGACAGCAGAGTCTACTCCTCCTGTACTATAATACCCAGACACAGACAGGACCCCAGAGTCTACTCCTCCTGTACTATAATAAACAGACACAGACTGGACCCCAGAGTCTACTCCTCCTGTACTATAATAAACAGACACAGACTGGACAGCAGAGTCTACTCCTCCTGTACTATAATAACCAGACACAGACAGGACCCCAGAGTCTACTACTCCTGTACTATAAAAAACAGACACAGACTGGACAGCAGGGTCTACTCCTCCTGCACTATAATAACCAGACACAGACAGGACCCCAGAGTCTACTCCTCCTGTACTATAATAACCAGACACAGACAGAACAGCAGAGTCTACATCTCCTGTACTATAATAACCAGACACAGACTGGACAGCAGAGTCTACTCCTCCTGTACTATAATAGCCAGACACAGACAGGACCCCAGAGTCTACTCCTCCTGTACTATAATAAACAGACACAGACAGGACCCCAGAGTCTACTCCTCCTGTACTATAATAACCAGACACAAACAAGACCCCCGAGTCTACTCCTCCTGTACTATAATAATCTAACAGACATGACTCCAGAGTCTACTCCTCCTGTACTATACTACCCAGACACAGACAGGCCAGCAGAGTCTACTCCTGTAATATAATAACCAGAAATAGACAGTACCCCGAGTCTGCTCCTCTTGTACTATAATAACCCGACACAGACAGGACA
The DNA here is from genome assembly GCF_035609145.1 of Eleutherodactylus coqui. Classification (NCBI taxonomy): domain Eukaryota; kingdom Metazoa; phylum Chordata; class Amphibia; order Anura; family Eleutherodactylidae; genus Eleutherodactylus; species Eleutherodactylus coqui. The sequence continues at coordinate 103,648,025 of NC_089849.1, forward strand.
GCAGAGTTTACTCCTGCGGTACTATAATACCCAGATACAGACAGGAACTAAGAGTCTACTCCTCCTGTACTATAATAACCCAACACAGACAGGACAGCAGACTCTACACCTCCTGTACTATAATAACCAGACACAGACAGGACCCCAGAGTCTACTCCTCATGTACTATAATAACCAGACACAGACAGGACAGCAGAGTCTACTCCTCCTGTACTATAATAACCAGACACAGACAGGACCCCAGAGTCTACTCCTCCTGTACTATAATAACCAGACACAGACAGGACAGCAGAGTCTACACCTCCTGTACTATAATACCCATACACAGACAGGACCCCGAGTCTAGTCCTCCTGTACTATAATAACCAGACACAGACAAGACAGCAGAGTCTATTCCACCTGTACTATAATAACCAGACACCGACAGGACCCCAGAGTTTACTCCTCCTGTACTATAATAACCAGACACAGACAGGACATCAGAGTCTACTCCTCCTGTACTATAATAACCAGACCAAGACAGGACCCCAGAGTCTACTCCTCCTGTACTATAATAACCTGACACAGACAGAACAGCAGAGTCTACATCTCCTGTACTATAATAACCAGACACAGACAGGACCCCAGAGTGTACTCCTCCTGTACTATAATAACCAGACACAGACAGGACAGCAGAGTCTACTCCTCCTGTGCTATACTACCCAGATACAGAAAGGACCCCAGAGTCTACTCCTCCTGTACTATAATAACCAGACACAGACAGGACAGCAGAGTCTACTCCTCCTGTACTATAATAACCAGACACAGACAGAACAGCAGAGTCTACTCCTCCTGTACTTTAATACCCAGATACAGACAGGACAGCAGAGTCTACTCCTCCTATACTATAATACCCAGATACAGACAGGACAGGAGAGTCTACTCTTTCTGTACTATAATACCCAGATACAAACAGGACAGCAGAGTCTACTCCTCCTGTACTATAATACCTAGACACAGACAGGACAGCAGAGTCTACTCCTCCTGTACTATAATAACCAGACACAGACAGGACAGCAGAGTCTACTCCTCCTGTACTATAATACCCAGACACAGACAGGACCCCAGAGTCTACTCCTCCTGTACTATAATAAACAGACACAGACTGGACAGCAGAGTCTACTCCTCCTGTACTATAATAACCAGACACAGACAGAACAGCAGAGTCTACATCTCCTGTACTATAATAACCAGACACAGACAGGACCCCAGAGTCTACACCTCCTGTACTATAATAACCAGACACAGACAGGACCCCAGAGTCTACTCCTCCTGTACTATAATAAACAGACACAGACTGGACAGCAGAGTCTACTCCCCCTGTACTATAATAAACAGACACAGACTGGACAGCAGAGTCTACTCCTCCTGTACTATAATAGCCAGACACAGACAGGACCCCAGAGTCTACTCCTCCTGTACTATAATAAACAGACACAGACAGGACCCCAGAGTCTACTCCTCCTGTACTATAATAACCAGACACAAACAAGACCCCCGAGTCTACTCCTCCTGTACTATAATAATCTAACAGACATGACTCCAGAGTCTACTCCTCCTGTACTATACTACCCAGACACAGACAGGCCAGCAGAGTCTACTCCTGTAATATAATAACCAGAAATAGACAGTACCCCGAGTCTGCTCCTCTTGTACTATAATAACCCGACACAGACAGGACAGCAGAGTTTACTCCTGCGGTACTATAATACCCAGATACAGACAGGAACTAAGAGTCTACTCCTCCTGTACTATAATAACCCAACACAGACAGGACAGCAGACTCTACACCTCCTGTACTATAATAACCAGACACAGACAGGACCCCAGAGTCTACTCCTCATGTACTATAATAACCAGACACAGACAGGACAGCAGAGTCTACTCCTCCTGTACTATAATAACCAGACACAGACAGGACCCCAGAGTCTACTCCTCCTGTACTATAATAACCAGACACAGACAGGACAGCAGAGTCTACACCTCCTGTACTATAATACCCATACACAGACAGGACCCCGAGTCTAGTCCTCCTGTACTATAATAACCAGACACAGACAAGACAGCAGAGTCTATTCCACCTGTACTATAATAACCAGACACCGACAGGACCCCAGAGTTTACTCCTCCTGTACTATAATAACCAGACACAGACAGGACATCAGAGTCTACTCCTCCTGTACTATAATAACCAGACCAAGACAGGACCCCAGAGTCTACTCCTCCTGTACTATAATAACCTGACACAGACAGAACAGCAGAGTCTACATCTCCTGTACTATAATAACCAGACACAGACAGGACCCCAGAGTGTACTCCTCCTGTACTATAATAACCAGACACAGACAGGACAGCAGAGTCTACTCCTCCTGTGCTATACTACCCAGATACAGAAAGGACCCCAGAGTCTACTCCTCCTGTACTATAATAACCAGACACAGACAGGACAGCAGAGTCTACTCCTCCTGTACTATAATAACCAGACACAGACAGAACAGCAGAGTCTACTCCTCCTGTACTTTAATACCCAGATACAGACAGGACAGCAGAGTCTACTCCTCCTGTACTATAATACCCAGATACAGACAGGACAGGAGAGTCTACTCTTTCTGTACTATAATACCCAGATACAAACAGGACAGCAGAGTCTACTCCTCCTGTACTATAATACCTAGACACAGACAGGACAGCAGAGTCTACTCCTCCTGTACTATAATAACCAGACACAGACAGGACAGCAGAGTCTACTCCTCCTGTACTATAATACCCAGACACAGACAGGACCCCAGAGTCTACTCCTCCTGTACTATAATAAACAGACACAGACTGGACAGCAGAGTCTACTCCTCCTGTACTATAATAACCAGACACAGACAGAACAGCAGAGTCTACATCTCCTGTACTATAATAACCAGACACAGACAGGACCCCAGAGTCTACACCTCCTGTACTATAATAACCAGACACAGACAGGACCCCAGAGTCTACTCCTCCTGTACTATAATAAACAGACACAGACTGGACAGCAGAGTCTACTCCCCCTGTACTATAATAAACAGACACAGACTGGACAGCAGAGTCTACTCCTCCTGTACTATAATAGCCAGACACAGACAGGACCCCAGAGTCTACTCCTCCTGTACTATAATAAACAGACACAGACAGGACCCCAGAGTCTACTCCTCCTGTACTATAATAACCAGACACAAACAAGACCCCCGAGTCTACTCCTCCTGTACTATAATAATCTAACAGACATGACTCCAGAGTCTACTCCTCCTGTACTATACTACCCAGACACAGACAGGCCAGCAGAGTCTACTCCTGTAATATAATAACCAGAAATAGACAGTACCCCGAGTCTGCTCCTCTTGTACTATAATAACCCGACACAGACAGGACAGCAGAGTTTATTCCTGCTGTACTATAATACCCAGATACAGACAGGAACTAAGAGTCTACTCCTCCTGTACTATAATAACCCAACACAGACAGGACAGCAGACTCTACACCTCCTGTACTATAATAACCAGACACAGACAGGACCCCAGAGTCTACTCCTCATGTACTATAATAACCAGACACAGACAGGACAGCAGAGTCTACTCCTCCTGTACTATAATAACCAGACACAGACAGGACCCCAGAGTCTACTCCTCCTGTACTATAATAACCAGACACAGACAGGACAGCAGAGTCTACACCTCCTGTACTATAATACCCATACACAGACAGGACCCCGAGTCTAGTCCTCCTGTACTATAATAACCAGACACAGACAAGACAGCAGAGTCTATTCCACCTGTACTATAATAACCAGACACCGACAGGACCCCAGAGTTTACTCCTCCTGTACTATAATAACCAGACACAGACAGGACATCAGAGTCTACTCCTCCTGTACTATAATAACCAGACCAAGACAGGACTCCAGAGTCTACTCCTCCTGTACTATAATAACCTGACACAGACAGAACAGCAGAGTCTACATCTCCTGTACTATAATAACCAGACACAGACAGGACCCCAGAGTGTACTCCTCCTGTACTATAATAACCAGACACAGACAGGACAGCAGAGTCTACTCCTCCTGTGCTATACTACCCAGATACAGAAAGGACCCCAGAGTCTACTCCTCCTGTACTATAATAACCAGACACAGACAGGACAGCAGAGTCTACTCCTCCTGTACTATAATAACCAGACACAGACAGGACCCCAGAGTCTACTCCTCTTGTACTATAATAACCAGACACAGACAGGACAGCAGAGTCTACTCCTCCTGTACTATAATACCCAGACACAGACAGGACCCCAGAGTCTACTCCTCCTGTACTATAATAAACAGACACAGACTGGACAGCAGAGTCTACTCCTCCTGTACTATAATAACCAGACACAGACAGGACCCCAGAGTCTACTACTCCTGTACTATAATAACCAGACACAGACACGACCCCAGAGTCTACAACTCCTGTACTATAATACCCAGACACAGACAGGACCCCAGAGTCTTCTGCTCCTGTACTATAATAACCAGACATAGACAGGACCGCAGAGTCTACTCCTCCTGTAATAACCAGACACAGACAGGACCCCCGAGTCTACTCCTCCTGTACTATAATAATCTAACAGACAGGACCCCAAAGTCTAATCCTCCTGTACTATAATACCCAGATACAGACAGGACCCCAGAGTCTACTCCTCCTGTACTATAATAACCTGACACAGACAGGAGAGCAGAGTCTACTCCTGTACTATAATAACCAGACACAGACAGGACAGCAGAGTCTACTCCTCCTGTACTATAATAACCAAACACAGACAGGACCCAGTGTCTACTCCCCCTGTACTATAATAACCAGACACAGACAGAACAGCAGAGTCTACTCCTCCTGTACTTTAAAACCCAGATACAGACAGGACAGCAAAGTCTACTCCTCCTGTACTATAATACCCAGACACAGACAGGACCCCAGAGTCTACTCCTCCTGTACTATAATAACCAGACACAGACAGGACAGCAGAGTCTACTCCTCCTGTACTATAATACCCAGACACAGACAGGACCCCAGAGTCTACTCCTCCTGTACTATAATAAACAGACACAGACTGGACAGCAGAGTCTACTCCTCCTGTACTTTAATACCCAGATATAGACAGGACAGGAGAGTCTACTCTTCCTGTACTATAATACCCAGATACAGACAGGAAAGCAGAGTCTACTCCTCCTGTACTATAATACCCAGACACAGACAGGACCCCAGAGTCTACTCCTCCTGTACTATAATAACCAGACACAGACAGGACAGCAGAGTCTACTCCTCCTGTACTATAATACCCAGACACAGACAGGACCCCAGAGTCTACTCCTCCTGTACTATAATAAACAGACACAGACTGGACCCCAGAGTCTACTCCTCCTGTACTATAATAAACAGACACAGACTGGACAGCAGAGTCTACTCCTCCTGTACTATAATAACCAGACACAGACAGGACCCCAGAGTCTACTACTCCTGTACTATAAAAAACAGACACAGACTGGACAGCAGGGTCTACTCCTCCTGCACTATAATAACCAGACACAGACAGGACCCCAGAGTCTACTCCTCCTGTACTATAATAACCAGACACAGACAGAACAGCAGAGTCTACATCTCCTGTACTATAATAACCAGACACAGACAGGACAGCAGAGTCTACACCTCCTGTACTATAATAACCAGACACAGACAGGACCCCAGAGTCTACTCCTCCTGTACTATAATAAACAGACACAGACTGGACAGCAGAGTCTACTCCTCCTGTACTATAATAACCAGACACAGACAGGACCCCAGAGTCTACTCCTCCTGTACTATAATAACCAGACACAGACAGGACCCCAGAGTCTACTACTCCTGTACTATAAAAAACAGACACAGACTGGACAGCAGAGTCTACTCCTCCTGCACTATAATAACCAGACACAGACAGGACCCCAGAGTCTACTCCTCCTGTACTATAATAACCAGACACAGACAGAACAGCAGAGTCTACATCTCCTGTACTATAATAAACAGACACAGACAGGACTCTAGAGTCTACACCTCCTGTACTATAATACCCATACACAGACAGGACCCCGAGTCCAGTCCTCCTGTACTATAATAACCAGACACAGACAAGACAGCAGAGTCTATTCCACCTGTACTATAATAAACAGACACAGACTGGACAGCAGAGTCTACTCCTCCTGTACTATAATAGCCAGACACAGACAGGACCCCAGAGTCTACTACTCCTGTACCATAATAAACAGACACAGACGGGACAGCAGAGTCTACTCCTCCTGCACTATAATAACCAGACACAGACAGGACCCCAGAGTCTACTCCTCCTGTACTATAATAACCAGACACAGACAGGACAGCAGAGTCTACTCCTCCTGTACTATAATACCCAGACACAGACAGGACCCCAGAGTCTACTCCTCCTGTACTATAATAAACAGACACAGACTGGACAGCAGAGTCTACTCCTCCTGTACTTTAATACCCAGATATAGACAGGACAGGAGAGTCTACTCTTCCTGTACTACAATACCCAGATACAGACAGGAAAGCAGAGTCTACTCCTCCTGTACTATAATACCCAGACACAGACAGGACCCCAGAGTCTACTCCTCCTGTACTATAATAACCAGACACAGACAGGACAGCAGAGTCTACTCCTCCTGTACTATAATACCCAGACACAGACAGGACCCCAGAGTCTACTCCTCCTGTACTATAATAAACAGACACAGACTGGACAGCAGAGTCTACTCCTCCTGTACTATAATAACCAGACACAGACAGGACCCCAGAGTCTACTACTCCTGTACTATAAAAAACAGACACAGACTGGACAGCAGAGTCTACTCCTCCTGCACTATAATAACCAGACACAGACAGGACCCCAGAGTCTACTCCTCCTGTAGTATAATAACCAGACACAGACAGAACAGCAGAGTCTACATCTCCTGTACTATAATAACCAGACACAGACAGGACTCCAGAGTCTACACCTCCTGTACTATAATACCCATACACAGACAGGACCCCGAGTCTAGTCCTCCTGTACTATAATAACCAGACACAGACAAGACAGCAGAGTCTATTCCACCTGTACTATAATGAACAGACAAAGACTGGACAGCAGAGTCTACTCCTCCTGTACTATAATAGCCAGACACAGACAGGACCCCAGAGTCTACTACTCCTGTACTATAATAAACAGACACAGACTGGACAGCAGAGTCTACTCCTCCTGCACTATAATAACCAGACACAGACAGGACCCCAGAGTCTACTCCTCCTGTACTATAATAACCAGACACAGACAGAACAGCAGAGTCTACATCTCCTGTACTATAATAACCAGACACAGACAGGACTCCAGAGTCTACACCTCCTATACTATAATAACCATACACAGACAGGACCCCGAGTCTAGTCCTCCTGTACTATAATAACCAGACACAGACAAGACAGCAGAGTCTATTCCACCTGTACTATAATAACCAGACACCGACAGGACCCCAGAGTTTACTCCTCCTGTACTATAATAACCAGACACAGACAGGACATCAGAGTCTACTCCTCCTGTACTATAATAACCAGACCAAGACAGGACCCCAGAGTCTACTCCTCCTGTACTATAATAACCTGACACAGACAGAACAGCAGAGTCTACATCTCCTGTAGTATAATAACCAGACACAGACAGGACAGCAGAGTCTACTCCTCCTGTACTATACTACCCAGATACAGAAAGGACCCCAGAGTCTACTCCTCCTGTACTATAATAACCAGACAGACAGGACAGCAGAGTCTACTCCTCCTGTACTATACTACCCAGATACAGAAAGGACCCCAGAGTCTACTCCTCCTGTACTATAATAACCAGACACAGACAGGACAGCAGAGACTACACCTCCTGTACTATAATAACCAGACACAGACAGGACCCCAGAGTCTACTCCTCCTGTACTATAATAACCAGACACAGACAGGACAGCAGAGTCTACTCCTCCTGTACTATAATACCCAGACACAGACAGGACCCCAGAGTCTACTCCTCCTGTACTATAATAAACAGACACAGACTGGACAGCAGAGTCTACTCCTCCTGTACTTTAATAACCAGACACAGACAGGACAGCAGGGTCTACTCCTCCTGCACTATAATAACCAGACACAGACAGGACCCCAGAGTCTACTACTCCTGTACTATAATAACCAGACACAGACAGGACCCCAGAGTCTACACCTCCTGTACTATAATACCCAGACACAGACAGGACCCCAGAGTCTTCTCCTCCTGTACTATAATAACCAGACACAGACAGGACCCCAGAGTCTACTCCTCCTGTAATAACCAGACACAGACAGGACCCCCGAGTCTACTCCTCCTGTACTATAATAATCTAACAGACAGGACCCCAAAGTCTAATCCTCCTGTACTATAATACCCAGATACAGACAGGACCCCAGAGTCTACTCCTCCTGTACTATAATAACCTGACACAGATAGGAGAGCAGAGTCTACTCCTGTACTATAATTACCAGACACAGACAGGACAGCAGAGTCTACTCCTCCTGTACTATAATAACCAAACACAGACAGGACCCAGTGTCTACTGCCCCTGTACTATAATAACCAGACACAGACAGAACAGCAGAGTCTACTCCTCCTGTACTTTAATACCCAGATACAGACAGGACAGCAGAGTCTACTCCTCCTGTACTATAATACCCAGATACAGACAGGACAGGAGAGTCTACTCTTTCTGTACTATAATACCCAGATACAAACAGGACAGCAGAGTCTACTCCTCCTGTACTATAATACCCAGACACAGACAGGACAGCAGAGTCTACTCCTCCTGTACTATAATAACCAGACACAGACAGGACAGCAGAGTCTACTCCTCTTGTACTATAATACCCAGAAACAGACAGGACCCCAGAGTCTACTCCTCCTGTACTATAATAAACAGACACAGACTGGACAGCAGAGTCTACTCCTCCTGTACTATAATAACCAGACACAGACAGAACAGCAGAGTCTACATCTCCTGTACTATAATAACCAGACACAGACAGGACCCCAGAGTCTACACCTCCTGTACTATAATAACCAGACACAGACAGGACCCCAGAGTCTACTCCTCCTGTACTATAATAAACAGACACAGACTGGACAGCAGAGTCTACTCCTCCTGTACTATAATAACCAGACACAGACAGGACCCCTGAGTCTACTCCTCCTGTACTATAATAACCAGACACAGACAGAACAGCAGAGTCTACATCTCCTGTACTATAATAACCAGACACAGACAGGACCCCAGAGTCTACACCTCCTGTACTATAATAACCAGACACAGACAGGACCCCAGAGTCTACTCCTCCTGTACTATAATAAACAGACACAGACTGGACAGCAGAGTCTACTCCTCCTGTACTATAATAACCAGACACAGACAGGACCCCAGAGTCTACTCCTCCTGTACTATAATAAACAGACACAGACTGGACAGCAGAGTCTACTCCTCCTGTACTATAATAACCAGACACAGACAGGACAGCAGAGTCTACTCCCCCTGAACTATAATAAACAGACACAGACAGGACCCCTGAGTCTACTCCTCCTGTACTATAATAACCAGACACAGACAGGACAGCAGAGTCTACTCCCCCTGTACTATAATAAACAGACACAGACTGGACAGCAGAGTCCACTCCTCCTGTACTGTAATAACCAGACACAGACAGGACCCCAGACTCTACTCCTCCTGTACTATAATAAACAGACACAGACAGGACCCCAGAGTCTACTCCCCCTGTACTATAATAACCAGACACAAACAAGACCCCCGAGTCTACTCCCCCTGTACTATAATAATCTAACAGACATGACTCCAGAGTCTAATCCTCCTGTACTATAATACCCAGATACAGACAGGACCCCAGAGTCTACTCCTCCTGTACTATAATAACCTGACACAGATAGGAGAGCAGAGTCTACTCCTGTACTATAATTACCAGACACAGACAGGACAGCAGAGTCTACTCCTCCTGTACTATAATAACCAAACACAGACAGGACCCAGTGTCTACTGCCCCTGTACTATAATAACCAGACACAGACAGAACAGCAGAGTCTACTCCTCCTGTACTTTAATACCCAGAAACAGACAGGACAGCAGAGTCTACTCCTCCTGTACTATAATACCCAGATACAGACAGGACAGGAGAGTCTACTCTTTCTGTACTATAATACCCAGATACAAACAGGACAGCAGAGTCTACTCCTCCTGTACTATAATACCTAGACACAGACAGGACAGCAGAGTCTACTCCTCCTGTACTATAATAACCAGACACAGACAGGACAGCAGAGTCTACTCCTCCTGTACTATAATACCCAGACACAGACAGGACCCCAGAGTCTACTCCTCCTGTACTATAATAAACAGACACAGACTGGACAGCAGAGTCTACTCCTCCTGTACTATAATAACCAGACACAGACAGAACAGCAGAGTCTACATCTCCTGTACTATAATAACCAGACACAGACAGGACCCCAGAGTCTACACCTCCTGTACTATAATAACCAGACACAGACAGGACCCCAGAGTCTACTCCTCCTGTACTATAATAAACAGACACAGACTGGACAGCAGAGTCTACTCCCCCTGTACTATAATAAACAGACACAGACTGGACAGCAGAGTCTACTCCTCCTGTACTATAATAGCCAGACACAGACAGGACCCCAGAGTCTACTCCTCCTGTACTATAATAAACAGACACAGACAGGACCCCAGAGTCTACTCCTCCTGTACTATAATAACCAGACACAAACAAGACCCCCGAGTCTACTCCTCCTGTACTATAATAATCTAACAGACATGACTCCAGAGTCTACTCCTCCTGTACTATACTACCCAGACACAGACAGGCCAGCAGAGTCTACTCCTGTAATATAATAACCAGAAATAGACAGTACCCCGAGTCTGCTCCTCTTGTACTATAATAACCCGACACAGACAGGACAGCAGAGTTTACTCCTGCTGTACTATAATACCCAGATACAGACAGGAACTAAGAGTCTACTCCTCCTGTACTATAATAACCCAACACAGACAGGACAGCAGACTCTACACCTCCTGTACTATAATAACCAGACACAGACAGGACCCCAGAGTCTACTCCTCATGTACTATAATAACCAGACACAGACAGGACAGCAGAGTCTACTCCTCCTGTACTATAATAACCAGACACAGACAGGACCCCAGAGTCTACTCCTCCTGTACTATAATAACCAGACACAGACAGGACAGCAGAGTCTACACCTCCTGTACTATAATACCCATACACAGACAGGACCCCGAGTCTAGTCCTCCTGTACTATAATAACCAGACACAGACAAGACAGCAGAGTCTATTCCACCTGTACTATAATAACCAGACACCGACAGGACCCCAGAGTTTACTCCTCCTGTACTATAATAACCAGACACAGACAGGACCCCAGAGTCTACTCCTCCTGTACTATAATAACCAGACACAGACAGAACAGCAGAGTCTACATCTCCTGTACTATAATAACCAGACACAGACAGGACCCCAGAGTGTACTCCTCCTGTACTATAATAACCAGACACAGACAGGACAGCAGAGTCTACTCCTCCTGTGCTATACTACCCAGATACAGAAAGGACCCCAGAGTCTACTCCTCCTGTACTATAATAACCAGACACAGACAGGACAGCAGAGTCTACTCCTCCTGTACTATAATAACCAGACACAGACAGGACCCCAGAGTCTACTCCTCTTGTACTATAATAACCAGACACAGACAGGACAGCAGAGTCTACTCCTCCTGTACTATAATACCCAGACACAGACAGGACCCCAGAGTCTACTCCTCCTGTACTATAATAAACAGACACAGACTGGACAGCAGAGTCTACTCCTCCTGTACTATAATAACCAGACACAGACAGGACCCCAGAGTCTACTACTCCTGTACTATAATAACCAGACACAGACACGACCCCAGAGTCTACAACTCCTGTACTATAATACCCAGACACAGACAGGACCCCAGAGTCTTCTGCTCCTGTACTATAATAACCAGACATAGACAGGACCGCAGAGTCTACTCCTCCTGTAATAACCAGACACAGACAGGACCCCCGAGTCTACTCCTCCTGTACTATAATAATCTAACAGACAGGACCCCAAAGTCTAATCCTCCTGTACTATAATACCCAGATACAGACAGGACCCCAGAGTCTACTCCTCCTGTACTATAATAACCTGACACAGACAGGAGAGCAGAGTCTACTCCTGTACTATAATAACCAGACACAGACAGGACAGCAGAGTCTACTCCTCCTGTACTATAATAACCAAACACAGACAGGACCCAGTGTCTACTCCCCCTGTACTATAATAACCAGACACAGACAGAACAGCAGAGTCTACTCCTCCTGTACTTTAAAACCCAGATACAGACAGGACAGCAAAGTCTACTCCTCCTGTACTATAATACCCAGACACAGACAGGACCCCAGAGTCTACTCCTCCTGTACTATAATAACCAGACACAGACAGGACAGCAGAGTCTACTCCTCCTGTACTATAATACCCAGACACAGACAGGACCCCAGAGTCTACTCCTCCTGTACTATAATAAACAGACACAGACTGGACAGCAGAGTCTACTCCTCCTGTACTTTAATACCCAGATATAGACAGGACAGGAGAGTCTACTCTTCCTGTACTATAATACCCAGATACAGACAGGAAAGCAGAGTCTACTCCTCCTGTACTATAATACCCAGACACAGACAGGACCCCAGAGTCTACTCCTCCTGTACTATAATAACCAGACACAGACAGGACAGCAGAGTCTACTCCTCCTGTACTATAATACCCAGACACAGACAGGACCCCAGAGTCTACTCCTCCTGTACTATAATAAACAGACACAGACTGGACCCCAGAGTCTACTCCTCCTGTACTATAATAAACAGACACAGACTGGACAGCAGAGTCTACTCCTCCTGTACTATAATAACCAGACACAGACAGGACCCCAGAGTCTACTACTCCTGTACTATAAAAAACAGACACAGACTGGACAGCAGGGTCTACTCCTCCTGCACTATAATAACCAGACACAGACAGGACCCCAGAGTCTACTCCTCCTGTACTATAATAACCAGACACAGACAGAACAGCAGAGTCTACATCTCCTGTACTATAATAACCAGACACAGACTGGACAGCAGAGTCTACTCCTCCTGTACTATAATAGCCAGACACAGACAGGACCCCAGAGTCTACTCCTCCTGTACTATAATAACCAGACACAAACAAGACCCCCGAGTCTACTCCTCCTGTACTATAATAATCTAACAGACATGACTCCAGAGTCTACTCCTCCTGTACTATACTACCCAGACACAGACAGGCCAGCAGAGTCTACTCCTGTAATATAATAACCAGAAATAGACAGTACCCCGAGTCTGCTCCTCTTGTACTATAATAACCCGACACAGACAGGACAGCAGAGTTTACTCCTGCGGTACTATAATACCCAGATACAGACAGGAACTAAGAGTCTACTCCTCCTGTACTATAATAACCCAACACAGACAGGACAGCAGACTCTACACCTCCTGTACTATAATAACCAGACACAGACAGGACCCCAGAGTCTACTCCTCATGTACTATAATAACCAGACACAGACAGGACAGCAGAGTCTACTCCTCCTGTACTATAATAACCAGACACAGACAGGACCCCAGAGTCTACTCCTCCTGTACTATAATAACCAGACACAGACAGGACAGCAGAGTCTACACCTCCTGTACTATAATACCCATACACAGACAGGACCCCGAGTCTAGTCCTCCTGTACTATAATAACCAGACACAGACAAGACAGCAGAGTCTATTCCACCTGTACTATAATAACCAGACACCGACAGGACCCCAGAGTTTACTCCTCCTGTACTATAATAACCAGACACAGACAGGACATCAGAGTCTACTCCTCCTGTACTATAATAACCAGACCAAGACAGGACCCCAGAGTCTACTCCTCCTGTACTATAATAACCTGACACAGACAGAACAGCAGAGTCTACATCTCCTGTACTATAATAACCAGACACAGACAGGACCCCAGAGTGTACTCCTCCTGTACTATAATAACCAGACACAGACAGGACAGCAGAGTCTACTCCTCCTGTGCTATACTACCCAGATACAGAAAGGACCCCAGAGTCTACTCCTCCTGTACTATAATAACCAGACACAGACAGGACAGCAGAGTCTACTCCTCCTGTACTATAATAACCAGACACAGACAGAACAGCAGAGTCTACTCCTCCTGTACTTTAATACCCAGATACAGACAGGACAGCAGAGTCTACTCCTCCTATACTATAATACCCAGATACAGACAGGACAGGAGAGTCTACTCTTTCTGTACTATAATACCCAGATACAAACAGGACAGCAGAGTCTACTCCTCCTGTACTATAATACCTAGACACAGACAGGACAGCAGAGTCTACTCCTCCTGTACTATAATAACCAGACACAGACAGGACAGCAGAGTCTACTCCTCCTGTACTATAATACCCAGACACAGACAGGACCCCAGAGTCTACTCCTCCTGTACTATAATAAACAGACACAGACTGGACAGCAGAGTCTACTCCTCCTGTACTATAATAACCAGACACAGACAGAACAGCAGAGTCTACATCTCCTGTACTATAATAACCAGACACAGACAGGACCCCAGAGTCTACACCTCCTGTACTATAATAACCAGACACAGACAGGACCCCAGAGTCTACTCCTCCTGTACTATAATAAACAGACACAGACTGGACAGCAGAGTCTACTCCCCCTGTACTATAATAAACAGACACAGACTGGACAGCAGAGTCTACTCCTCCTGTACTATAATAGCCAGACACAGACAGGACCCCAGAGTCTACTCCTCCTGTACTATAATAAACAGACACAGACAGGACCCCAGAGTCTACTCCTCCTGTACTATAATAACCAGACACAAACAAGACCCCCGAGTCTACTCCTCCTGTACTATAATAATCTAACAGACATGACTCCAGAGTCTACTCCTCCTGTACTATACTACCCAGACACAGACAGGCCAGCAGAGTCTACTCCTGTAATATAATAACCAGAAATAGACAGTACCCCGAGTCTGCTCCTCTTGTACTATAATAACCCGACACAGACAGGACAGCAGAGTTTACTCCTGCTGTACTATAATACCCAGATACAGACAGGAACTAAGAGTCTACTCCTCCTGTACTATAATAACCCAACACAGACAGGACAGCAGACTCTACACCTCCTGTACTATAATAACCAGACACAGACAGGACCCCAGAGTCTACTCCTCATGTACTATAATAACCAGACACAGACAGGACAGCAGAGTCTACTCCTCCTGTACTATAATAACCAGACACAGACAGGACCCCAGAGTCTACTCCTCCTGTACTATAATAACCAGACACAGACAGGACAGCAGAGTCTACACCTCCTGTACTATAATACCCATACACAGACAGGACCCCGAGTCTAGTCCTCCTGTACTATAATAACCAGACACAGACAAGACAGCAGAGTCTATTCCACCTGTACTATAATAACCAGACACCGACAGGACCCCAGAGTTTACTCCTCCTGTACTATAATAACCAGACACAGACAGGACATCAGAGTCTACTCCTCCTGTACTATAATAACCAGACCAAGACATGACTCCAGAGTCTACTCCTCCTGTACTATAATAACCTGACACAGACAGAACAGCAGAGTCTACATCTCCTGTACTATAATAACCAGACACAGACAGGACCCCAGAGTGTACTCCTCCTGTACTATAATAACCAGACACAGACAGGACAGCAGAGTCTACTCCTCCTGTGCTATACTACCCAGATACAGAAAGGACCCCAGAGTCTACTCCTCCTGTACTATAATAACCAGACACAGACAGGACAGCAGAGTCTACTCCTCCTGTACTATAATAACCAGACACAGACAGGACCCCAGAGTCTACTCCTCTTGTACTATAATAACCAGACACAGACAGGACAGCAGAGTCTACTCCTCCTGTACTATAATACCCAGACACAGACAGGACCCCAGAGTCTACTCCTCCTGTACTATAATAAACAGACACAGACTGGACAGCAGAGTCTACTCCTCCTGTACTATAATAACCAGACACAGACAGGACCCCAGAGTCTACTACTCCTGTACTATAATAACCAGACACAGACACGACCCCAGAGTCTACAACTCCTGTACTATAATACCCAGACACAGACAGGACCCCAGAGTCTTCTGCTCCTGTACTATAATAACCAGACATAGACAGGACCGCAGAGTCTACTCCTCCTGTAATAACCAGACACAGACAGGACCCCCGAGTCTACTCCTCCTGTACTATAATAATCTAACAGACAGGACCCCAAAGTCTAATCCTCCTGTACTATAATACCCAGATACAGACAGGACCCCAGAGTCTACTCCTCCTGTACTATAATAACCTGACACAGACAGGAGAGCAGAGTCTACTCCTGTACTATAATAACCAGACACAGACAGGACAGCAGAGTCTACTCCTCCTGTACTATAATAACCAAACACAGACAGGACCCAGTGTCTACTCCCCCTGTACTATAATAACCAGACACAGACAGAACAGCAGAGTCTACTCCTCCTGTACTTTAAAACCCAGATACAGACAGGACAGCAAAGTCTACTCCTCCTGTACTATAATACCCAGACACAGACAGGACCCCAGAGTCTACTCCTCCTGTACTATAATAACCAGACACAGACAGGACAGCAGAGTCTACTCCTCCTGTACTATAATACCCAGACACAGACAGGACCCCAGAGTCTACTCCTCCTGTACTATAATAAACAGACACAGACTGGACAGCAGAGTCTACTCCTCCTGTACTTTAATACCCAGATATAGACAGGACAGGAGAGTCTACTCTTCCTGTACTATAATACCCAGATACAGACAGGAAAGCAGAGTCTACTCCTCCTGTACTATAATACCCAGACACAGACAGGACCCCAGAGTCTACTCCTCCTGTACTATAATAACCAGACACAGACAGGACAGCAGAGTCTACTCCTCCTGTACTATAATACCCAGACACAGACAGGACCCCAGAGTCTACTCCTCCTGTACTATAATAAACAGACACAGACTGGACCCCAGAGTCTACTCCTCCTGTACTATAATAAACAGACACAGACTGGACAGCAGAGTCTACTCCTCCTGTACTATAATAACCAGACACAGACAGGACCCCAGAGTCTACTACTCCTGTACTATAAAAAACAGACACAGACTGGACAGCAGGGTCTACTCCTCCTGCACTATAATAACCAGACACAGACAGGACCCCAGAGTCTACTCCTCCTGTACTATAATAACCAGACACAGACAGAACAGCAGAGTCTACATCTCCTGTACTATAATAACCAGACACAGACTGGACAGCAGAGTCTACTCCTCCTGTACTATAATAGCCAGACACAGACAGGACCCCAGAGTCTACTCCTCCTGTACTATAATAAACAGACACAGACAGGACCCCAGAGTCTACTCCTCCTGTACTATAATAACCAGACACAAACAAGACCCCCGAGTCTACTCCTCCTGTACTATAATAATCTAACAGACATGACTCCAGAGTCTACTCCTCCTGTACTATACTACCCAGACACAGACAGGCCAGCAGAGTCTACTCCTGTAATATAATAACCAGAAATAGACAGTACCCCGAGTCTGCTCCTCTTGTACTATAATAACCCGACACAGACAGGACAGCAGAGTTTACTCCTGCGGTACTATAATACCCAGATACAGACAGGAACTAAGAGTCTACTCCTCCTGTACTATAATAACCCAACACAGACAGGACAGCAGACTCTACACCTCCTGTACTATAATAACCAGACACAGACAGGACCCCAGAGTCTACTCCTCATGTACTATAATAACCAGACACAGACAGGACAGCAGAGTCTACTCCTCCTGTACTATAATAACCAGACACAGACAGGACCCCAGAGTCTACTCCTCCTGTACTATAATAACCAGACACAGACAGGACAGCAGAGTCTACACCTCCTGTACTATAATACCCATACACAGACAGGACCCCGAGTCTAGTCCTCCTGTACTATAATAACCAGACACAGACAAGACAGCAGAGTCTATTCCACCTGTACTATAATAACCAGACACCGACAGGACCCCAGAGTTTACTCCTCCTGTACTATAATAACCAGACACAGACAGGACATCAGAGTCTACTCCTCCTGTACTATAATAACCAGACCAAGACAGGACCCCAGAGTCTACTCCTCCTGTACTATAATAACCTGACACAGACAGAACAGCAGAGTCTACATCTCCTGTACTATAATAACCAGACACAGACAGGACCCCAGAGTGTACTCCTCCTGTACTATAATAACCAGACACAGACAGGACAGCAGAGTCTACTCCTCCTGTGCTATACTACCCAGATACAGAAAGGACCCCAGAGTCTACTCCTCCTGTACTATAATAACCAGACACAGACAGGACAGCAGAGTCTACTCCTCCTGTACTATAATAACCAGACACAGACAGAACAGCAGAGTCTACTCCTCCTGTACTTTAATACCCAGATACAGACAGGACAGCAGAGTCTACTCCTCCTATACTATAATACCCAGATACAGACAGGACAGGAGAGTCTACTCTTTCTGTACTATAATACCCAGATACAAACAGGACAGCAGAGTCTACTCCTCCTGTACTATAATACCTAGACACAGACAGGACAGCAGAGTCTACTCCTCCTGTACTATAATAACCAGACACAGACAGGACAGCAGAGTCTACTCCTCCTGTACTATAATACCCAGACACAGACAGGACCCCAGAGTCTACTCCTCCTGTACTATAATAAACAGACACAGACTGGACAGCAGAGTCTACTCCTCCTGTACTATAATAACCAGACACAGACAGAACAGCAGAGTCTACATCTCCTGTACTATAATAACCAGACACAGACAGGACCCCAGAGTCTACACCTCCTGTACTATAATAACCAGACACAGACAGGACCCCAGAGTCTACTCCTCCTGTACTATAATAAACAGACACAGACTGGACAGCAGAGTCTACTCCCCCTGTACTATAATAAACAGACACAGACTGGACAGCAGAGTCTACTCCTCCTGTACTATAATAGCCAGACACAGACAGGACCCCAGAGTCTACTCCTCCTGTACTATAATAAACAGACACAGACAGGACCCCAGAGTCTACTCCTCCTGTACTATAATAACCAGACACAAACAAGACCCCCGAGTCTACTCCTCCTGTACTATAATAATCTAACAGACATGACTCCAGAGTCTACTCCTCCTGTACTATACTACCCAGACACAGACAGGCCAGCAGAGTCTACTCCTGTAATATAATAACCAGAAATAGACAGTACCCCGAGTCTGCTCCTCTTGTACTATAATAACCCGACACAGACAGGACAGCAGAGTTTACTCCTGCGGTACTATAATACCCAGATACAGACAGGAACTAAGAGTCTACTCCTCCTGTACTATAATAACCCAACACAGACAGGACAGCAGACTCTACACCTCCTGTACTATAATAACCAGACACAGACAGGACCCCAGAGTCTACTCCTCATGTACTATAATAACCAGACACAGACAGGACAGCAGAGTCTACTCCTCCTGTACTATAATAACCAGACACAGACAGGACCCCAGAGTCTACTCCTCCTGTACTATAATAACCAGACACAGACAGGACAGCAGAGTCTACACCTCCTGTACTATAATACCCATACACAGACAGGACCCCGAGTCTAGTCCTCCTGTACTATAATAACCAGACACAGACAAGACAGCAGAGTCTATTCCACCTGTACTATAATAACCAGACACCGACAGGACCCCAGAGTTTACTCCTCCTGTACTATAATAACCAGACACAGACAGGACATCAGAGTCTACTCCTCCTGTACTATAATAACCAGACCAAGACAGGACCCCAGAGTCTACTCCTCCTGTACTATAATAACCTGACACAGACAGAACAGCAGAGTCTACATCTCCTGTACTATAATAACCAGACACAGACAGGACCCCAGAGTGTACTCCTCCTGTACTATAATAACCAGACACAGACAGGACAGCAGAGTCTACTCCTCCTGTGCTATACTACCCAGATACAGAAAGGACCCCAGAGTCTACTCCTCCTGTACTATAATAACCAGACACAGACAGGACAGCAGAGTCTACTCCTCCTGTACTATAATAACCAGACACAGACAGAACAGCAGAGTCTACTCCTCCTGTACTTTAATACCCAGATACAGACAGGACAGCAGAGTCTACTCCTCCTGTACTATAATACCCAGATACAGACAGGACAGGAGAGACTACTCTTTCTGTACTATAATACCCAGATACAAACAGGACAGCAGAGTCTACTCCTCCTGTACTATAATACCTAGACACAGACAGGACAGCAGAGTCTACTCCTCCTGTACTATAATAACCAGACACAGACAGGACAGCAGAGTCTACTCCTCCTGTACTATAATACCCAGACACAGACAGGACCCCAGAGTCTACTCCTCCTGTACTATAATAAACAGACACAGACTGGACAGCAGAGTCTACTCCTCCTGTACTATAATAACCAGACACAGACAGAACAGCAGAGTCTACATCTCCTGTACTATAATAACCAGACACAGACAGGACCCCAGAGTCTACACCTCCTGTACTATAATAACCAGACACAGACAGGACCCCAGAGTCTACTCCTCCTGTACTATAATAAACAGACACAGACTGGACAGCAGAGTCTACTCCCCCTGTACTATAATAAACAGACACAGACTGGACAGCAGAGTCTACTCCTCCTGTACTATAATAGCCAGACACAGACAGGACCCCAGAGTCTACTCCTCCTGTACTATAATAAACAGACACAGACAGGACCCCAGAGTCTACTCCTCCTGTACTATAATAACCAGACACAAACAAGACCCCCGAGTCTACTCCTCCTGTACTATAATAATCTAACAGACATGACTCCAGAGTCTACTCCTCCTGTACTATACTACCCAGACACAGACAGGCCAGCAGAGTCTACTCCTGTAATATAATAACCAGAAATAGACAGTACCCCGAGTCTGCTCCTCTTGTACTATAATAACCCGACACAGACAGGACAGCAGAGTTTACTCCTGCTGTACTATAATACCCAGATACAGACAGGAACTAAGAGTCTACTCCTCCTGTACTATAATAACCCAACACAGACAGGACAGCAGACTCTACACCTCCTGTACTATAATAACCAGACACAGACAGGACCCCAGAGTCTACTCCTCATGTACTATAATAACCAGACACAGACAGGACAGCAGAGTCTACTCCTCCTGTACTATAATAACCAGACACAGACAGGACCCCAGAGTCTACTCCTCCTGTACTATAATAACCAGACACAGACAGGACAGCAGAGTCTACACCTCCTGTACTATAATACCCATACACAGACAGGACCCCGAGTCTAGTCCTCCTGTACTATAATAACCAGACACAGACAAGACAGCAGAGTCTATTCCACCTGTACTATAATAACCAGACACCGACAGGACCCCAGAGTTTACTCCTCCTGTACTATAATAACCAGACACAGACAGGACATCAGAGTCTACTCCTCCTGTACTATAATAACCAGACCAAGACAGGACTCCAGAGTCTACTCCTCCTGTACTATAATAACCTGACACAGACAGAACAGCAGAGTCTACATCTCCTGTACTATAATAACCAGACACAGACAGGACCCCAGAGTGTACTCCTCCTGTACTATAATAACCAGACACAGACAGGACAGCAGAGTCTACTCCTCCTGTGCTATACTACCCAGATACAGAAAGGACCCCAGAGTCTACTCCTCCTGTACTATAATAACCAGACACAGACAGGACAGCAGAGTCTACTCCTCCTGTACTATAATAACCAGACACAGACAGGACCCCAGAGTCTACTCCTCTTGTACTATAATAACCAGACACAGACAGGACAGCAGAGTCTACTCCTCCTGTACTATAATACCCAGACACAGACAGGACCCCAGAGTCTACTCCTCCTGTACTATAATAAACAGACACAGACTGGACAGCAGAGTCTACTCCTCCTGTACTATAATAACCAGACACAGACAGGACCCCAGAGTCTACTACTCCTGTACTATAATAACCAGACACAGACACGACCCCAGAGTCTACAACTCCTGTACTATAATACCCAGACACAGACAGGACCCCAGAGTCTTCTGCTCCTGTACTATAATAACCAGACATAGAAAGGACCGCAGAGTCTACTCCTCCTGTAATAACCAGACACAGACAGGACCCCCGAGTCTACTCCTCCTGTACTATAATAATCTAACAGACAGGACCCCAAAGTCTAATCCTCCTGTACTATAATACCCAGATACAGACAGGACCCCAGAGTCTACTCCTCCTGTACTATAATAACCTGACACAGACAGGAGAGCAGAGTCTACTCCTGTACTATAATAACCAGACACAGACAGGACAGCAGAGTCTACTCCTCCTGTACTATAATAACCAAACACAGACAGGACCCAGTGTCTACTCCCCCTGTACTATAATAACCAGACACAGACAGAACAGCAGAGTCTACTCCTCCTGTACTTTAAAACCCAGATACAGACAGGACAGCAAAGTCTACTCCTCCTGTACTATAATACCCAGACACAGACAGGACCCCAGAGTCTACTCCTCCTGTACTATAATAACCAGACACAGACAGGACAGCAGAGTCTACTCCTCCTGTACTATAATACCCAGACACAGACAGGACCCCAGAGTCTACTCCTCCTGTACTATAATAAACAGACACAGACTGGACAGCAGAGTCTACTCCTCCTGTACTTTAATACCCAGATATAGACAGGACAGGAGAGTCTACTCTTCCTGTACTATAATACCCAGATACAGACAGGAAAGCAGAGTCTACTCCTCCTGTACTATAATACCCAGACACAGACAGGACCCCAGAGTCTACTCCTCCTGTACTATAATAACCAGACACAGACAGGACAGCAGAGTCTACTCCTCCTGTACTATAATACCCAGACACAGACAGGACCCCAGAGTCTACTCCTCCTGTACTATAATAAACAGACACAGACTGGACCCCAGAGTCTACTCCTCCTGTACTATAATAAACAGACACAGACTGGACAGCAGAGTCTACTCCTCCTGTACTATAATAACCAGACACAGACAGGACCCCAGAGTCTACTACTCCTGTACTATAAAAAACAGACACAGACTGGACAGCAGGGTCTACTCCTCCTGCACTATAATAACCAGACACAGACAGGACCCCAGAGTCTACTCCTCCTGTACTATAATAACCAGACACAGACAGAACAGCAGAGTCTACATCTCCTGTACTATAATAACCAGACACAGACAGGACAGCAGAGTCTACACCTCCTGTACTATAATAACCAGACACAGACAGGACCCCAGAGTCTACTCCTCCTGTACTATAATAAACAGACACAGACTGGACAGCAGAGTCTACTCCTCCTGTACTATAATAACCAGACACAGACAGGACCCCAGAGTCTACTCCTCCTGTACTATAATAACCAGACACAGACAGGACCCCAGAGTCTACTACTCCTGTACTATAAAAAACAGACACAGACTGGACAGCAGAGTCTACTCCTCCTGCACTATAATAACCAGACACCGACAGGACCCCAGAGTCTACTCCTCCTGTACTATAATAACCAGACACAGACAGAACAGCAGAGTCTACATCTCCTGTACTATAATAAACAGACACAGACAGGACTCTAGAGTCTACACCTCCTGTACTATAATACCCATACACAGACAGGACCCCGAGTCCAGTCCTCCTGTACTATAATAACCAGACACAGACAAGACAGCAGAGTCTATTCCACCTGTACTATAATAAACAGACACAGACTGGACAGCAGAGTCTACTCCTCCTGTACTATAATAGCCAGACACAGACAGGACCCCAGAGTCTACTACTCCTGTACCATAATAAACAGACACAGACGGGACAGCAGAGTCTACTCCTCCTGCACTATAATAACCAGACACAGACAGGACCCCAGAGTCTACTCCTCCTGTACTATAATAACCAGACACAGACAGGACAGCAGAGTCTACTCCTCCTGTACTATAATACCCAGACACAGACAGGACCCCAGAGTCTACTCCTCCTGTACTATAATAAACAGACACAGACTGGACAGCAGAGTCTACTCCTCCTGTACTTTAATACCCAGATATAGACAGGACAGGAGAGTCTACTCTTCCTGTACTACAATACCCAGATACAGACAGGAAAGCAGAGTCTACTCCTCCTGTACTATAATACCCAGACACAGACAGGACCCCAGAGTCTACTCCTCCTGTACTATAATAACCAGACACAGACAGGACAGCAGAGTCTACTCCTCCTGTACTATAATACCCAGACACAGACAGGACCCCAGAGTCTACTCCTCCTGTACTATAATAAACAGACACAGACTGGACAGCAGAGTCTACTCCTCCTGTACTATAATAACCAGACACAGACAGGACCCCAGAGTCTACTACTCCTGTACTATAAAAAACAGACACAGACTGGACAGCAGAGTCTACTCCTCCTGCACTATAATAACCAGACACAGACAGGACCCCAGAGTCTACTCCTCCTGTAGTATAATAACCAGACACAGACAGAACAGCAGAGTCTACATCTCCTGTACTATAATAACCAGACACAGACAGGACTCCAGAGTCTACACCTCCTGTACTATAATACCCATACACAGACAGGACCCCGAGTCTAGTCCTCCTGTACTATAATAACCAGACACAGACAAGACAGCAGAGTCTATTCCACCTGTACTATAATAAACAGACAAAGACTGGACAGCAGAGTCTACTCCTCCTGTACTATAATAGCCAGACACAGACAGGACCCCAGAGTCTACTACTCCTGTACTATAATAAACAGACACAGACTGGACAGCAGAGTCTACTCCTCCTGCACTATAATAACCAGACACAGACAGGACCCCAGAGTCTACTCCTCCTGTACTATAATAACCAGACACAGACAGAACAGCAGAGTCTACATCTCCTGTACTATAATAACCAGACACAGACAGGACTCCAGAGTCTACACCTCCTATACTATAATAACCATACACAGACAGGACCCCGAGTCTAGTCCTCCTGTACTATAATAACCAGACACAGACAAGACAGCAGAGTCTATTCCACCTGTACTATAATAACCAGACACCGACAGGACCCCAGAGTTTACTCCTCCTGTACTATAATAACCAGACACAGACAGGACATCAGAGTCTACTCCTCCTGTACTATAATAACCAGACCAAGACAGGACCCCAGAGTCTACTCCTCCTGTACTATAATAACCTGACACAGACAGAACAGCAGAGTCTACATCTCCTGTACTATAATAACCAGACACAGACAGGACAGCAGAGTCTACTCCTCCTGTACTATACTACCCAGATACAGAAAGGACCCCAGAGTCTACTCCTCCTGTACTATAATAACCAGACAGACAGGACAGCAGAGTCTACTCCTCCTGTACTATACTACCCAGATACAGAAAGGACCCCAGAGTCTACTCCTCCTGTACTATAATAACCAGACACAGACAGGACAGCAGAGACTACACCTCCTGTACTATAATAACCAGACACAGACAGGACCCCAGAGTCTACTCCTCCTGTACTATAATAACCAGACACAGACAGGACAGCAGAGTCTACTCCTCCTGTACTATAATACCCAGACACAGACAGGACCCCAGAGTCTACTCCTCCTGTACTATAATAAACAGACACAGACTGGACAGCAGAGTCTACTCCTCCTGTACTTTAATAACCAGACACAGACAGGACAGCAGGGTCTACTCCTCCTGCACTATAATAACCAGACACAGACAGGACCCCAGAGTCTACTACTCCTGTACTATAATAACCAGACACAGACAGGACCCCAGAGTCTACACCTCCTGTACTATAATACCCAGACACAGACAGGACCCCAGAGTCTTCTCCTCCTGTACTATAATAACCAGACACAGACAGGACCCCAGAGTCTACTCCTCCTGTAATAACCAGACACAGACAGGACCCCCGAGTCTACTCCTCCTGTACTATAATAATCTAACAGACAGGACCCCAAAGTCTAATCCTCCTGTACTATAATACCCAGATACAGACAGGACCCCAGAGTCTACTCCTCCTGTACTATAATAACCTGACACAGATAGGAGAGCAGAGTCTACTCCTGTACTATAATTACCAGACACAGACAGGACAGCAGAGTCTACTCCTCCTGTACTATAATAACCAAACACAGACAGGACCCAGTGTCTACTGCCCCTGTACTATAATAACCAGACACAGACAGAACAGCAGAGTCTACTCCTCCTGTACTTTAATACCCAGATACAGACAGGACAGCAGAGTCTACTCCTCCTGTACTATAATACCCAGATACAGACAGGACAGGAGAGTCTACTCTTTCTGTACTATAATACCCAGATACAAACAGGACAGCAGAGTCTACTCCTCCTGTACTATAATACCCAGACACAGACAGGACAGCAGAGTCTACTCCTCCTGTACTATAATAACCAGACACAGACAGGACAGCAGAGTCTACTCCTCTTGTACTATAATACCCAGACACAGACAGGACCCCAGAGTCTACTCCTCCTGTACTATAATAAACAGACACAGACTGGACAGCAGAGTCTACTCCTCCTGTACTATAATAACCAGACACAGACAGAACAGCAGAGTCTACATCTCCTGTACTATAATAACCAGACACAGACAGGACCCCAGAGTCTACACCTCCTGTACTATAATAACCAGACACAGACAGGACCCCAGAGTCTACTCCTCCTGTACTATAATAAACAGACACAGACTGGACAGCAGAGTCTACTCCTCCTGTACTATAATAACCAGACACAGACAGGACCCCTGAGTCTACTCCTCCTGTACTATAATAACCAGACACAGACAGAACAGCAGAGTCTACATCTCCTGTACTATAATAACCAGACACAGACAGGACCCCAGAGTCTACACCTCCTGTACTATAATAACCAGACACAGACAGGACCCCAGAGTCTACTCCTCCTGTACTATAATAAACAGACACAGACTGGACAGCAGAGTCTACTCCTCCTGTACTATAATAACCAGACACAGACAGGACCCCAGAGTCTACTCCTCCTGTACTATAATAAACAGACACAGACTGGACAGCAGAGTCTACTCCTCCTGTACTATAATAACCAGACACAGACAGGACAGCAGAGTCTACTCCCCCTGAACTATAATAAACAGACACAGACAGGACCCCTGAGTCTACTCCTCCTGTACTATAATAACCAGACACAGACAGGACAGCAGAGTCTACTCCCCCTGTACTATAATAAACAGACACAGACTGGACAGCAGAGTCCACTCCTCCTGTACTGTAATAACCAGACACAGACAGGACCCCAGACTCTACTCCTCCTGTACTATAATAAACAGACACAGACAGGACCCCAGAGTCTACTCCCCCTGTACTATAATAACCAGACACAAACAAGACCCCCGAGTCTACTCCCCCTGTACTATAATAATCTAACAGACATGACTCCAGAGTCTAATCCTCCTGTACTATAATACCCAGATACAGACAGGACCCCAGAGTCTACTCCTCCTGTACTATAATAACCTGACACAGATAGGAGAGCAGAGTCTACTCCTGTACTATAATTACCAGACACAGACAGGACAGCAGAGTCTACTCCTCCTGTACTATAATAACCAAACACAGACAGGACCCAGTGTCTACTGCCCCTGTACTATAATAACCAGACACAGACAGAACAGCAGAGTCTACTCCTCCTGTACTTTAATACCCAGAAACAGACAGGACAGCAGAGTCTACTCCTCCTGTACTATAATACCCAGATATAGACAGGACAGGAGAGTCTACTCTTTCTGTACTATAATACCCAGATACAAACAGGACAGCAGAGTCTACTCCTCCTGTACTATAATACCCAGACACAGACAGGACAGCAGAGTCTACTCCTCCTGTACTATAATAACCAGACACAGACAGGACAGTAGAGTCTACTCCTCCTGTACTATAATACCCAGACACAGACAGGACCCCAGAGTCTACTCCTCCTGTACTATAATAAACAGACACAGACTGGACAGCAGAGTCTACTCCTCCTGTACTATAATAACCAGACACAGACAGGACCCCAGAGTCTACTACTCCTGTACTATAAAAAACAGACACAGACTGGACAGCAGGGTCTACTCCTCCTGCACTATAATAACCAGACACAGACAGGACCCCAGAGTCTACTCCTCCTGTACTATAATAACCAGACACAGACAGAACAGCAGAGTCTACATCTCCTGTACTATAATAACCAGACACAGACAGGACCCCAGAGTCTACACCTCCTGTACTATAATAACCAGACACAGACAGGACCCCAGAGTCTACTCCTCCTGTACTATAATAAACAGACACAGACTGGATAGCAGAGTCTACTCCTCCTGTACTATAATAACCAGACACAGACAGGACCCCTGAGTCTACTCCTCCTGTACTATAATAACCAGACACAGACAGGAAAGCAGAGTCTACTCCCCCTGTACTATAATAAACAGACACAGACTGGACAGCAGAGTCCACTCCTCCTGTACTGTAATAACCAGACACAGACAGGACCCCAGAGTCTACTCCTCCTGTACTATAATAAACAGACACAGACAGGACCCCAGAGTCTACTCCTCCTGTACTATAATAACCAGACACAAACAAGACCCCCGAGTCTACTCCTCCTGTACTATAATAATCTAACAGACATGACTCCAGAGTCTAATCCTCCTGTACTATAATACCCAGATACAGACAGGACCCCAGAGTCTACTCCTCCTGTACTATAATAACCTGACACAGATAGGAGAGCAGAGTCTACTCCTGTACTATAATTACCAGACGCAGACAGGACAGCAGAGTCTACTCCTCCTGTACTATAATAACCAAACACAGACAGGACCCAGTGTCTACTGCCCCTGTACTATAATAACCAGACACAGACAGAACAGCAGAGTCTACTCCTCCTGTACTTTAATACCCAGATACAGACAGGACAGCAGAGTCTACTCCTCCTGTACTATAATACCCAGATATAGACAGGACAGGAGAGTCTACTCTTTCTGTACTATAATACCCAGATACAAACAGGACAGCAGAGTCTACTCCTCCTGTACTAGAATACCCAGACACAGACAGGACAGCAGTCTACTCCTCCTGTACTATAATAACCAGACACAGACAGGACAGCAGAGTCTACTCCTCCTGTACTATAATACCCAGACACAGACAGGACCCCAGAGTCTACTCCACCTGTACTATAATAAACAGACACAGACTGGACAGCAGAGTCTACTCCTCCTGTACTATAATAACCAGACACAGACAGGACCCCAGAGTCTACTACTCCTGTACTATAAAAAACAGACACAGACTGGACAGCAGGGTCTACTCCTCCTGCACTATAATAACCAGACACAGACAGGACCCCAGAGTCTACTCCTCCTGTACTATAATAACCAGACACAGACAGAACAGCAGAGTCTACATCTCCTGTACTATAATAACCAGACACAGACAGGACCCCAGAGTCTACACCTCCTGTACTATAATAACCAGACACAGACAGGACCCCAGAGTCTACTCCTCCTGTACTATAATAAACAGACACAGACTGGACAGCAGAGTCTACTCCTCCTGTACTATAATAACCAGACACAGACAGGACCCCTGAGTCTACTCCTCCTGTACTATAATACCCAGATACAGACAGGACAGGAGAGTCCAATCTTTCTGTACTATAATACCCAGATACAAACAGGACAGCAGAGTCTACTCCTCCTGTACTATAATACCCAGACACAGACAGGACAGCAGAGTCTACTCCTCCTGTACTATAATAACCAGACACAGACAGGACAGCAGAGTCTACTCCTCCTGTACTATAATACCCAGACACAGACAGGACCCCAGAGTCTACTCCTCCTGTACTATAATAAACAGACACAGACTGGACAGCAGAGTCTACTCCTCCTGTACTATAATAACCAGACACAGACAGGACCCCAGAGTCTACTACTCCTGTACTATAAAAAACAGACACAGACTGGACAGCAGGGTCTACTCCTCCTGCACTATAATAACCAGACACAGACAGGACCCCAGAGTCTACTCCTCATGTACTATAATAACCAGACACAGACAGGACCCCAGAGTCTACTCCTCCTGTACTATAATAAACAGACACAGACTGGATAGCAGAGTCTACTCCTCCTGTACTATAATAACCAGACACAGACAGGACCCCTGAGTCTACTCCTCCTGTACTATAATAACCAGACACAGACAGGACAGCAGAGTCTACTCCCCCTGTACTATAATAAACAGACACAGACTGGACAGCAGAGTCCACTCCTCCTGTACTTTAATAACCAGACACAGACAGGACCCCAGAGTCTACTCCTCCTGTACTATAATAAACAGACACAGACAGGACCCCAGAGTCTACTCCTCCTGTACTATAATAACCAGACACAAACAAGACCCCCGAGTCTACTCCTCCTGTACTATAATAATCTAACAGACATGACTCCAGAGTCTAATCCTCCTGTACTATAATACCCAGATACAGACAGGACCCCAGAGTCTACTCCTCCTGTACTATAATAACCTGACACAGATAGGAGAGCAGAGTCTACTCCTGTACTATAATTACCAGACACAGACAGGACAGCAGAGTCTACTCCTCCTGTACTATATTAACCAAACACAGACAGGACACAGTGTCTACTGCCCCTGTACTATAATAACCAGACACAGACAGAACAGCAGAGTCTACTCCTCCTGTACTTTAATACCCAGATACAGACAGGACAGCAGAGTCTACTCCTCCTGTACAATAATACCCAGATATAGACAGGACAGGAGAGTCTACTCTTTCTGTACTATAATACCCAGATACAAACAGGACAGCAGAGTCTACTCCTCCTGTACTATAATACCCAGACACAGACAGGACAGCAGAGTCTACTCCTCCTGTACTATAATAACCAGACACAGACAGGACAGCAGAGTCTACTCCTCCTGTACTATAATACCCAGACACAGACAGGACCCCAGAGTCTACTTCTCCTGTACTATAATAAACAGACACAGACTGGACAGCAGAGTCTACTCCTCCTGTACTATAATAACCAGACACAGACAGGACCCCAGAGTCTACTACTCCTGTACTATAAAAAACAGACACAGACTGGACAGCAGGGTCTACTCCTCCTGCACTATAATAACCAGACACAGACAGGACCCCAGAGTCTACTCCTCCTGTACTATAATAACCAGACACAGACAGAACAGCAGAGTCTACATCTCCTGTACTATAATAACCAGACACAGACAGGACCCCAGAGTCTACACCTCCTGTACTATAATAACCAGACACAGACAGGACCCCAGAGTCTACTCCTCCTGTACTATAATAAACAGACACAGACTGGACAGCAGAGTCTACTCCTCCTGTACTATAATAACCAGACACAGACAGGACCCCTGAGTCTACTCCTCCTGTACTATAATAACCAGACACAGACAGGACAGCAGAGTCTACTCCCCCTGTACTATAATAAACAGACACAGACTGGACAACAGAGTCCACTCCTCCTGTACTGTAATAACCAGACACAGACAGGACCCCAGAGTCTACTCCTCCTGTACTATAATAAACAGACACAGACAGGACCCCAGAGTCTACTCCTCCTGTACTATAATAACCAGACACAAACAAGACCCCCGAGTCTACTCCTCCTGTACTATAATAATCTAACAGACATGACTCCAGAGTCTAATCCTCCTGTACTATAATACCCAGATACAGACAGGACCCCAGAGTCTACTCCTCCTGTACTATAATAACCTGACACAGATAGGAGAGCAGAGTCTACTCCTGTACTATAATTACCAGACACAGACAGGACAGCAGAGTCTACTCCTCCTGTACTATAATAACCAAACACAGACAGGACCCAGTGTCTACTGCCCCTGTACTATAATAACCAGACACAGACAGAACAGCAGAGTCTACTCCTCCTGTACTATAATACCCAGATATAGACAGGACAGGAGAGTCTACTCTTTCTGTACTATAATACCCAGATACAAACAGGACAGCAGAGTCTACTCCTCCTGTACTATAATACCCAGACACAGACAGGACAGCAGAGTCTACTCCTCCTGTACTATAATAACCAGACACAGACAGGACAGCAGAGTCTACTCCTCCTGTACTATAATACCCAGACACAGACAGGACCCCAGAGTCTACTCCTCCTGTACTATAATAAACAGACACAGACTGGACAGCAGAGTCTACTCCTCCTGTACTATAATAACCAGACACAGACAGGACCCCAGAGTCTACTACTCCTGTACTATAAAAAACAGACACAGACTGGACAGCAGGGTCTACTCCTCCTGCACTATAATAACCAGACACAGACAGGACCCCAGAGTCTACTCCTCCTGTACTATAATAACCAGACACAGACAGAACAGCAGAGTCTACATCTCCTGTACTATAATAACCAGACACAGACAGGACCCCAGAGTCTACACCTCCTGTACTATAATAACCAGACACAGACAGGACCCCAGAGTCTACTCCTCCTGTACTATAATAAACAGACACAGACTGGACAGCAGAGTCTACTCCTCCTGTACTATAATAACCAGACACAGACAGGACCCCTGAGTCTACTCCTCCTGTACTATAATAACCAGACACAGACAGGACAGCAGAGTCTACTCCCCCTGTACTATAATAAACAGACACAGACTGGACAGCAGAGTCCACTCCTCCTGTACTGTAATAACCAGACACAGACAGGACCCCAGAGTCTACTCCTCCTGTACTATAATAAACAGACACAGACAGGACCCCAGAGTCTACTCCTCCTGTACTATAATAACCAGACACAAACAAGACCCCCGAGTCTACTCCTCCTGTACTATAATAATCTAACAGACATGACTCCAGAGTCTACTCCTCCTGTACTATATTACCCAGACACAGACAGGCCAGCAGAGTCTACTCCTGTAATATAATAACCAGAAACAGACAGTACCCCGAGTCTGCTCCTCTTGTACTATAATAACCTGACACAGACAGGACAGCAGAGTTTACTCCTGCTGTACTATAATACCCAGATACAGACAGGACAGCAGTCTACTCCGCCTGTACTATAATAACCAGACACAGACAGGACCCCAGAGTCTACTCCTCCTGTACTATAATAACCAGACACAGACAAGACAGCAGAGTCTATTCCACCTGTACTATAATAACCAGACACCGACAGGACCCCAGAGTTTACTCCTCCTGTACTATAATAACCAGACACAGACAGGACATCAGAGTCTACTCCTCCTGTACTATAATAACCAGACCAAGACAGGACCCCAGAGTCTACTCCTCCTGTACTATAATAACCTGACACAGACAGAACAGCAGAGTCTACATCTCCTGTACTATAATAACCAGACACAGACAGGACAGCAGAGTCTACTCCTCCTGTACTATACTACCCAGATACAGAAAGGACCCCAGAGTCTACTCCTCCTGTACTATAATAACCAGACAGA
Organism: Eleutherodactylus coqui; assembly: GCF_035609145.1. Classification (NCBI taxonomy): domain Eukaryota; kingdom Metazoa; phylum Chordata; class Amphibia; order Anura; family Eleutherodactylidae; genus Eleutherodactylus; species Eleutherodactylus coqui. The sequence goes on from NC_089849.1 coordinate 103,682,115, forward strand.
CAGGACAGCAGAGTCTACTCCTCCTGTACTATACTACCCAGATACAGAAAGGACCCCAGAGTCTACTCCTCCTGTACTATAATAACCAGACACAGACAGGACAGCAGAGTCTACACCTCCTGTACTATAATAACCAGACACAGACAGGACCCCAGAGTCTACTCCTCCTGTACTATAATAACCAGACACAGACAGGACAGCAGAGTCTACTCCTCCTGTACTATAATACCCAGACACAGACAGGACCCCAGAGTCTACTCCTCCTGTACTATAATAAACAGACACAGACTGGACAGCAGAGTCTACTCCTCCTGTACTTTAATAACCAGACACAGACAGGACAGGAGAGTCTACTCCTCCTGCACTATAATAACCAGACACAGACAGGACCCCAGAGTCTACTACTCCTGTACTATAATAACCAGACACAGACAGGACCCCAGAGTCTACACCTCCTGTACTATAATACCCAGACACAGACAGGACCCCAGAGTCTTCTCCTCCTGTACTATAATAACAAGACACAGACAGGACCCCAGAGTCTACTCCTCCTGTAATAACCAGACACAGACAGGACCCCCGAGTCTACTCCTCCTGTACTATAATAATCTAACAGACAGGACCCCAAAGTCTAATCCTCCTGTACTATAATACCCAGATACAGACAGGACCCCAGAGTCTACTCCTACTGTACTATAATAACCTGACACAGATAGGAGAGCAGAGTCTACTCCTGTACTATAATTACCAGACATAGACAGGACAGCAGAGTCTACTCCTCCTGTACTATAATAACCAAACACAGACAGGACCCAGTGTCTACTGCCCATGTACTATAATAACCAGACACAGACAGAACAGCAGAGTCTACTCCTCCTGTACTTTAATACCCAGATACAGACAGGACAGCAGAGTCTACTCCTCCTGTACTATAATACCCAGATATAGACAGGACAGGAGAGTCTACTCTTTCTGTACTATAATACCCAGATACAAACAGGACAGCAGAGTCTACTCCTCCTGTACTATAATACCCAGACACAGACAGGACAGCAGAGTCTACTCCTCCTGTACTATAATAACCAGACACAGACAGGACAGCAGAGTCTACTCCTCCTGTACTATAATACCCAGACACAGACAGGACCCCAGAGTCTACTCCTCCTGTACTATAATAAACAGACACAGACTGGACAGCAGAGTCTACTCCTCCTGTACTATAATAACCAGACACAGACAGGACCCCAGAGTCTACTACTCCTGTACTATAAAAAACAGACACAGACAGGACAGCAGGGTCTACTCCTCCTGCACTATAATAACCAGACACAGACAGGACCCCAGAGTCTACTCCTCCTGTACTATAATAACCAGACACAGACAGAACAGCAGAGTCTACATCTCCTGTACTATAATAACCAGACACAGACAGGACCCCAGAGTCTACACCTCCTGTACTATAATAACCAGACACAGACAGGACCCCAGAGTCTACTCCTCCTGTACTATAATAAACAGACACAGACTGGACAGCAGAGTCTACTCCTCCTGTACTATAATAACCAGACACAGACAGGACCCCTGAGTCTACTCCTCCTGTACTATAATAACTAGACACAGACAGGACAGCAGAGTCTACTCCTCCTGTACTATAATAACCAGACACAAACAAGACCCCCGAGTCTACTCCTCCTGTACTATAATAATCTAACAGACATGACTCCAGAGTCTAATCCTCCTGTACTATAATACCCAGATACAGACAGGACCCCAGAGTCTACTCCTCCTGTACTATAATAACCTGACACAGATAGGAGAGCAGAGTCTACTCCTGTACTATAATTACCAGACACAGACAGGACAGCAGAGTCTACTCCTCCTGTACTATAATAACCAAACACAGACAGGACCCAGTGTCTACTGCCCCCGTACTATAATAACCAGACACAGACAGAACAGCAGAGTCTACTCCTCCTGTACTTTAATACCCAGATACAGACAGGACAGCAGAGTCTACTCCTCCTGTACTATAATACCCAGATATAGACAGGACAGGAGAGTCTACTCTTTCTGTACTATAATACCCAGATACAAACAGGACAGCAGAGTCTACTCCTCCTGTACTATAATACCCAGACACAGACAGGACAGCAGAGTCTACTCCTCCTGTACTATAATAACCAGACACAGACAGGACAGCAGAGTCTACTCCTCCTGTACTATAATACCCAGACACAGACAGGACAGCAGAGTCTACTCCTCCTGTACTATAATAACCAGACACAGACAGGACAGCAGAGTCTACTCCTCCTGTACTATAATAACCAGACACAGACAGGACCCCAGAGTCTACTACTCCTGTACTATAAAAAACAGACACAGACTGGACAGCAGGGTCTACTCCTCCTGCACTATAATAACCAGACACAGACAGGACCCCAGAGTCTACTCCTCCTGTACTATAATAACCAGACACAGACAGAACAGCAGAGTCAACATCTCCTGTACTATAATAACCAGACACAGACAGGACCCCAGAGTCTACACCTCCTGTACTATAATAACCAGACACAGACAGGACCCCAGAGTCTACTCCTCCTGTACTATAATAAACAGACACAGACTGGACAGCAGAGTCTACTCCTCCTCTACTATAATAACCAGACACAGACAGGACCCCTGAGTCTACTCCTCCTGTACTATAATAACCAGACACAGACAGGACAGCAGAGTCTACTCCCCCTGTACTATAATAAACAGACACAGACTGGACAGCAGAGTCCACTCCTCCTGTACTGTAATAACCAGACACAGACAGGACCCCAGAGTCTACTCCTCCTGTACTATAATAAACAGACACAGACAGGACCCCAGAGTCTACTCCTCCTGTACTATAATAACCAGACACAAACAAGACCCCCGAGTCTACTCCTCCTGTACTATAATAATCTAACAGACATGACTCCAGAGTCTACTCCTCCTGTACTATATTACCCAGACACAGACAGGCCAGCAGAGTCTACTCCTGTAATATAATAACCAGAAACAGACAGTACCCCGAGTCTGCTCCTCTTGTACAATAATAACACGACACAGACAGGACAGCAGAGTTTACTCCTGCTGTACTATAATACCCAGATACAGACAGGACAGCAGTCTACTCCGCCTGTACTATAATAACCAGACACAGACAGGACCCCAGAGTCTACTCCTCCTGTACTATAATAACCAGACACAGACAAGACAGCAGAGTCTATTCCACCTGTACTATAATAACCAGACACCGACAGGACCCCAGAGTTTACTCCTCCTGTACTATAATAACCAGACACAGACAGGACATCAGAGTCTACTCCTCCTGTACTATAATAACCAGACCAAGACAGGACCCCAGAGTCTACTCCTCCTGTACTATAATAACCTGACACAGACAGAGCAGCAGAGTCTACATCTCCTGTACTATGATAACCAGACACAGACAGGACAGCAGAGTCTACTCCTCCTGTACTATACTACCCAGATACAGAAAGGACCCCAGAGTCTACTCCTCCTGTACTATAATAACCAGACAGACAGGACAGCAGAGTCTACTCCTCCTGTACTATACTACCCAGATACAGAAAGGACCCCAGAGTCTACTCCTCCTGTACTATAATAACCAGACACAGACAGGACAGCAGAGTCTACACCTCCTGTACTATAATAACCAGACACAGACAGGACCCCAGAGTCTACTCCTCCTGTACTATAATACCCAGACACAGACAGGACAGCAGAGTCTACTCCTCCTGTACTATAATAACCAGACACAGACAGGACAGCAGAGTCTACTCCTCCTGTACTATAATACCCAGACACAGACAGGACAGCAGAGTCTACTCCTCCTGTACTATAATAACCAGACACAGACAGGACAGCAGAGTCTACTCCTCCTGTACTATAATAACCAGACACAGACAGGACCCCAGAGTCTACTACTCCTGTACTATAAAAAACAGACACAGACTGGACAGCAGGGTCTACTCCTCCTGCACTATAATAACCAGACACAGACAGGACCCCAGAGTCTACTCCTCCTGTACTATAATAACCAGACACAGACAGAACAGCAGAGTCTACATCTCCTGTACTATAATAACCAGACACAGACAGGACCCCAGAGTCTACACCTCCTGTACTATAATAACCAGACACAGACAGGACCCCAGAGTCTACTCCTCCTGTACTATAATAAACAGACACAGACTGGACAGCAGAGTCTACTCCTCCTGTACTATAATAACCAGACACAGACAGGACCCCTGAGTCTACTCCTCCTGTACTATAATAACCAGACACAGACAGGACAGCAGAGTCTACTCCCCCTGTACTATAATAAACAGACACAGACTGGACAGCAGAGTCCACTCCTCCTGTACTGTAATAACCAGACACAGACAGGACCCCAGAGTCTACTCCTCCTGTACTATAATAAACAGACACAGACAGGACCCCAGAGTCTACTCCTCCTGTACTATAATAACCAGACACAAACAAGACCCCCGAGTCTACTCCTCCAGTACTATAATAATCTAACAGACATGACTCCAGAGTCTACTCCTCCTGTACTATATTACCCAGACACAGACAGGCCAGCAGAGTCTACTCCTGTAATATAATAACCAGAAACAGACAGTACCCCGAGTCTGCTCCTCTTGTACTATAATAACCCGACACAGACAGGACAGCAGAGTTTACTCCTGCTGTACTATAATACCCAGATACAGACAGGACAGCAGTCTACTCCGCCTGTACTATAATAACCAGACACAGACAAGACAGCAGAGTCTATTCCACCTGTACTATAATAACCAGACACCGACAGGACCCCAGAGTCTACTCCTCCTGTACTATAATAAACAGACACAGACTGGACAGCAGAGTCTACTCCTCCTGTACTATAATAACCAGACACAGACAGGACCCCAGAGTCTACTACTCCTGTACTATAAAAAACAGACACAGACTGGACAGCAGAGTCTACTCCTCCTGCACTATAATAACCAGACACAGACAGGACCCCAGAGTCTACTCCTCCTGTAGTATAATAACCAGACACAGACAGAACAGCAGAGTCTACATCTCCTGTACTATAATAACCAGACACAGACAGGACTCCAGAGTCTACACCTCCTGTACTATAATACCCATACACAGACAGGACCCCGAGTCTAGTCCTCCTGTACTATAATAACCAGACACAGACAAGACAGCAGAGTCTATTCCACCTGTACTATAATAAACAGACAAAGACTGGACAGCAGAGTCTACTCCTCCTGTACTATAATAGCCAGACACAGACAGGACCCCAAAGTCTACTACTCCTGTACTATAATAAACAGACACAGACTGGACAGCAGAGTCTACTCCTCCTGCACTATAATAACCAGACACAGACAGGACCCCAGAGTCTACTCCTCCTGTACTATAATAACCAGACACAGACAGAACAGCAGAGTCTACATCTCCTGTACTATAATAACCAGACACAGACAGGACTCCAGAGTCTACACCTCCTATACTATAATAACCATACACAGACAGGACCCCGAGTCTAGTCCTCCTGTACTATAATAACCAGACACAGACAAGACAGCAGAGTCTATTCCACCTGTACTATAATAACCAGACACCGACAGGACCCCAGAGTTTACTCCTCCTGTACTATAATAACCAGACACAGACAGGACATCAGAGTCTACTCCTCCTGTACTATAATAACCAGACCAAGACAGGACCCCAGAGTCTACTCCTCCTGTACTATAATAACCTGACACAGACAGAACAGCAGAGTCTACATCTCCTGTACTATAATAACCAGACACAGACAGGACAGCAGAGTCTACTCCTCCTGTACTATACTACCCAGATACAGAAAGGACCCCAGAGTCTACTCCTCCTGTACTATAATAACCAGACAGACAGGACAGCAGAGTCTACTCCTCCTGTACTATACTACCCAGATACAGAAAGGACCCCAGAGTCTACTCCTCCTGTACTATAATAACCAGACACAGACAGGACAGCAGAGACTACACCTCCTGTACTATAATAACCAGACACAGACAGGACCCCAGAGTCTACTCCTCCTGTACTATAATAACCAGACACAGACAGGACAGCAGAGTCTACTCCTCCTGTACTATAATACCCAGACACAGACAGGACCCCAGAGTCTACTCCTCCTGTACTATAATAAACAGACACAGACTGGACAGCAGAGTCTACTCCTCCTGTACTTTAATAACCAGACACAGACAGGACAGCAGGGTCTACTCCTCCTGCACTATAATAACCAGACACAGACAGGACCCCAGAGTCTACTACTCCTGTACTATAATAACCAGACACAGACAGGACCCCAGAGTCTACACCTCCTGTACTATAATACCCAGACACAGACAGGACCCCAGAGTCTTCTCCTCCTGTACTATAATAACCAGACACAGACAGGACCCCAGAGTCTACTCCTCCTGTAATAACCAGACACAGACAGGACCCCCGAGTCTACTCCTCCTGTACTATAATAATCTAACAGACAGGACCCCAAAGTCTAATCCTCCTGTACTATAATACCCAGATACAGACAGGACCCCAGAGTCTACTCCTCCTGTACTATAATAACCTGACACAGATAGGAGAGCAGAGTCTACTCCTGTACTATAATTACCAGACACAGACAGGACAGCAGAGTCTACTCCTCCTGTACTATAATAACCAAACACAGACAGGACCCAGTGTCTACTGCCCCTGTACTATAATAACCAGACACAGACAGAACAGCAGAGTCTACTCCTCCTGTACTTTAATACCCAGATACAGACAGGACAGCAGAGTCTACTCCTCCTGTACTATAATAAACAGACACAGACTGGACAGCAGAGTCCACTCCTCCTGTACTGTAATAACCAGACACAGACAGGACCCCAGACTCTACTCCTCCTGTACTATAATAAACAGACACAGACAGGACCCCAGAGTCTACTCCCCCTGTACTATAATAACCAGACACAAACAAGACCCCCGAGTCTACTCCCCCTGTACTATAATAATCTAACAGACATGACTCCAGAGTCTAATCCTCCTGTACTATAATACCCAGATACAGACAGGACCCCAGAGTCTACTCCTCCTGTACTATAATAACCTGACACAGATAGGAGAGCAGAGTCTACTCCTGTACTATAATTACCAGACACAGACAGGACAGCAGAGTCTACTCCTCCTGTACTATAATAACCAAACACAGACAGGACCCAGTGTCTACTGCCCCTGTACTATAATAACCAGACACAGACAGAACAGCAGAGTCTACTCCTCCTGTACTTTAATACCCAGAAACAGACAGGACAGCAGAGTCTACTCCTCCTGTACTATAATACCCAGATATAGACAGGACAGGAGAGTCTACTCTTTCTGTACTATAATACCCAGATACAAACAGGACAGCAGAGTCTACTCCTCCTGTACTATAATACCCAGACACAGACAGGACAGCAGAGTCTACTCCTCCTGTACTATAATAACCAGACACAGACAGGACAGCAGAGTCTACTCCTCCTGTACTATAATACCCAGACACAGACAGGACCCCAGAGTCTACTCCTCCTGTACTATAATAAACAGACACAGACTGGACAGCAGAGTCTACTCCTCCTGTACTATAATAACCAGACACAGACAGGACCCCAGAGTCTACTACTCCTGTACTATAAAAAACAGACACAGACTGGACAGCAGGGTCTACTCCTCCTGCACTATAATAACCAGACACAGACAGGACCCCAGAGTCTACTCCTCCTGTACTATAATAACCAGACACAGACAGAACAGCAGAGTCTACATCTCCTGTACTATAATAACCAGACACAGACAGGACCCCAGAGTCTACACCTCCTGTACTATAATAACCAGACACAGACAGGACCCCAGAGTCTACTCCTCCTGTACTATAATAAACAGACACAGACTGGATAGCAGAGTCTACTCCTCCTGTACTATAATAACCAGACACAGACAGGACCCCTGAGTCTACTCCTCCTGTACTATAATAACCAGACACAGACAGGAAAGCAGAGTCTACTCCCCCTGTACTATAATAAACAGACACAGACTGGACAGCAGAGTCCACTCCTCCTGTACTGTAATAACCAGACACAGACAGGACCGCAGAGTCTACTCCTCCTGTACTATAATAAACAGACACAGACAGGACCCCAGAGTCTACTCCTCCTGTACTATAATAACCAGACACAAACAAGACCCCCGAGTCTACTCCTCCTGTACTATAATAATCTAACAGACATGACTCCAGAGTCTAATCCTCCTGTACTATAATACCCAGATACAGACAGGACCCCAGAGTCTACTCCTCCTGTACTATAATAACCTGACACAGATAGGAGAGCAGAGTCTACTCCTGTACTATAATTACCAGACGCAGACAGGACAGCAGAGTCTACTCCTCCTGTACTATAATAACCAAACACAGACAGGACCCAGTGTCTACTGCCCCTGTACTATAATAACCAGACACAGACAGAACAGCAGAGTCTACTCCTCCTGTACTTTAATACCCAGATACAGACAGGACAGCAGAGTCTACTCCTCCTGTACTATAATACCCAGATATAGACAGGACAGGAGAGTCTACTCTTTCTGTACTATAATACCCAGATACAAACAGGACAGCAGAGTCTACTCCTCCTGTACTATAATACCCAGACACAGACAGGACAGCAGTCTACTCCTCCTGTACTATAATAACCAGACACAGACAGGACAGCAGAGTCTACTCCTCCTGTACTATAATACCCAGACACAGACAGGACCCCAGAGTCTACTCCTCCTGTACTATAATAAACAGACACAGACTGGACAGCAGAGTCTACTCCTCCTGTACTATAATAACCAGACACAGACAGGACCCCAGAGTCTACTACTCCTGTACTATAAAAAACAGACACAGACTGGACAGCAGGGTCTACTCCTCCTGCACTATAATAACCAGACACAGAAAGGACCCCAGAGTCTACTCCTCCTGTACTATAATAACCAGACACAGACAGAACAGCAGAGTCTACATCTCCTGTACTATAATAACCAGACACAGACAGGACCCCAGAGTCTACACCTCCTGTACTATAATAACCAGACACAGACAGGACCCCAGAGTCTACTCCTCCTGTACTATAATAAACAGACACAGACTGGACAGCAGAGTCTACTCCTCCTGTACTATAATAACCAGACACAGACAGGACCCCTGAGTCTACTCCTCCTGTACTATAATACCCAGATACAGACAGGACAGGAGAGTCCAATCTTTCTGTACTATAATACCCAGATACAAACAGGACAGCAGAGTCTACTCCTCCTGTACTATAATACCCAGACACAGACAGGACAGCAGAGTCTACTCCTCCTGTACTATAATAACCAGACACAGACAGGACAGCAGAGTCTACTCCTCCTGTACTATAATACCCAGACACAGACAGGACCCCAGAGTCTACTCCTCCTGTACTATAATAAACAGACACAGACTGGACAGCAGAGTCTACTCCTCCTGTACTATAATAACCAGACACAGACAGGACCCCAGAGTCTACTACTCCTGTACTATAAAAAACAGACACAGACTGGACAGCAGGGTCTACTCCTCCTGCACTATAATAACCAGACACAGACAGGACCCCAGAGTCTACTCCTCCTGTACTATAATAACCAGACACAGACAGGACCCCAGAGTCTACTCCTCCTGTACTATAATAAACAGACACAGACTGGATAGCAGAGTCTACTCCTCCTGTACTATAATAACCAGACACAGACAGGACCCCTGAGTCTACTCCTCCTGTACTATAATAACCAGACACAGACAGGACAGCAGAGTCTACTCCCCCTGTACTATAATAAACAGACACAGACTGGACAGCAGAGTCCACTCCTCCTGTACTGTAATAACCAGACACAGACAGGACCCCAGAGTCTACTCCTCCTGTACTATAATAAACAGACACAGACAGGACCCCAGAGTCTACTCCTCCTGTACTATAATAACCAGACACAAACAAGACCCCCGAGTCTACTCCTCCTGTACTATAATAATCTAACAGACATGACTCCAGAGTCTAATCCTCCTGTACTATAATACCCAGATACAGACAGGACCCCAGAGTCTACTCCTCCTGTACTATAATAACCTGACACAGATAGGAGAGCAGAGTCTACTCCTGTACTATAATTACCAGACACAGACAGGACAGCAGAGTCTACTCCTCCTGTACTATATTAACCAAACACAGACAGGACACAGTGTCTACTGCCCCTGTACTATAATAACCAGACACAGACAGAACAGCAGAGTCTACTCCTCCTGTACTTTAATACCCAGATACAGACAGGACAGCAGAGTCTACTCCTCCTGTACAATAATACCCAGATATAGACAGGACAGGAGAGTCTACTCTTTCTGTACTATAATACCCAGATACAAACAGGACAGCAGAGTCTACTCCTCCTGTACTATAATACCCAGACACAGACAGGACAGCAGAGTCTACTCCTCCTGTACTATAATAACCAGACACAGACAGGACAGCAGAGTCTACTCCTCCTGTACTATAATACCCAGACACAGACAGGACCCCAGAGTCTACTTCTCCTGTACTATAATAAACAGACACAGACTGGACAGCAGAGTCTACTCCTCCTGTACTATAATAACCAGACACAGACAGGACCCCAGAGTCTACTACTCCTGTACTATAAAAAACAGACACAGACTGGACAGCAGGGTCTACTCCTCCTGCACTATAATAACCAGACACAGACAGGACCCCAGAGTCTACTCCTCCTGTACTATAATAACCAGACACAGACAGAACAGCAGAGTCTACATCTCCTGTACTATAATAACCAGACACAGACAGGACCCCAGAGTCTACACCTCCTGTACTATAATAACCAGACACAGACAGGACCCCAGAGTCTACTCCTCCTGTACTATAATAAACAGACACAGACTGGACAGCAGAGTCTACTCCTCCTGTACTATAATAACCAGACACAGACAGGACCCCTGAGTCTACTCCTCCTGTACTATAATAACCAGACACAGACAGGACAGCAGAGTCTACTCCCCCTGTACTATAATAAACAGACACAGACTGGACAGCAGAGTCCACTCCTCCTGTACTGTAATAACCAGACACAGACAGGACCCCAGAGTCTACTCCTCCTGTACTATAATAAACAGACACAGACAGGACCCCAGAGTCTACTCCTCCTGTACTATAATAACCAGACACAAACAAGACCCCCGAGTCTACTCCTCCTGTACTATAATAATCTAACAGACATGACTCCAGAGTCTAATCCTCCTGTACTATAATACCCAGATACAGACAGGACCCCAGAGTCTACTCCTCCTGTACTATAATAACCTGACACAGATAGGAGAGCAGAGTCTACTCCTGTACTATAATTACCAGACACAGACAGGACAGCAGAGTCTACTCCTCCTGTACTATAATAACCAAACACAGACAGGACCCAGTGTCTACTGCCCCTGTACTATAATAACCAGACACAGACAGAACAGCAGAGTCTACTCCTCCTGTACTATAATACCCAGATATAGACAGGACAGGAGAGTCTACTCTTTCTGTACTATAATACCCAGATACAAACAGGACAGCAGAGTCTACTCCTCCTGTACTATAATACCCAGACACAGACAGGACAGCAGAGTCTACTCCTCCTGTACTATAATAACCAGACACAGACAGGACAGCAGAGTCTACTCCTCCTGTACTATAATACCCAGACACAGACAGGACCCCAGAGTCTACTCCTCCTGTACTATAATAAACAGACACAGACTGGACAGCAGAGTCTACTCCTCCTGTACTATAATAACCAGACACAGACAGGACCCCAGAGTCTACTACTCCTGTACTATAAAAAACAGACACAGACTGGACAGCGGGGTCTACTCCTCCTGCACTATAATAACCAGACACAGACAGGACCCCAGAGTCTACTCCTCCTGTACTATAATAACCAGACACAGACAGAACAGCAGAGTCTACATCTCCTGTACTATAATAACCAGACACAGACAGGACCCCAGAGTCTACACCTCCTGTACTATAATAACCAGACACAGACAGGACCCCAGAGTCTACTCCTCCTGTACTATAATAAACAGACACAGACTGGACAGCAGAGTCTACTCCTCCTGTACTATAATAACCAGACACAGACAGGACCCCTGAGTCTACTCCTCCTGTACTATAATAACCAGACACAGACAGGACAGCAGAGTCTACTCCCCCTGTACTATAATAAACAGACACAGACTGGACAGCAGAGTCCACTCCTCCTGTACTGTAATAACCAGACACAGACAGGACCCCAGAGTCTACTCCTCCTGTACTATAATAAACAGACACAGACAGGACCCCAGAGTCTACTCCTCCTGTACTATAATAACCAGACACAAACAAGACCCCCGAGTCTACTCCTCCTGTACTATAATAATCTAACAGACATGACTCCAGAGTCTACTCCTCCTGTACTATATTACCCAGACACAGACAGGCCAGCAGAGTCTACTCCTGTAATATAATAACCAGAAACAGACAGTACCCCGAGTCTGCTCCTCTTGTACTATAATAACCTGACACAGACAGGACAGCAGAGTTTACTCCTGCTGTACTATAATACCCAGATACAGACAGGACAGCAGTCTACTCCGCCTGTACTATAATAACCAGACACAGACAGGACCCCAGAGTCTACTCCTCCTGTACTATAATAACCAGACACAGACAAGACAGCAGAGTCTATTCCACCTGTACTATAATAACCAGACACCGACAGGACCCCAGAGTTTACTCCTCCTGTACTATAATAACCAGACACAGACAGGACATCAGAGTCTACTCCTCCTGTACTATAATAACCAGACCAAGACAGGACCCCAGAGTCTACTCCTCCTGTACTATAATAACCTGACACAGACAGAACAGCAGAGTCTACATCTCCTGTACTATAATAACCAGACACAGACAGGACAGCAGAGTCTACTCCTCCTGTACTATACTACCCAGATACAGAAAGGACCCCAGAGTCTACTCCTCCTGTACTATAATAACCAGACAGACAGGACAGCAGAGTCTACTCCTCCTGTACTATACTACCCAGATACAGAAAGGACCCCAGAGTCTACTCCTCCTGTACTATAATAACCAGACACAGACAGGACAGCAGAGTCTACACCTCCTGTACTATAATAACCAGACACAGACAGGACCCCAGAGTCTACTCCTCCTGTACTATAATAACCAGACACAGACAGGACAGCAGAGTCTACTCCTCCTGTACTATAATACCCAGACACAGACAGGACCCCAGAGTCTACTCCTCCTGTACTATAATAAACAGACACAGACTGGACAGCAGAGTCTACTCCTCCTGTACTTTAATAACCAGACACAGACAGGACAGGAGAGTCTACTCCTCCTGCACTATAATAACCAGACACAGACAGGACCCCAGAGTCTACTACTCCTGTACTATAATAACCAGACACAGACAGGACCCCAGAGTCTACACCTCCTGTACTATAATACCCAGACACAGACAGGACCCCAGAGTCTTCTCCTCCTGTACTATAATAACAAGACACAGACAGGACCCCAGAGTCTACTCCTCCTGTAATAACCAGACACAGACAGGACCCCCGAGTCTACTCCTCCTGTACTATAATAATCTAACAGACAGGACCCCAAAGTCTAATCCTCCTGTACTATAATACCCAGATACAGACAGGACCCCAGAGTCTACTCCTCCTGTACTATAATAACCTGACACAGATAGGAGAGCAGAGTCTACTCCTGTACTATAATTACCAGACATAGACAGGACAGCAGAGTCTACTCTTCCTGTACTATAATAACCAAACACAGACAGGACCCAGTGTCTACTGCCCCTGTACTATAATAACCAGACACAGACAGAACAGCAGAGTCTACTCCTCCTGTACTTTAATACCCAGATACAGACAGGACAGCAGAGTCTACTCCTCCTGTACTATAATAACCAGACACAGACAGGACAGCAGAGTCTACTCCTCCTGTACTATAATACCCAGACACAGACAGGACCCCAGAGTCTACTCCTCCTGTACTATAATAAACAGACACAGACTGGACAGCAGAGTCTACTCCTCCTGTACTATAATAACCAGACACAGACAGGACCCCAGAGTCTACTACTCCTGTACTATAAAAAACAGACACAGACTGGACAGCGGGGTCTACTCCTCCTGCACTATAATAACCAGACACAGACAGGACCCCAGAGTCTACTCCTCCTGTACTATAATAACCAGACACAGACAGAACAGCAGAGTCTACATCTCCTGTACTATAATAACCAGACACAGACAGGACCCCAGAGTCTACACCTCCTGTACTATAATAACCAGACACAGACAGGACCCCAGAGTCTACTCCTCCTGTACTATAATAAACAGACACAGACTGGACAGCAGAGTCTACTCCTCCTGTACTATAATAACCAGACACAGACAGGACCCCTGAGTCTACTCCTCCTGTACTATAATAACCAGACACAGACAGGACAGCAGAGTCTACTCCCCCTGTACTATAATAAACAGACACAGACTGGACAGCAGAGTCCACTCCTCCTGTACTGTAATAACCAGACACAGACAGGACCCCAGAGTCTACTCCTCCTGTACTATAATAAACAGACACAGACAGGACCCCAGAGTCTACTCCTCCTGTACTATAATAACCAGACACAAACAAGACCCCCGAGTCTACTCCTCCTGTACTATAATAATCTAACAGACATGACTCCAGAGTCTACTCCTCCTGTACTATATTACCCAGACACAGACAGGCCAGCAGAGTCTACTCCTGTAATATAATAACCAGAAACAGACAGTACCCCGAGTCTGCTCCTCTTGTACTATAATAACCTGACACAGACAGGACAGCAGAGTTTACTCCTGCTGTACTATAATACCCAGATACAGACAGGACAGCAGTCTACTCCGCCTGTACTATAATAACCAGACACAGACAGGACCCCAGAGTCTACTCCTCCTGTACTATAATAACCAGACACAGACAAGACAGCAGAGTCTATTCCACCTGTACTATAATAACCAGACACCGACAGGACCCCAGAGTTTACTCCTCCTGTACTATAATAACCAGACACAGACAGGACATCAGAGTCTACTCCTCCTGTACTATAATAACCAGACCAAGACAGGACCCCAGAGTCTACTCCTCCTGTACTATAATAACCTGACACAGACAGAACAGCAGAGTCTACATCTCCTGTACTATAATAACCAGACACAGACAGGACAGCAGAGTCTACTCCTCCTGTACTATACTACCCAGATACAGAAAGGACCCCAGAGTCTACTCCTCCTGTACTATAATAACCAGACAGACAGGACAGCAGAGTCTACTCCTCCTGTACTATACTACCCAGATACAGAAAGGACCCCAGAGTCTACTCCTCCTGTACTATAATAACCAGACACAGACAGGACAGCAGAGTCTACACCTCCTGTACTATAATAACCAGACACAGACAGGACCCCAGAGTCTACTCCTCCTGTACTATAATAACCAGACACAGACAGGACAGCAGAGTCTACTCCTCCTGTACTATAATACCCAGACACAGACAGGACCCCAGAGTCTACTCCTCCTGTACTATAATAAACAGACACAGACTGGACAGCAGAGTCTACTCCTCCTGTACTTTAATAACCAGACACAGACAGGACAGGAGAGTCTACTCCTCCTGCACTATAATAACCAGACACAGACAGGACCCCAGAGTCTACTACTCCTGTACTATAATAACCAGACACAGACAGGACCCCAGAGTCTACACCTCCTGTACTATAATACCCAGACACAGACAGGACCCCAGAGTCTTCTCCTCCTGTACTATAATAACAAGACACAGACAGGACCCCAGAGTCTACTCCTCCTGTAATAACCAGACACAGACAGGACCCCCGAGTCTACTCCTCCTGTACTATAATAATCTAACAGACAGGACCCCAAAGTCTAATCCTCCTGTACTATAATACCCAGATACAGACAGGACCCCAGAGTCTACTCCTCCTGTACTATAATAACCTGACACAGATAGGAGAGCAGAGTCTACTCCTGTACTATAATTACCAGACATAGACAGGACAGCAGAGTCTACTCCTCCTGTACTATAATAACCAAACACAGACAGGACCCAGTGTCTACTGCCCCTGTACTATAATAACCAGACACAGACAGAACAGCAGAGTCTACTCCTCCTGTACTTTAATACCCAGATACAGACAGGACAGCAGAGTCTACTCCTCCTGTACTATAATACCCAGATATAGACAGGACAGGAGAGTCTACTCTTTCTGTACTATAATACCCAGATACAAACAGGACAGCAGAGTCTACTCCTCCTGTACTATAATACCCAGACACAGACAGGACAGCAGAGTCTACTCCTCCTGTACTATAATAACCAGACACAGACAGGACAGCAGAGTCTACTCCTCCTGTACTATAATACCCAGACACAGACAGGACCCCAGAGTCTACTCCTCCTGTACTATAATAAACAGACACAGACTGGACAGCAGAGTCTACTCCTCCTGTACTATAATAACCAGACACAGACAGGACCCCAGAGTCTACTACTCCTGTACTATAAAAAACAGACACAGACAGGACAGCAGGGTCTACTCCTCCTGCACTATAATAACCAGACACAGACAGGACCCCAGAGTCTACTCCTCCTGTACTATAATAACCAGACACAGACAGAACAGCAGAGTCTACATCTCCTGTACTATAATAACCAGACACAGACAGGACCCCAGAGTCTACACCTCCTGTACTATAATAACCAGACACAGACAGGACCCCAGAGTCTACTCCTCCTGTACTATAATAAACAGACACAGACTGGACAGCAGAGTCTACTCCTCCTGTACTATAATAACCAGACAGACAGGACCCCTGAGTCTACTCCTCCTGTACTATAATAACTAGACACAGACAGGACAGCAGAATCTACTCCTCCTGTACTATAATAACCAGACACAAACAAGACCCCCGAGTCTACTCCTCCTGTACTATAATAATCTAACAGACATGACTCCAGAGTCTAATCCTCCTGTACTATAATACCCAGATACAGACAGGACCCCAGAGTCTACTCCTCCTGTACTATAATAACCTGACACAGATAGGAGAGCAGAGTCTACTCCTGTACTATAATTACCAGACACAGACAGGACAGCAGAGTCTACTCCTCCTGTACTATAATAACCAAACACAGACAGGACCCAGTGTCTACTGCCCCCGTACTATAATAACCAGACACAGACAGAACAGCAGAGTCTACTCCTCCTGTACTTTAATACCCAGATACAGACAGGACAGCAGAGTCTACTCCTCCTGTACTATAATACCCAGATATAGACAGGACAGGAGAGTCTACTCTTTCTGTACTATAATACCCAGATACAAACAGGACAGCAGAGTCTACTCCTCCTGTACTATAATACCCAGACACAGACAGGACAGCAGAGTCTACTCCTCCTGTACTATAATAACCAGACACAGACAGGACAGCAGAGTCTACTCCTCCTGTACTATAATAACCAGACACAGACAGGACAGCAGAGTCTACTCCTCCTGTACTATAATAACCAGACACAGACAGGACAGCAGAGTCTACTCCTCCTGTACTATAATAACCAGACACAGACAGGACCCCAGAGTCTACTACTCCTGTACTATAAAAAACAGACACAGACTGGACAGCAGGGTCTACTCCTCCTGCACTATAATAACCAGACACAGACAGGACCCCAGAGTCTACTCCTCCTGTACTATAATAACCAGACACAGACAGAACAGCAGAGTCAACATCTCCTGTACTATAATAACCAGACACAGACAGGACCCCAGAGTCTACACCTCCTGTACTATAATAACCAGACACAGACAGGACCCCAGAGTCTACTCCTCCTGTACTATAATAAACAGACACAGACTGGACAGCAGAGTCTACTCCTCCTCTACTATAATAACCAGACACAGACAGGACCCCTGAGTCTACTCCTCCTGTACTATAATAACCAGACACAGACAGGACAGCAGAGTCTACTCCCCCTGTACTATAATAAACAGACACAGACTGGACAGCAGAGTCCACTCCTCCTGTACTGTAATAACCAGACACAGACAGGACCCCAGAGTCTACTCCTCCTGTACTATAATAAACAGACACAGACAGGACCCCAGAGTCTACTCCTCCTGTACTATAATAACCAGACACAAACAAGACCCCCGAGTCTACTCCTCCTGTACTATAATAATCTAACAGACATGACTCCAGAGTCTACTCCTCCTGTACTATATTACCCAGACACAGACAGGCCAGCAGAGTCTACTCCTGTAATATAATAACCAGAAACAGACAGTACCCCGAGTCTGCTCCTCTTGTACAATAATAACACGACACAGACAGGACAGCAGAGTTTACTCCTGCTGTACTATAATACCCAGATACAGACAGGACAGCAGTCTACTCCGCCTGTACTATAATAACCAGACACAGACAGGACCCCAGAGTCTACTCCTCCTGTACTATAATAACCAGACACAGACAAGACAGCAGAGTCTATTCCACCTGTACTATAATAACCAGACACCGACAGGACCCCAGAGTTTACTCCTCCTGTACTATAATAACCAGACACAGACAGGACATCAGAGTCTACTCCTCCTGTACTATAATAACCAGACCAAGACAGGACCCCAGAGTCTACTCCTCCTGTACTATAATAACCTGACACAGACAGAACAGCAGAGTCTACATCTCCTGTACTATGATAACCAGACACAGACAGGACAGCAGAGTCTACTCCTCCTGTACTATACTACCCAGATACAGAAAGGACCCCAGAGTCTACTCCTCCTGTACTATAATAACCAGACAGACAGGACAGCAGAGTCTACTCCTCCTGTACTATACTACCCAGATACAGAAAGGACCCCAGAGTCTACTCCTCCTGTACTATAATAACCAGACACAGACAGGACAGCAGAGTCTACACCTCCTGTACTATAATAACCAGACACAGACAGGACCCCAGAGTCTACTCCTCCTGTACTATAATACCCAGACACAGACAGGACAGCAGAGTCTACTCCTCCTGTACTATAATAACCAGACACAGACAGGACAGCAGAGTCTACTCCTCCTGTACTATAATACCCAGACACAGACAGGACAGCAGAGTCTACTCCTCCTGTACTATAATAACCAGACACAGACAGGACAGCAGAGTCTACTCCTCCTGTACTATAATAACCAGACACAGACAGGACCCCAGAGTCTACTACTCCTGTACTATAAAAAACAGACACAGACTGGACAGCAGGGTCTACTCCTCCTGCACTATAATAACCAGACACAGACAGGACCCCAGAGTCTACTCCTCCTGTACTATAATAACCAGACACAGACAGAACAGCAGAGTCTACATCTCCTGTACTATAATAACCAGACACAGACAGGACCCCAGAGTCTACACCTCCTGTACTATAATAACCAGACACAGACAGGACCCCAGAGTCTACTCCTCCTGTACTATAATAAATAGACACAGACTGGACAGCAGAGTCTACTCCTCCTGTACTATAATAACCAGACACAGACAGGACCCCTGAGTCTACTCCTCCTGTACTATAATAACCAGACACAGACAGGACAGCAGAGTCTACTCCCCCTGTACTATAATAAACAGACACAGACTGGACAGCAGAGTCCACTCCTCCTGTACTGTAATAACCAGACACAGACAGGACCCCAGAGTCTACTCCTCCTGTACTATAATAAACAGACACAGACAGGACCCCAGAGTCTACTCCTCCTGTACTATAATAACCAGACACAAACAAGACCCCCGAGTCTACTCCTCCAGTACTATAATAATCTAACAGACATGACTCCAGAGTCTACTCCTCCTGTACTATACTACCCAGACACAGACAGGCCAGCAGAGTCTACTCCTGTCATATAATAACCAGAAATAGACAGTACCCCGAGTCTGCTCCTCTTGTACTATAATAACCCGACACAGACAGGACAGCAGAGTTTACTCCTGCTGTACTATAATACCCAGATACAGACAGGACAGCAGTCTACTCCGCCTGTACTATAATAACCAGACACAGACAAGACAGCAGAGTCTATTCCACCTGTACTATAATAACCAGACACCGACAGGACCCCAGAGTTTACTCCTCCTGTACTATAATAACCAGACACAGACAGGACATCAGAGTCTACTCCTCCTGTACTATAATAACCAGACCAAGACAGGACCCCAGAGTCTACTCCTCCTGTACTATAATAACCTGACACAGACAGAACAGCAGAGTCTACATCTCCTGTACTATGATAACCAGACACAGACAGGACAGCAGAGTCTACTCCTCCTGTACTATTCTACCCAGATACAGAAAGGACCCCAGAGTCTACTCCTCCTGTACTATAATAACCAGACAGACAGGACAGCAGAGTCTACTCCTCCTGTACTATACTACCCAGATACAGAAAGGACCCCAGAGTCTACTCCTCCTGTACTATAATAACCAGACACAGATAGGAGAGCAGAGTCTACTCCTGTACTATAATTACCAGACACAGACAGGACAGCAGAGTCTACTCCTCCTGTACTATAATAACCAAACACAGACAGGACCCAGTGTCTACTGCCCCTGTACTATAATAACCAGACACAGACAGAACAGCAGAGTCTACTCCTCCTGTACTTTAATACCCAGATACAGACAGGACAGCAGAGTCTACTCCTCCTGTACTATAATACCCAGATATAGACAGGACAGGAGAGTCTACTCTTTCTGTACTATAATACCCAGATACAAACAGGACAGCAGAGTCTACTCCTCCTGTACTATAATACCCAGACACAGACAGGACAGCAGAGTCTACTCCTCCTGTACTATAATAACCAGACACAGACAGGACAGCAGAGTCTACTCCTCCTGTACTATAATACCCAGACACAGACAGGACCCCAGAGTCTACTCCTCCTGTACTATAATAAACAGACACAGACTGGACAGCAGAGTCTACTCCTCCTGTACTATAATAACCAGACACAGACAGGACCCCAGAGTCTACTACTCCTGTACTATAAAAAACAGACACAGACTGGACAGCAGGGTCTACTCCTCCTGCACTATAATAACCAGACACAGACAGGACCCCAGAGTCTACTCCTCCTGTAATATAATAACCAGACACAGACAGAACAGCAGAGTCTACATCTCCTGTACTATAATAACCAGACACAGACAGGACCCCAGAGTCTACACCTCCTGTACTATAATAACCAGACACAGACAGGACCCCAGAGTCTACTCCTCCTGTACTATAATAAACAGACACAGACTGGACAGCAGAGTCTACTCCTCCTGTACTATAATAACCAGACACAGACAGGACCCCTGAGTCTACTCCTCCTGTACTATAATAACCAGACACAGACAGGACAGCAGAGTCTACTCCCCCTGTACTGTAATAAACAGACACAGACTGGACAGCAGAGTCCACTCCTCCTGTACTGTAATAACCAGACACAGACAGGACCCCAGAGTCTACTCCTCCTGTACTATAATAAACAGACACAGACCGGACCCCAGAGTCTACTCCTCCTGTACTATAATAACCAGACACAAACAAGACCCCCGAGTCTACTCCTCCTGTACTATAATAATCTAACAGACATGACTCCAGAGTCTAATCCTCCTGTACTATAATACCCAGATACAGACAGGACCCCAGAGTCTACTCCTCCTGTACTATAATAACCTGACACAGATAGGAGAGCAGAGTCTACTCCTGTACTATAATTACCAGACACAGACAGGACAGCAAAGTCTACTCCTCCTGTACTATAATAACCAAACACAGACAGGACCCAGTGTCTACTGCCCCTGTACTATAATAACCAGACACAGACAGAACAGCAGAGTCTACTCCTCCTGTACTTTAATACCCAGATACAGACAAGACAGCAGAGTCTACTCCTCCTGTACTATAATACCCAGATGTAGACAGGACAGGAGAGTCTACTCTTTCTGTACTATAATACCCAGATACAAACAGGACAGCAGAGTCTACTCCTCCTGTACTATAATACCCAGACACAGACAGGACCCCAGAGTCTACTCATCCTGTACTATAATAACCAGACACTGACAGGACAGCAGAGTCTACTCCTCCTGTACTATAATAACCAGACACAGACAGGAGAGCAGAGTCTACTCCTGTAATATAATAACCAGACACAGACAGGACAGCAGAGTCTACTCCTCCTGTACTATAATAACCAGACACAAACAGGACAGCAGAGTCTACTCCTCCTGTACTATAATAACCAGACACAGACAGGACCCCAGAGTCTACTCCTCCTGTACTATAATAACCAGACACAGACAAGACCCCAGAGTCTACTCCCCCTGTACTATAATAACCAGACACAGACAGGACCCCAGAGTCTACTCCTCCTGTACTATACAAACCAGACACAGACAGGAGCCCAGAGTCTACTCTTCCTGTTCTATAATAACCAAACACAGACAGGATCCCAGAGTCTACTCCTCCTGTACTATAATAACCAGACACAGACAGGACAGCAGAGTCTACTCCTCCTGTACTATAATACCCAGACACAGACAGGACCCCAGAGTCTACTTCTCCTGTACTATAATAAACAGACACAGACTGGACAGCAGAGTCTACTCCTCCTGTACTATAATAACCAGACACAGACAGGACCCCAGAGTCTACTACTCCTGTACTATAAAAAACAGACACAGACTGGACAGCAGGGTCTACTCCTCCTGCACTATAATAACCAGACACAGACAGGACCCCAGAGTCTACTCCTCCTGTACTATAATAACCAGACACAGACAGAACAGCAGAGTCTACATCTCCTGTACTATAATAACCAGACACAGACAGGACCCCAGAGTCTACACCTCCTGTACTATAATAACCAGACACAGACAGGACCCCAGAGTCTACTCCTCCTGTACTATAATAAACAGACACAGACTGGACAGCAGAGTCTACTCCTCCTGTACTATAATAACCAGACACAGACAGGACCCCTGAGTCTACTCCTCCTGTACTATAATAACCAGACACAGACAGGACAGCAGAGTCTACTCCCCCTGTACTATAATAAACAGACACAGACTGGACAACAGAGTCCACTCCTCCTGTACTGTAATAACCAGACACAGACAGGACCCCAGAGTCTACTCCTCCTGTACTATAATAAACAGACACAGACAGGACCCCAGAGTCTACTCCTCCTGTACTATAATAACCAGACACAAACAAGACCCCCGAGTCTACTCCTCCTGTACTATAATAATCTAACAGACATGACTCCAGAGTCTAATCCTCCTGTACTATAATACCCAGATACAGACAGGACCCCAGAGTCTACTCCTCCTGTACTATAATAACCTGACACAGATAGGAGAGCAGAGTCTACTCCTGTACTATAATTACCAGACACAGACAGGACAGCAGAGTCTACTCCTCCTGTACTATAATAACCAAACACAGACAGGACCCAGTGTCTACTGCCCCTGTACTATAATAACCAGACACAGACAGAACAGCAGAGTCTACTCCTCCTGTACTATAATACCCAGATATAGACAGGACAGGAGAGTCTACTCTTTCTGTACTATAATACCCAGATACAAACAGGACAGCAGAGTCTACTCCTCCTGTACTATAATACCCAGACACAGACAGGACAGCAGAGTCTACTCCTCCTGTACTATAATAACCAGACACAGACAGGACAGCAGAGTCTACTCCTCCTGTACTATAATACCCAGACACAGACAGGACCCCAGAGTCTACTCCTCCTGTACTATAATAAACAGACACAGACTGGACAGCAGAGTCTACTCCTCCTGTACTATAATAACCAGACACAGACAGGACCCCAGAGTCTACTACTCCTGTACTATAAAAAACAGACACAGACTGGACAGCAGGGTCTACTCCTCCTGCACTATAATAACCAGACACAGACAGGACCCCAGAGTCTACTCCTCCTGTACTATAATAACCAGACACAGACAGAACAGCAGAGTCTACATCTCCTGTACTATAATAACCAGACACAGACAGGACCCCAGAGTCTACACCTCCTGTACTATAATAACCAGACACAGACAGGACCCCAGAGTCTACTCCTCCTGTACTATAATAAACAGACACAGACTGGACAGCAGAGTCTACTCCTCCTGTACTATAATAACCAGACACAGACAGGACCCCTGAGTCTACTCCTCCTGTACTATAATAACCAGACACAGACAGGACAGCAGAGTCTACTCCCCCTGTACTATAATAAACAGACACAGACTGGACAGCAGAGTCCACTCCTCCTGTACTGTAATAACCAGACACAGACAGGACCCCAGAGTCTACTCCTCCTGTACTATAATAAACAGACACAGACAGGACCCCAGAGTCTACTCCTCCTGTACTATAATAACCAGACACAAACAAGACCCCCGAGTCTACTCCTCCTGTACTATAATAATCTAACAGACATGACTCCAGAGTCTACTCCTCCTGTACTATATTACCCAGACACAGACAGGCCAGCAGAGTCTACTCCTGTAATATAATAACCAGAAACAGACAGTACCCCGAGTCTGCTCCTCTTGTACTATAATAACCTGACACAGACAGGACAGCAGAGTTTACTCCTGCTGTACTATAATACCCAGATACAGACAGGACAGCAGTCTACTCCGCCTGTACTATAATAACCAGACACAGACAGGACCCCAGAGTCTACTCCTCCTGTACTATAATAACCAGACACAGACAAGACAGCAGAGTCTATTCCACCTGTACTATAATAACCAGACACCGACAGGACCCCAGAGTTTACTCCTCCTGTACTATAATAACCAGTCACAGACAGGACATCAGAGTCTACTCCTCCTGTACTATAATAACCAGACCAAGACAGGACCCCAGAGTCTACTCCTCCTGTACTATAATAACCTGACACAGACAGAACAGCAGAGTCTACATCTCCTGTACTATAATAACCAGACACAGACAGGACAGCAGAGTCTACTCCTCCTGTACTATACTACCCAGATACAGAAAGGACCCCAGAGTCTACTCCTCCTGTACTATAATAACCAGACAGACAGGACAGCAGAGTCTACTCCTCCTGTACTATACTACCCAGATACAGAAAGGACCCCAGAGTCTACTCCTCCTGTACTATAATAACCAGACACAGACAGGACAGCAGAGTCTACACCTCCTGTACTATAATAACCAGACACAGACAGGACCCCAGAGTCTACTCCTCCTGTACTATAATAACCAGACACAGACAGGACAGCAGAGTCTACTCCTCCTGTACTATAATACCCAGACACAGACAGGACCCCAGAGTCTACTCCTCCTGTACTATAATAAACAGACACAGACTGGACAGCAGAGTCTACTCCTCCTGTACTTTAATAACCAGACACAGACAGGACAGGAGAGTCTACTCCTCCTGCACTATAATAACCAGACACAGACAGGACCCCAGAGTCTACTACTCCTGTACTATAATAACCAGACACAGACAGGACCCCAGAGTCTACACCTCCTGTACTATAATACCCAGACACAGACAGGACCCCAGAGTCTTCTCCTCCTGTACTATAATAACAAGACACAGACAGGACCCCAGAGTCTACTCCTCCTGTAATAACCAGACACAGACAGGACCCCCGAGTCTACTCCTCCTGTACTATAATAATCTAACAGACAGGACCCCAAAGTCTAATCCTCCTGTACTATAATACCCAGATACAGACAGGACCCCAGAGTCTACTCCTACTGTACTATAATAACCTGACACAGATAGGAGAGCAGAGTCTACTCCTGTACTATAATTACCAGACATAGACAGGACAGCAGAGTCTACTCCTCCTGTACTATAATAACCAAACACAGACAGGACCCAGTGTCTACTGCCCATGTACTATAATAACCAGACACAGACAGAACAGCAGAGTCTACTCCTCCTGTACTTTAATACCCAGATACAGACAGGACAGCAGAGTCTACTCCTCCTGTACTATAATACCCAGATATAGACAGGACAGGAGAGTCTACTCTTTCTGTACTATAATACCCAGATACAAACAGGACAGCAGAGTCTACTCCTCCTGTACTATAATACCCAGACACAGACAGGACAGCAGAGTCTACTCCTCCTGTACTATAATAACCAGACACAGACAGGACAGCAGAGTCTACTCCTCCTGTACTATAATACCCAGACACAGACAGGACCCCAGAGTCTACTCCTCCTGTACTATAATAAACAGACACAGACTGGACAGCAGAGTCTACTCCTCCTGTACTATAATAACCAGACACAGACAGGACCCCAGAGTCTACTACTCCTGTACTATAAAAAACAGACACAGACAGGACAGCAGGGTCTACTCCTCCTGCACTATAATAACCAGACACAGACAGGACCCCAGAGTCTACTCCTCCTGTACTATAATAACCAGACACAGACAGAACAGCAGAGTCTACATCTCCTGTACTATAATAACCAGACACAGACAGGACCCCAGAGTCTACACCTCCTGTACTATAATAACCAGACACAGACAGGACCCCAGAGTCTACTCCTCCTGTACTATAATAAACAGACACAGACTGGACAGCAGAGTCTACTCCTCCTGTACTATAATAACCAGACACAGACAGGACCCCTGAGTCTACTCCTCCTGTACTATAATAACTAGACACAGACAGGACAGCAGAGTCTACTCCTCCTGTACTATAATAACCAGACACAAACAAGACCCCCGAGTCTACTCCTCCTGTACTATAATAATCTAACAGACATGACTCCAGAGTCTAATCCTCCTGTACTATAATACCCAGATACAGACAGGACCCCAGAGTCTACTCCTCCTGTACTATAATAACCTGACACAGATAGGAGAGCAGAGTCTACTCCTGTACTATAATTACCAGACACAGACAGGACAGCAGAGTCTACTCCTCCTGTACTATAATAACCAAACACAGACAGGACCCAGTGTCTACTGCCCCCGTACTATAATAACCAGACACAGACAGAACAGCAGAGTCTACTCCTCCTGTACTTTAATACCCAGATACAGACAGGACAGCAGAGTCTACTCCTCCTGTACTATAATACCCAGATATAGACAGGACAGGAGAGTCTACTCTTTCTGTACTATAATACCCAGATACAAACAGGACAGCAGAGTCTACTCCTCCTGTACTATAATACCCAGACACAGACAGGACAGCAGAGTCTACTCCTCCTGTACTATAATAACCAGACACAGACAGGACAGCAGAGTCTACTCCTCCTGTACTATAATACCCAGACACAGACAGGACAGCAGAGTCTACTCCTCCTGTACTATAATAACCAGACACAGACAGGACAGCAGAGTCTACTCCTCCTGTACTATAATAACCAGACACAGACAGGACCCCAGAGTCTACTACTCCTGTACTATAAAAAACAGACACAGACTGGACAGCAGGGTCTACTCCTCCTGCACTATAATAACCAGACACAGACAGGACCCCAGAGTCTACTCCTCCTGTACTATAATAACCAGACACAGACAGAACAGCAGAGTCAACATCTCCTGTACTATAATAACCAGACACAGACAGGACCCCAGAGTCTACACCTCCTGTACTATAATAACCAGACACAGACAGGACCCCAGAGTCTACTCCTCCTGTACTATAATAAACAGACACAGACTGGACAGCAGAGTCTACTCCTCCTCTACTATAATAACCAGACACAGACAGGACCCCTGAGTCTACTCCTCCTGTACTATAATAACCAGACACAGACAGGACAGCAGAGTCTACTCCCCCTGTACTATAATAAACAGACACAGACTGGACAGCAGAGTCCACTCCTCCTGTACTGTAATAACCAGACACAGACAGGACCCCAGAGTCTACTCCTCCTGTACTATAATAAACAGACACAGACAGGACCCCAGAGTCTACTCCTCCTGTACTATAATAACCAGACACAAACAAGACCCCCGAGTCTACTCCTCCTGTACTATAATAATCTAACAGACATGACTCCAGAGTCTACTCCTCCTGTACTATATTACCCAGACACAGACAGGCCAGCAGAGTCTACTCCTGTAATATAATAACCAGAAACAGACAGTACCCCGAGTCTGCTCCTCTTGTACAATAATAACACGACACAGACAGGACAGCAGAGTTTACTCCTGCTGTACTATAATACCCAGATACAGACAGGACAGCAGTCTACTCCGCCTGTACTATAATAACCAGACACAGACAGGACCCCAGAGTCTACTCCTCCTGTACTATAATAACCAGACACAGACAAGACAGCAGAGTCTATTCCACCTGTACTATAATAACCAGACACCGACAGGACCCCAGAGTTTACTCCTCCTGTACTATAATAACCAGACACAGACAGGACATCAGAGTCTACTCCTCCTGTACTATAATAACCAGACCAAGACAGGACCCCAGAGTCTACTCCTCCTGTACTATAATAACCTGACACAGACAGAGCA
The DNA here is from genome assembly GCF_035609145.1 of Eleutherodactylus coqui. NCBI lineage: Eukaryota > Metazoa > Chordata > Amphibia > Anura > Eleutherodactylidae > Eleutherodactylus > Eleutherodactylus coqui. The sequence continues at coordinate 103,710,962 of NC_089849.1, forward strand.
GCAGAGTCTACATCTCCTGTACTATGATAACCAGACACAGACAGGACAGCAGAGTCTACTCCTCCTGTACTATACTACCCAGATACAGAAAGGACCCCAGAGTCTACTCCTCCTGTACTATAATAACCAGACAGACAGGACAGCAGAGTCTACTCCTCCTGTACTATACTACCCAGATACAGAAAGGACCCCAGAGTCTACTCCTCCTGTACTATAATAACCAGACACAGACAGGACAGCAGAGTCTACACCTCCTGTACTATAATAACCAGACACAGACAGGACCCCAGAGTCTACTCCTCCTGTACTATAATACCCAGACACAGACAGGACAGCAGAGTCTACTCCTCCTGTACTATAATAACCAGACACAGACAGGACAGCAGAGTCTACTCCTCCTGTACTATAATACCCAGACACAGACAGGACAGCAGAGTCTACTCCTCCTGTACTATAATAACCAGACACAGACAGGACAGCAGAGTCTACTCCTCCTGTACTATAATAACCAGACACAGACAGGACCCCAGAGTCTACTACTCCTGTACTATAAAAAACAGACACAGACTGGACAGCAGGGTCTACTCCTCCTGCACTATAATAACCAGACACAGACAGGACCCCAGAGTCTACTCCTCCTGTACTATAATAACCAGACACAGACAGAACAGCAGAGTCTACATCTCCTGTACTATGATAACCAGACACAGACAGGACAGCAGAGTCTACTCCTCCTGTACTATACTACCCAGATACAGAAAGGACCCCAGAGTCTACTCCTCCTGTACTATAATAACCAGACAGACAGGACAGCAGAGTCTACTCCTCCTGTACTATACTACCCAGATACAGAAAGGACCCCAGAGTCTACTCCTCCTGTACTATAATAACCAGACACAGACAGGACAGCAGAGTCTACACCTCCTGTACTATAATAACCAGACACAGACAGGACCCCAGAGTCTACTCCTCCTGTACTATAATACCCAGACACAGACAGGACAGCAGAGTCTACTCCTCCTGTACTATAATAACCAGACACAGACAGGACAGCAGAGTCTACTCCTCCTGTACTATAATACCCAGACACAGACAGGACAGCAGAGTCTACTCCTCCTGTACTATAATAACCAGACACAGACAGGACAGCAGAGTCTACTCCTCCTGTACTATAATAACCAGACACAGACAGGACCCCAGAGTCTACTACTCCTGTACTATAAAAAACAGACACAGACTGGACAGCAGGGTCTACTCCTCCTGCACTATAATAACCAGACACAGACAGGACCCCAGAGTCTACTCCTCCTGTACTATAATAACCAGACACAGACAGAACAGCAGAGTCTACATCTCCTGTACTATAATAACCAGACACAGACAGGACCCCAGAGTCTACACCTCCTGTACTATAATAACCAGACACAGACAGGACCCCAGAGTCTACTCCTCCTGTACTATAATAAATAGACACAGACTGGACAGCAGAGTCTACTCCTCCTGTACTATAATAACCAGACACAGACAGGACCCCTGAGTCTACTCCTCCTGTACTATAATAACCAGACACAGACAGGACAGCAGAGTCTACTCCCCCTGTACTATAATAAACAGACACAGACTGGACAGCAGAGTCCACTCCTCCTGTACTGTAATAACCAGACACAGACAGGACCCCAGAGTCTACTCCTCCTGTACTATAATAAACAGACACAGACAGGACCCCAGAGTCTACTCCTCCTGTACTATAATAACCAGACACAAACAAGACCCCCGAGTCTACTCCTCCAGTACTATAATAATCTAACAGACATGACTCCAGAGTCTACTCCTCCTGTACTATACTACCCAGACACAGACAGGCCAGCAGAGTCTACTCCTGTCATATAATAACCAGAAATAGACAGTACCCCGAGTCTGCTCCTCTTGTACTATAATAACCCGACACAGACAGGACAGCAGAGTTTACTCCTGCTGTACTATAATACCCAGATACAGACAGGACAGCAGTCTACTCCGCCTGTACTATAATAACCAGACACAGACAAGACAGCAGAGTCTATTCCACCTGTACTATAATAACCAGACACCGACAGGACCCCAGAGTTTACTCCTCCTGTACTATAATAACCAGACACAGACAGGACATCAGAGTCTACTCCTCCTGTACTATAATAACCAGACCAAGACAGGACCCCAGAGTCTACTCCTCCTGTACTATAATAACCTGACACAGACAGAACAGCAGAGTCTACATCTCCTGTACTATGATAACCAGACACAGACAGGACAGCAGAGTCTACTCCTCCTGTACTATTCTACCCAGATACAGAAAGGACCCCAGAGTCTACTCCTCCTGTACTATAATAACCAGACAGACAGGACAGCAGAGTCTACTCCTCCTGTACTATACTACCCAGATACAGAAAGGACCCCAGAGTCTACTCCTCCTGTACTATAATAACCAGACACAGATAGGAGAGCAGAGTCTACTCCTGTACTATAATTACCAGACACAGACAGGACAGCAGAGTCTACTCCTCCTGTACTATAATAACCAAACACAGACAGGACCCAGTGTCTACTGCCCCTGTACTATAATAACCAGACACAGACAGAACAGCAGAGTCTACTCCTCCTGTACTTTAATACCCAGATACAGACAGGACAGCAGAGTCTACTCCTCCTGTACTATAATACCCAGATATAGACAGGACAGGAGAGTCTACTCTTTCTGTACTATAATACCCAGATACAAACAGGACAGCAGAGTCTACTCCTCCTGTACTATAATACCCAGACACAGACAGGACAGCAGAGTCTACTCCTCCTGTACTATAATAACCAGACACAGACAGGACAGCAGAGTCTACTCCTCCTGTACTATAATACCCAGACACAGACAGGACCCCAGAGTCTACTCCTCCTGTACTATAATAAACAGACACAGACTGGACAGCAGAGTCTACTCCTCCTGTACTATAATAACCAGACACAGACAGGACCCCAGAGTCTACTACTCCTGTACTATAAAAAACAGACACAGACTGGACAGCAGGGTCTACTCCTCCTGCACTATAATAACCAGACACAGACAGGACCCCAGAGTCTACTCCTCCTGTAATATAATAACCAGACACAGACAGAACAGCAGAGTCTACATCTCCTGTACTATAATAACCAGACACAGACAGGACCCCAGAGTCTACACCTCCTGTACTATAATAACCAGACACAGACAGGACCCCAGAGTCTACTCCTCCTGTACTATAATAAACAGACACAGACTGGACAGCAGAGTCTACTCCTCCTGTACTATAATAACCAGACACAGACAGGACCCCTGAGTCTACTCCTCCTGTACTATAATAACCAGACACAGACAGGACAGCAGAGTCTACTCCCCCTGTACTGTAATAAACAGACACAGACTGGACAGCAGAGTCCACTCCTCCTGTACTGTAATAACCAGACACAGACAGGACCCCAGAGTCTACTCCTCCTGTACTATAATAAACAGACACAGACCGGACCCCAGAGTCTACTCCTCCTGTACTATAATAACCAGACACAAACAAGACCCCCGAGTCTACTCCTCCTGTACTATAATAATCTAACAGACATGACTCCAGAGTCTAATCCTCCTGTACTATAATACCCAGATACAGACAGGACCCCAGAGTCTACTCCTCCTGTACTATAATAACCTGACACAGATAGGAGAGCAGAGTCTACTCCTGTACTATAATTACCAGACACAGACAGGACAGCAAAGTCTACTCCTCCTGTACTATAATAACCAAACACAGACAGGACCCAGTGTCTACTGCCCCTGTACTATAATAACCAGACACAGACAGAACAGCAGAGTCTACTCCTCCTGTACTTTAATACCCAGATACAGACAAGACAGCAGAGTCTACTCCTCCTGTACTATAATACCCAGATGTAGACAGGACAGGAGAGTCTACTCTTTCTGTACTATAATACCCAGATACAAACAGGACAGCAGAGTCTACTCCTCCTGTACTATAATACCCAGACACAGACAGGACAGCAGAGTCTACTCCTCCTGTACTATAATAACCAGACACAGACAGGACAGCAGAGTCTACTCCTCCTGTACTATAATACCCAGACACAGACAGGACCCCAGAGTCTACTCCTCCTGTACTATAATAAACAGACACAGACTGGACAGCAGAGTCTACTCCTCCTGTACTATAATAACCCGACACAGACAGGACCCCAGAGTCTACTCCTCCTGTACTATAATAACCAGACACAGACAGAACAGCAGAGTCTACATCTCCTGTACTATAATAACCAGACACAGACAGGACCCCAGAGTCTACACCTCCTGTACTATAATAACCAGACACAGACAGGACCCCAGAGTCTACTCCTCCTGTACAATAATAAACAGACACAGACTGGACAGCAGAGTCTACTCCTCCTGTACTATAATATCCAGACACAGACAGGACCCCAGAGTCTACTCCTCCTGTACTATAATAACCTGACACAGACAGGACCCCAGAGTCTACTCCTCCTGTACTATAATAACCAGACACAGACAAGACCCCAGAGTCTACTCCCCCTGTACTATAATAACCAGACACAGACAGGACCCCAGAGTCTACTCATCCTGTACTATAATAACCAGACACTGACAGGACAGCAGAGTCTACTCCTCCTGTACTATAATAACCAGACACAGACAGGAGAGCAGAGTCTACTCCTGTAATATAATAACCAGACACAGACAGGACAGCAGAGTCTACTCCTCCTGTACTATAATAACCAGACACAAACAGGACAGCAGAGTCTACTCCTCCTGTACTATAATAACCAGACACAGACAGGACCCCAGAGTCTACTCCTCCTGTACTATAATAACCAGACACAGACAAGACCCCAGAGTCTACTCCCCCTGTACTATAATAACCAGACACAGACAGGACCCCAGAGTCTACTCCTCCTGTACTATACAAACCAGACACAGACAGGAGCCCAGAGTCTACTCTTCCTGTTCTATAATAACCAAACACAGACAGGATCCCAGAGTCTACTCCTCCTGTACTATAATAACCAGACACAGACAGGACAGCAGAGTCTACTCCTCCTGTACTATAATACCCAGACACAGACAGGACCCCAGAGTCTACTTCTCCTGTACTATAATAAACAGACACAGACTGGACAGCAGAGTCTACTCCTCCTGTACTATAATAACCAGACACAGACAGGACCCCAGAGTCTACTACTCCTGTACTATAAAAAACAGACACAGACTGGACAGCAGGGTCTACTCCTCCTGCACTATAATAACCAGACACAGACAGGACCCCAGAGTCTACTCCTCCTGTACTATAATAACCAGACACAGACAGAACAGCAGAGTCTACATCTCCTGTACTATAATAACCAGACACAGACAGGACCCCAGAGTCTACACCTCCTGTACTATAATAACCAGACACAGACAGGACCCCAGAGTCTACTCCTCCTGTACTATAATAAACAGACACAGACTGGACAGCAGAGTCTACTCCTCCTGTACTATAATAACCAGACACAGACAGGACCCCTGAGTCTACTCCTCCTGTACTATAATAACCAGACACAGACAGGACAGCAGAGTCTACTCCCCCTGTACTATAATAAACAGACACAGACTGGACAACAGAGTCCACTCCTCCTGTACTGTAATAACCAGACACAGACAGGACCCCAGAGTCTACTCCTCCTGTACTATAATAAACAGACACAGACAGGACCCCAGAGTCTACTCCTCCTGTACTATAATAACCAGACACAAACAAGACCCCCGAGTCTACTCCTCCTGTACTATAATAATCTAACAGACATGACTCCAGAGTCTAATCCTCCTGTACTATAATACCCAGATACAGACAGGACCCCAGAGTCTACTCCTCCTGTACTATAATAACCTGACACAGATAGGAGAGCAGAGTCTACTCCTGTACTATAATTACCAGACACAGACAGGACAGCAGAGTCTACTCCTCCTGTACTATAATAACCAAACACAGACAGGACCCAGTGTCTACTGCCCCTGTACTATAATAACCAGACACAGACAGAACAGCAGAGTCTACTCCTCCTGTACTATAATACCCAGATATAGACAGGACAGGAGAGTCTACTCTTTCTGTACTATAATACCCAGATACAAACAGGACAGCAGAGTCTACTCCTCCTGTACTATAATACCCAGACACAGACAGGACAGCAGAGTCTACTCCTCCTGTACTATAATAACCAGACACAGACAGGACAGCAGAGTCTACTCCTCCTGTACTATAATACCCAGACACAGACAGGACCCCAGAGTCTACTCCTCCTGTACTATAATAAACAGACACAGACTGGACAGCAGAGTCTACTCCTCCTGTACTATAATAACCAGACACAGACAGGACCCCAGAGTCTACTACTCCTGTACTATAAAAAACAGACACAGACTGGACAGCAGGGTCTACTCCTCCTGCACTATAATAACCAGACACAGACAGGACCCCAGAGTCTACTCCTCCTGTACTATAATAACCAGACACAGACAGAACAGCAGAGTCTACATCTCCTGTACTATAATAACCAGACACAGACAGGACCCCAGAGTCTACACCTCCTGTACTATAATAACCAGACACAGACAGGACCCCAGAGTCTACTCCTCCTGTACTATAATAAACAGACACAGACTGGACAGCAGAGTCTACTCCTCCTGTACTATAATAACCAGACACAGACAGGACCCCTGAGTCTACTCCTCCTGTACTATAATAACCAGACACAGACAGGACAGCAGAGTCTACTCCCCCTGTACTATAATAAACAGACACAGACTGGACAGCAGAGTCCACTCCTCCTGTACTGTAATAACCAGACACAGACAGGACCCCAGAGTCTACTCCTCCTGTACTATAATAAACAGACACAGACAGGACCCCAGAGTCTACTCCTCCTGTACTATAATAACCAGACACAAACAAGACCCCCGAGTCTACTCCTCCTGTACTATAATAATCTAACAGACATGACTCCAGAGTCTACTCCTCCTGTACTATATTACCCAGACACAGACAGGCCAGCAGAGTCTACTCCTGTAATATAATAACCAGAAACAGACAGTACCCCGAGTCTGCTCCTCTTGTACTATAATAACCTGACACAGACAGGACAGCAGAGTTTACTCCTGCTGTACTATAATACCCAGATACAGACAGGACAGCAGTCTACTCCGCCTGTACTATAATAACCAGACACAGACAGGACCCCAGAGTCTACTCCTCCTGTACTATAATAACCAGACACAGACAAGACAGCAGAGTCTATTCCACCTGTACTATAATAACCAGACACCGACAGGACCCCAGAGTTTACTCCTCCTGTACTATAATAACCAGACACAGACAGGACATCAGAGTCTACTCCTCCTGTACTATAATAACCAGACCAAGACAGGACCCCAGAGTCTACTCCTCCTGTACTATAATAACCTGACACAGACAGAACAGCAGAGTCTACATCTCCTGTACTATAATAACCAGACACAGACAGGACAGCAGAGTCTACTCCTCCTGTACTATACTACCCAGATACAGAAAGGACCCCAGAGTCTACTCCTCCTGTACTATAATAACCAGACAGACAGGACAGCAGAGTCTACTCCTCCTGTACTATACTACCCAGATACAGAAAGGACCCCAGAGTCTACTCCTCCTGTACTATAATAACCAGACACAGACAGGACAGCAGAGTCTACACCTCCTGTACTATAATAACCAGACACAGACAGGACCCCAGAGTCTACTCCTCCTGTACTATAATAACCAGACACAGACAGGACAGCAGAGTCTACTCCTCCTGTACTATAATACCCAGACACAGACAGGACCCCAGAGTCTACTCCTCCTGTACTATAATAAACAGACACAGACTGGACAGCAAAGTCTACTCCTCCTGTACTTTAATAACCAGACACAGACAGGACAGGAGAGTCTACTCCTCCTGCACTATAATAACCAGACACAGACAGGACCCCAGAGTCTACTACTCCTGTACTATAATAACCAGACACAGACAGGACCCCAGAGTCTACACCTCCTGTACTATAATACCCAGACACAGACAGGACCCCAGAGTCTTCTCCTCCTGTACTATAATAACAAGACACAGACAGGACCCCAGAGTCTACTCCTCCTGTAATAACCAGACACAGACAGGACCCCCGAGTCTACTCCTCCTGTACTATAATAATCTAACAGACAGGACCCCAAAGTCTAATCCTCCTGTACTATAATACCCAGATACAGACAGGACCCCAGAGTCTACTCCTACTGTACTATAATAACCTGACACAGATAGGAGAGCAGAGTCTACTCCTGTACTATAATTACCAGACATAGACAGGACAGCAGAGTCTACTCCTCCTGTACTATAATAACCAAACACAGACAGGACCCAGTGTCTACTGCCCATGTACTATAATAACCAGACACAGACAGAACAGCAGAGTCTACTCCTCCTGTACTTTAATACCCAGATACAGACAGGACAGCAGAGTCTACTCCTCCTGTACTATAATACCCAGATATAGACAGGACAGGAGAGTCTACTCTTTCTGTACTATAATACCCAGATACAAACAGGACAGCAGAGTCTACTCCTCCTGTACTATAATACCCAGACACAGACAGGACAGCAGAGTCTACTCCTCCTGTACTATAATAACCAGACACAGACAGGACAGCAGAGTCTACTCCTCCTGTACTATAATACCCAGACACAGACAGGACCCCAGAGTCTACTCCTCCTGTACTATAATAAACAGACACAGACTGGACAGCAGAGTCTACTCCTCCTGTACTATAATAACCAGACACAGACAGGACCCCAGAGTCTACTACTCCTGTACTATAAAAAACAGACACAGACAGGACAGCAGGGTCTACTCCTCCTGCACTATAATAACCAGACACAGACAGGACCCCAGAGTCTACTCCTCCTGTACTATAATAACCAGACACAGACAGAACAGCAGAGTCTACATCTCCTGTACTATAATAACCAGACACAGACAGGACCCCAGAGTCTACACCTCCTGTACTATAATAACCAGACACAGACAGGACCCCAGAGTCTACTCCTCCTGTACTATAATAAACAGACACAGACTGGACAGCAGAGTCTACTCCTCCTGTACTATAATAACCAGACACAGACAGGACCCCTGAGTCTACTCCTCCTGTACTATAATAACTAGACACAGACAGGACAGCAGAGTCTACTCCTCCTGTACTATAATAACCAGACACAAACAAGACCCCCGAGTCTACTCCTCCTGTACTATAATAATCTAACAGACATGACTCCAGAGTCTAATCCTCCTGTACTATAATACCCAGATACAGACAGGACCCCAGAGTCTACTCCTCCTGTACTATAATAACCTGACACAGATAGGAGAGCAGAGTCTACTCCTGTACTATAATTACCAGACACAGACAGGACAGCAGAGTCTACTCCTCCTGTACTATAATAACCAAACACAGACAGGACCCAGTGTCTACTGCCCCCGTACTATAATAACCAGACACAGACAGAACAGCAGAGTCTACTCCTCCTGTACTTTAATACCCAGATACAGACAGGACAGCAGAGTCTACTCCTCCTGTACTATAATACCCAGATATAGACAGGACAGGAGAGTCTACTCTTTCTGTACTATAATACCCAGATACAAACAGGACAGCAGAGTCTACTCCTCCTGTACTATAATACCCAGACACAGACAGGACAGCAGAGTCTACTCCTCCTGTACTATAATAACCAGACACAGACAGGACAGCAGAGTCTACTCCTCCTGTACTATAATACCCAGACACAGACAGGACAGCAGAGTCTACTCCTCCTGTACTATAATAACCAGACACAGACAGGACAGCAGAGTCTACTCCTCCTGTACTATAATAACCAGACACAGACAGGACCCCAGAGTCTACTACTCCTGTACTATAAAAAACAGACACAGACTGGACAGCAGGGTCTACTCCTCCTGCACTATAATAACCAGACACAGACAGGACCCCAGAGTCTACTCCTCCTGTACTATAATAACCAGACACAGACAGAACAGCAGAGTCAACATCTCCTGTACTATAATAACCAGACACAGACAGGACCCCAGAGTCTACACCTCCTGTACTATAATAACCAGACACAGACAGGACCCCAGAGTCTACTCCTCCTGTACTATAATAAACAGACACAGACTGGACAGCAGAGTCTACTCCTCCTCTACTATAATAACCAGACACAGACAGGACCCCTGAGTCTACTCCTCCTGTACTATAATAACCAGACACAGACAGGACAGCAGAGTCTACTCCCCCTGTACTATAATAAACAGACACAGACTGGACAGCAGAGTCCACTCCTCCTGTACTGTAATAACCAGACACAGACAGGACCCCAGAGTCTACTCCTCCTGTACTATAATAAACAGACACAGACAGGACCCCAGAGTCTACTCCTCCTGTACTATAATAACCAGACACAAACAAGACCCCCGAGTCTACTCCTCCTGTACTATAATAATCTAACAGACATGACTCCAGAGTCTACTCCTCCTGTACTATATTACCCAGACACAGACAGGCCAGCAGAGTCTACTCCTGTAATATAATAACCAGAAACAGACAGTACCCCGAGTCTGCTCCTCTTGTACAATAATAACACGACACAGACAGGACAGCAGAGTTTACTCCTGCTGTACTATAATACCCAGATACAGACAGGACAGCAGTCTACTCCGCCTGTACTATAATAACCAGACACAGACAGGACCCCAGAGTCTACTCCTCCTGTACTATAATAACCAGACACAGACAAGACAGCAGAGTCTATTCCACCTGTACTATAATAACCAGACACCGACAGGACCCCAGAGTTTACTCCTCCTGTACTATAATAACCAGACACAGACAGGACATCAGAGTCTACTCCTCCTGTACTATAATAACCAGACCAAGACAGGACCCCAGAGTCTACTCCTCCTGTACTATAATAACCTGACACAGACAGAGCAGCAGAGTCTACATCTCCTGTACTATGATAACCAGACACAGACAGGACAGCAGAGTCTACTCCTCCTGTACTATACTACCCAGATACAGAAAGGACCCCAGAGTCTACTCCTCCTGTACTATAATAACCAGACAGACAGGACAGCAGAGTCTACTCCTCCTGTACTATACTACCCAGATACAGAAAGGACCCCAGAGTCTACTCCTCCTGTACTATAATAACCAGACACAGACAGGACAGCAGAGTCTACACCTCCTGTACTATAATAACCAGACACAGACAGGACCCCAGAGTCTACTCCTCCTGTACTATAATACCCAGACACAGACAGGACAGCAGAGTCTACTCCTCCTGTACTATAATAACCAGACACAGACAGGACAGCAGAGTCTACTCCTCCTGTACTATAATACCCAGACACAGACAGGACAGCAGAGTCTACTCCTCCTGTACTATAATAACCAGACACAGACAGGACAGCAGAGTCTACTCCTCCTGTACTATAATAACCAGACACAGACAGGACCCCAGAGTCTACTACTCCTGTACTATAAAAAACAGACACAGACTGGACAGCAGGGTCTACTCCTCCTGCACTATAATAACCAGACACAGACAGGACCCCAGAGTCTACTCCTCCTGTACTATAATAACCAGACACAGACAGAACAGCAGAGTCTACATCTCCTGTACTATAATAACCAGACACAGACAGGACCCCAGAGTCTACACCTCCTGTACTATAATAACCAGACACAGACAGGACCCCAGAGTCTACTCCTCCTGTACTATAATAAACAGACACAGACTGGACAGCAGAGTCTACTCCTCCTGTACTATAATAACCAGACACAGACAGGACCCCTGAGTCTACTCCTCCTGTACTATAATAACCAGACACAGACAGGACAGCAGAGTCTACTCCCCCTGTACTATAATAAACAGACACAGACTGGACAGCAGAGTCCACTCCTCCTGTACTGTAATAACCAGACACAGACAGGACCCCAGAGTCTACTCCTCCTGTACTATAATAAACAGACACAGACAGGACCCCAGAGTCTACTCCTCCTGTACTATAATAACCAGACACAAACAAGACCCCCGAGTCTACTCCTCCAGTACTATAATAATCTAACAGACATGACTCCAGAGTCTACTCCTCCTGTACTATATTACCCAGACACAGACAGGCCAGCAGAGTCTACTCCTGTAATATAATAACCAGAAACAGACAGTACCCCGAGTCTGCTCCTCTTGTACTATAATAACCCGACACAGACAGGACAGCAGAGTTTACTCCTGCTGTACTATAATACCCAGATACAGACAGGACAGCAGTCTACTCCGCCTGTACTATAATAACCAGACACAGACAAGACAGCAGAGTCTATTCCACCTGTACTATAATAACCAGACACCGACAGGACCCCAGAGTCTACTCCTCCTGTACTATAATAAACAGACACAGACTGGACAGCAGAGTCTACTCCTCCTGTACTATAATAACTGTCAGAACCTGTAACTCTCGGGGCCGCCGTGCCCGCACCACCGGTCCTGCCACCCGGGCTACAGGAGTGCGGCGTAGGGGAGCCCCGGTTCTGGTGATCTCCCCGGGCCGCTGTAAGACTGGTCGCCGCCGGGTTGCTAGGGAGGCAGCTGGTGCTTCTAGTCACTTGACTACCAGGCTGGCTTCCCTAGTAACGGTCTGTGCTGCAAGACTGGGGGCGTGCCCCCAGCACCTCCCTGATTAGCCCTGCTGCTGTCAGGCTCCCCGCCCCAATCAGCTTCTGGGGCGGGAGCACTGACAGCATTTAAATATGTGTGTTTTCCTGTCAGGCGTTGCCAGTGTTAGTTTGGTTCTCCAGCTGCACCCGCGTTTATCCTGACTGCTCTTGTGACCTCGGCTTTTCTGACACCTGCTTTTGGACTTGACTACGTTTTGCCTGACCCCTCTGTACTGCGTACCCTCTTGTTGCCTACCCGGATTGTCTGACCATTCTACCGTTGTTTGTCTCAGTGTCTGTTTGTCTCCCGTGTCCCGCTTCCCTAGTGAGGGTAGGGACCGTCGCCCAGTTGTCGCCCTGGGGGTTAGCCCAGGGGGGCAAGTAGGCAGGGACAGGGGTTGCGGGATATCTCAGGGACCCCCATATCCCGGACACTGTCCTGACAGTAACACTGGCCGAACGAAGGTCAGACCCTTGCATCCGCCCGGCGACTTTGAGCCCCTCGATGGAGGCCGTGGCGGCTGTAGCGAACCAGGTCCAGGTCCTTACGACCCTTGCCCAGGACCTAACCGCCCGCTTGCAGCCACGGGAGCAAGTGGCAGCTGCAGGCCCCATGCAGCCCCCGTCCGCTCCAGGAACAATGTCAGAACCTCGAGCCACGCTTCCGGATTGCTTCTCCGGAGAGAGAGATCAGTTTTTTGCATTTAGGGAGAGCTGCAAGCTCTACTTTGATCTCCGCCCCCACTCCTCTGGTACTGAATACCAGAAAGTGGGAATCGTAATTACCCGCCTGAGGGGAGAGCCCCAAAATTGGGCTTTCTCGCTACCAGCTGGCTCTCCAGCCCGACTATCCCTTGACGCCTTTTTTTCCGCCCTGGGTCAAATTTATGACGAACCCGACCGGGCGGGCTACGCAGTCTCCAAACTTCTGGCCCTGCGCCAGGGTTGTAAGATGGCGGAGGACTACTGTTCCCAATTTCGTCAACATTGTACGGAATCCCGGTGGAACGATGCCGCCCTAAAAGACTTATTTTTGACCGGCCTGTCTGAGGGTCTCAAGGACCTACTTGTGGCCCACCCAGAGCCTAGAACTCTGGAGCAAGCCATGTCGCTGGCTATTCGAGCCGACCGACGTTTGAGGGCCAGACACGCCGCTCGGACCACCCCACTCCCCACGTCTACTTCTTCGACTGACCCGACCTTTTACCCTCCCACCACCGAGGCCATGGAGCTGGGAGCCATGACCCCCAAGCAACGACGGGAACACCGCCTGAAGAAGAACCTCTGCTTCTACTGTGGGGAGCCGGGTCACCGCATTGCTACCTGCGCTAAGAAGCCACGGCAGGAAGAACTCCCGCTCCTAGGCAGTTGTCGGGGGGACTGTCTAGGAGCCAAGGTACTCCCTGTGTTGTCCAAGATGTTAGTGCCTTGCACCCTAGAATTTCATGCTTTCCACCGTACGGGGCAAGCCTTTGTTGATTCTGGGGCTGCGGCTAATTTCGTTAACTTTAATTTCGTTGCTCAACTGTCCGGAGTTTTGTTACGTTTAGAGACTCCGATTCTGGTTTCAGGAGTGGACTCCACTCCATTGCAAGCAGGGGTGGTTAATCTGGTTACCCCTGAAGTAAGGTTTACGATAGGAGCCTTACACGTGGAAACCTGCACCTTTCTAGTGATGAGAGATTTGTCTGTGGACGTCGTCCTAGGCCTCCCCTGGCTCCGGGAGCACAACCCGGTAGTAAATTGGGACACGTTGGAACTGGTAAGGTGGGGTCCCCGCTGTGTCAACCACCTTTGTGCGGTGAAGGTGGGAATCTCCACCTGCGAGGGGAGCCCCCTACCAGAATACCTCTCCGAGTTTTCTGACGTGTTCTCCAAACAGTTATCTGAAGCTCTGCCCCCTCATAGGGAATGGGACTGTAAAATAGACTTGATTCCTGGGGCCAAACTTCCTAAGGGCCGCATTTATAACGTTACGGTCCCAGAGAGAGAATCCATGAGGGACTACATCCACGACAGTCTGGCCAAGGGGCACATCCGGCCCTCAGAATCCCCGGTGGGTGCCGGGTTTTTCTTCGTTGAGAAGAAGGATGGGGGTCTCCGGCCCTGTATTGACTATAGAGAGCTAAATAAAATCACAGTCCGAAACCAGTATGCTCTTCCACTCATTCCTGACCTCCTCAACCAGGTCGCTGGTGCCCGATGGTTTTCCAAACTTGATCTCAGGGGAGCATACAACCTCATCCGCATTCGGGAAGGGGATGAGTGGAAAACCGCCTTCAATACGCCCCTCGGGCATTTTGAATACCTAGTTATGCCTTTTGGATTGTGTAACGCCCCCGCCATTTTTCAGGGGTACATGAACTCAGTGTTTCAGGATATCATGGGGGTGTTCGTGGTTGTATATCTAGACGACATTTTGATTTTTTCCTCCGACTTGCCGAGTCACCATACTCACGTTCAGACTGTGCTAGCTCGACTCAGACATAACAAGCTGTTTGCTAAACTCGAGAAATGTGTTTTCGGGGTACAAAAGATATCATTTTTGGGGTATATCATCACGCCATGCGACTTCCAGATGGATCCTGAAAAGGTGAAGGCCATCACGGAGTGGGCCCAGCCAGGATCGTTGAAAGCCCTTCAACGCTTCCTCGGCTTCGCCAACTACTATCGCAAATTCATTAAAGACTTCTCCGTGGTGGCTAAACCTCTAACGGACCTCACCAGAAAGGGGGCAGATGTGAGGACCTGGTCTTCTGAGGCTCTGAGGGCCTTCGATACCCTAAAGGCGGCGTTCTCTTCTGCACCTGTCCTAGTACAACCGGATCTGTCCAGCCCTTTTGTGGTGGAGGTAGATGCCTCTGAGTTTGGTGTGGGAGCGGTACTGTCCCAAGGTCCCTCCACTCTCACCAACCTTAGACCGTGTGCCTATTTTTCTAGGAAGTTTTCTTCCACCGAACGGAACTATGATATAGGCAACCGGGAATTGCTGGCGATTAAGTGGGCTTTCGAAGAGTGGAGGCATTTTTTGGAAGGAGCCCATCACCAGATCACGGTACTCACAGACCATAAAAACCTCACCTATCTAGATTCCGCTAAGAGGTTAAATGCTCGGCAAGCCCGCTGGGCCTTGTTTTTCTCTCGGTTCAATTTTATTGTTACCTATAGACCCGGTTCTAAGAATGTCAAGGCTGATGCCCTGTCTAGGAGTTTTGGTTCTCCGGAACCTTCCGAGCCGGAGCCTGAGAGCATTCTCTCCCCTGGGGTGGTCCTCGCTGCTGTCTCCTCCGACCTTTCACCTCTCATTCACGCCGCTCAACAATCTGCTCCTGAAGCCCTTCCGGAAGGTAAATTATTTGTCCCGTTGTCACTGAGATTGAAAGTGTTAGAGGAGACACATGCTTCAGTCCTAGCTGGACACCCCGGCATCAGGGGTACTCTGGAGTTAGCGGCCAGACTCTATTGGTGGCCGCACATGGCCAAGGATGTACGGGTATTTGTGTCCGCGTGCCCGGTTTGCGCAAGGGGGAAGAATCTCAGGAGACGTCCTGAGGGGCCTCTTCTGCCCTTGCCCATTCCGTCCAGGCCATGGTCCCATTTGTCCATGGATTTTATTACTGATCTGCCATCCTCGCTGGGGAATACGGTCATTTGGGTAATAGTTGACCGTTTCTCTAAAATGTCTCATTTTGTTCCGCTTGGCAAGTTGCCTAACGCCAAACTTTTGTCTGAGATGTTCATCAAGGAGATTGTTCGGTTACATGGGATCCCCGAGGATATTGTGTCAGATAGAGGGGTTCAGTTCGTCGCTCGCTTCTGGCGAGCCTTCTGTAAAAATCTAAACGTTAATTTGTCCTTTTCCTCCGCTTTCCATCCCGAGAGTAACGGACAAACGGAACGGATGAATCAAGAACTTATCCAGTATCTGCGACTGTTTGTCTCTGATAACCAGTATCAGTGGGCCAACTACTTACCTCTCGCCGAATTTGCTATTAACAACCATGGTAACTCGTCGACCCAACTATCACCTTTTTTTTGTAACTATGGGTTTCATCCCCGGTTCTCGCTTTCTACTCCTTTTGTCTCGAACAATCCGGCCGCTGACATATCCGCTGAAGAACTGTGCACAGTTTGGGCCCAGGTTCGTAAGAACCTTCAGGGTTCCCAAGAGAAACTGCGTAAATACGCAAATAAAAGACGTACTATCTCTGCACCTTTTGTGGTCGGGGAGCAGGTTTTATTATCATCCAAGAATCTGAGACTTAAGGTTCCCTCCCTGAAACTTGCTCCCCGGTTCATTGGCCCATTTACGGTTTCTCAGGTTATCAACCCGGTGTCATATAAGTTGGCACTTCCTGACCCCTGGAAGGTCCACAAGGTTTTTCACAAGAACTTGCTTAAGAAGTATGTGACTCCAGTTCTCCCCACCCAGAACCCGCCTCCTCCCTCTCTGGTACAGGGGGAACTGGAGTATGAAGTAGAAAGGCTGGTGGATGCCCGACGGGTTAGAGGTGGGCTGCAGTACCTGGTCCACTGGAGAGGATTTGGCCCTGAGGATAGGACGTGGGTCCCTGCCAGGGACGTTCATGCGCCACGCCTAGTCCAGTCATTCCACAGGGCTTTCCCGCTTAAGCCCGCACCGGGCCATGGGGGTCCGGTGTCCCCCCGTAGAAGGGGGGGTACTGTCAGAACCTGTAACTCTCGGGGCCGCCGTGCCCGCACCACCGGTCCTGCCACCCGGGCTACAGGAGTGCGGCGTAGGGGAGCCCCGGTTCTGGTGATCTCCCCGGGCCGCTGTAAGACTGGTCGCCGCCGGGTTGCTAGGGAGGCAGCTGGTGCTTCTAGTCACTTGACTACCAGGCTGGCTTCCCTAGTAACGGTCTGTGCTGCAAGACTGGGGGCGTGCCCCCAGCACCTCCCTGATTAGCCCTGCTGCTGTCAGGCTCCCCGCCCCAATCAGCTTCTGGGGCGGGAGCACTGACAGCATTTAAATATGTGTGTTTTCCTGTCAGGCGTTGCCAGTGTTAGTTTGGTTCTCCAGCTGCACCCGCGTTTATCCTGACTGCTCTTGTGACCTCGGCTTTTCTGACACCTGCTTTTGGACTTGACTACGTTTTGCCTGACCCCTCTGTACTGCGTACCCTCTTGTTGCCTACCCGGATTGTCTGACCATTCTACCGTTGTTTGTCTCAGTGTCTGTTTGTCTCCCGTGTCCCGCTTCCCTAGTGAGGGTAGGGACCGTCGCCCAGTTGTCGCCCTGGGGGTTAGCCCAGGGGGGCAAGTAGGCAGGGACAGGGGTTGCGGGATATCTCAGGGACCCCCATATCCCGGACACTGTCCTGACAATAACCAGACACAGACAGGACCCCAGAGTCTACTACTCCTGTACTATAAAAAACAGACACAGACTGGACAGCAGAGTCTACTCCTCCTGCACTATAATAACCAGACACAGACAGGACCCCAGAGTCTACTCCTCCTGTAGTATAATAACCAGACACAGACAGAACAGCAGAGTCTACATCTCCTGTACTATAATAACCAGACACAGACAGGACTCCAGAGTCTACACCTCCTGTACTATAATACCCATACACAGACAGGACCCCGAGTCTAGTCCTCCTGTACTATAATAACCAGACACAGACAAGACAGCAGAGTCTATTCCACCTGTACTATAATAAACAGACAAAGACTGGACAGCAGAGTCTACTCCTCCTGTACTATAATAGCCAGACACAGACAGGAC
This sequence comes from Eleutherodactylus coqui, assembly GCF_035609145.1. Lineage (NCBI taxonomy): Eukaryota > Metazoa > Chordata > Amphibia > Anura > Eleutherodactylidae > Eleutherodactylus > Eleutherodactylus coqui. The sequence goes on from NC_089849.1 coordinate 103,729,553, forward strand.
CCCAAAGTCTACTACTCCTGTACTATAATAAACAGACACAGACTGGACAGCAGAGTCTACTCCTCCTGCACTATAATAACCAGACACAGACAGGACCCCAGAGTCTACTCCTCCTGTACTATAATAACCAGACACAGACAGAACAGCAGAGTCTACATCTCCTGTACTATAATAACCAGACACAGACAGGACTCCAGAGTCTACACCTCCTATACTATAATAACCATACACAGACAGGACCCCGAGTCTAGTCCTCCTGTACTATAATAACCAGACACAGACAAGACAGCAGAGTCTATTCCACCTGTACTATAATAACCAGACACCGACAGGACCCCAGAGTTTACTCCTCCTGTACTATAATAACCAGACACAGACAGGACATCAGAGTCTACTCCTCCTGTACTATAATAACCAGACCAAGACAGGACCCCAGAGTCTACTCCTCCTGTACTATAATAACCTGACACAGACAGAACAGCAGAGTCTACATCTCCTGTACTATAATAACCAGACACAGACAGGACAGCAGAGTCTACTCCTCCTGTACTATACTACCCAGATACAGAAAGGACCCCAGAGTCTACTCCTCCTGTACTATAATAACCAGACAGACAGGACAGCAGAGTCTACTCCTCCTGTACTATACTACCCAGATACAGAAAGGACCCCAGAGTCTACTCCTCCTGTACTATAATAACCAGACACAGACAGGACAGCAGAGACTACACCTCCTGTACTATAATAACCAGACACAGACAGGACCCCAGAGTCTACTCCTCCTGTACTATAATAACCAGACACAGACAGGACAGCAGAGTCTACTCCTCCTGTACTATAATACCCAGACACAGACAGGACCCCAGAGTCTACTCCTCCTGTACTATAATAAACAGACACAGACTGGACAGCAGAGTCTACTCCTCCTGTACTTTAATAACCAGACACAGACAGGACAGCAGGGTCTACTCCTCCTGCACTATAATAACCAGACACAGACAGGACCCCAGAGTCTACTACTCCTGTACTATAATAACCAGACACAGACAGGACCCCAGAGTCTACACCTCCTGTACTATAATACCCAGACACAGACAGGACCCCAGAGTCTTCTCCTCCTGTACTATAATAACCAGACACAGACAGGACCCCAGAGTCTACTCCTCCTGTAATAACCAGACACAGACAGGACCCCCGAGTCTACTCCTCCTGTACTATAATAATCTAACAGACAGGACCCCAAAGTCTAATCCTCCTGTACTATAATACCCAGATACAGACAGGACCCCAGAGTCTACTCCTCCTGTACTATAATAACCTGACACAGATAGGAGAGCAGAGTCTACTCCTGTACTATAATTACCAGACACAGACAGGACAGCAGAGTCTACTCCTCCTGTACTATAATAACCAAACACAGACAGGACCCAGTGTCTACTGCCCCTGTACTATAATAACCAGACACAGACAGAACAGCAGAGTCTACTCCTCCTGTACTTTAATACCCAGATACAGACAGGACAGCAGAGTCTACTCCTCCTGTACTATAATAAACAGACACAGACTGGACAGCAGAGTCCACTCCTCCTGTACTGTAATAACCAGACACAGACAGGACCCCAGACTCTACTCCTCCTGTACTATAATAAACAGACACAGACAGGACCCCAGAGTCTACTCCCCCTGTACTATAATAACCAGACACAAACAAGACCCCCGAGTCTACTCCCCCTGTACTATAATAATCTAACAGACATGACTCCAGAGTCTAATCCTCCTGTACTATAATACCCAGATACAGACAGGACCCCAGAGTCTACTCCTCCTGTACTATAATAACCTGACACAGATAGGAGAGCAGAGTCTACTCCTGTACTATAATTACCAGACACAGACAGGACAGCAGAGTCTACTCCTCCTGTACTATAATAACCAAACACAGACAGGACCCAGTGTCTACTGCCCCTGTACTATAATAACCAGACACAGACAGAACAGCAGAGTCTACTCCTCCTGTACTTTAATACCCAGAAACAGACAGGACAGCAGAGTCTACTCCTCCTGTACTATAATACCCAGATATAGACAGGACAGGAGAGTCTACTCTTTCTGTACTATAATACCCAGATACAAACAGGACAGCAGAGTCTACTCCTCCTGTACTATAATACCCAGACACAGACAGGACAGCAGAGTCTACTCCTCCTGTACTATAATAACCAGACACAGACAGGACAGCAGAGTCTACTCCTCCTGTACTATAATACCCAGACACAGACAGGACCCCAGAGTCTACTCCTCCTGTACTATAATAAACAGACACAGACTGGACAGCAGAGTCTACTCCTCCTGTACTATAATAACCAGACACAGACAGGACCCCAGAGTCTACTACTCCTGTACTATAAAAAACAGACACAGACTGGACAGCAGGGTCTACTCCTCCTGCACTATAATAACCAGACACAGACAGGACCCCAGAGTCTACTCCTCCTGTACTATAATAACCAGACACAGACAGAACAGCAGAGTCTACATCTCCTGTACTATAATAACCAGACACAGACAGGACCCCAGAGTCTACACCTCCTGTACTATAATAACCAGACACAGACAGGACCCCAGAGTCTACTCCTCCTGTACTATAATAAACAGACACAGACTGGATAGCAGAGTCTACTCCTCCTGTACTATAATAACCAGACACAGACAGGACCCCTGAGTCTACTCCTCCTGTACTATAATAACCAGACACAGACAGGAAAGCAGAGTCTACTCCCCCTGTACTATAATAAACAGACACAGACTGGACAGCAGAGTCCACTCCTCCTGTACTGTAATAACCAGACACAGACAGGACCGCAGAGTCTACTCCTCCTGTACTATAATAAACAGACACAGACAGGACCCCAGAGTCTACTCCTCCTGTACTATAATAACCAGACACAAACAAGACCCCCGAGTCTACTCCTCCTGTACTATAATAATCTAACAGACATGACTCCAGAGTCTAATCCTCCTGTACTATAATACCCAGATACAGACAGGACCCCAGAGTCTACTCCTCCTGTACTATAATAACCTGACACAGATAGGAGAGCAGAGTCTACTCCTGTACTATAATTACCAGACGCAGACAGGACAGCAGAGTCTACTCCTCCTGTACTATAATAACCAAACACAGACAGGACCCAGTGTCTACTGCCCCTGTACTATAATAACCAGACACAGACAGAACAGCAGAGTCTACTCCTCCTGTACTTTAATACCCAGATACAGACAGGACAGCAGAGTCTACTCCTCCTGTACTATAATACCCAGATATAGACAGGACAGGAGAGTCTACTCTTTCTGTACTATAATACCCAGATACAAACAGGACAGCAGAGTCTACTCCTCCTGTACTATAATACCCAGACACAGACAGGACAGCAGTCTACTCCTCCTGTACTATAATAACCAGACACAGACAGGACAGCAGAGTCTACTCCTCCTGTACTATAATACCCAGACACAGACAGGACCCCAGAGTCTACTCCTCCTGTACTATAATAAACAGACACAGACTGGACAGCAGAGTCTACTCCTCCTGTACTATAATAACCAGACACAGACAGGACCCCAGAGTCTACTACTCCTGTACTATAAAAAACAGACACAGACTGGACAGCAGGGTCTACTCCTCCTGCACTATAATAACCAGACACAGAAAGGACCCCAGAGTCTACTCCTCCTGTACTATAATAACCAGACACAGACAGAACAGCAGAGTCTACATCTCCTGTACTATAATAACCAGACACAGACAGGACCCCAGAGTCTACACCTCCTGTACTATAATAACCAGACACAGACAGGACCCCAGAGTCTACTCCTCCTGTACTATAATAAACAGACACAGACTGGACAGCAGAGTCTACTCCTCCTGTACTATAATAACCAGACACAGACAGGACCCCTGAGTCTACTCCTCCTGTACTATAATACCCAGATACAGACAGGACAGGAGAGTCCAATCTTTCTGTACTATAATACCCAGATACAAACAGGACAGCAGAGTCTACTCCTCCTGTACTATAATACCCAGACACAGACAGGACAGCAGAGTCTACTCCTCCTGTACTATAATAACCAGACACAGACAGGACAGCAGAGTCTACTCCTCCTGTACTATAATACCCAGACACAGACAGGACCCCAGAGTCTACTCCTCCTGTACTATAATAAACAGACACAGACTGGACAGCAGAGTCTACTCCTCCTGTACTATAATAACCAGACACAGACAGGACCCCAGAGTCTACTACTCCTGTACTATAAAAAACAGACACAGACTGGACAGCAGGGTCTACTCCTCCTGCACTATAATAACCAGACACAGACAGGACCCCAGAGTCTACTCCTCCTGTACTATAATAACCAGACACAGACAGGACCCCAGAGTCTACTCCTCCTGTACTATAATAAACAGACACAGACTGGATAGCAGAGTCTACTCCTCCTGTACTATAATAACCAGACACAGACAGGACCCCTGAGTCTACTCCTCCTGTACTATAATAACCAGACACAGACAGGACAGCAGAGTCTACTCCCCCTGTACTATAATAAACAGACACAGACTGGACAGCAGAGTCCACTCCTCCTGTACTGTAATAACCAGACACAGACAGGACCCCAGAGTCTACTCCTCCTGTACTATAATAAACAGACACAGACAGGACCCCAGAGTCTACTCCTCCTGTACTATAATAACCAGACACAAACAAGACCCCCGAGTCTACTCCTCCTGTACTATAATAATCTAACAGACATGACTCCAGAGTCTAATCCTCCTGTACTATAATACCCAGATACAGACAGGACCCCAGAGTCTACTCCTCCTGTACTATAATAACCTGACACAGATAGGAGAGCAGAGTCTACTCCTGTACTATAATTACCAGACACAGACAGGACAGCAGAGTCTACTCCTCCTGTACTATATTAACCAAACACAGACAGGACACAGTGTCTACTGCCCCTGTACTATAATAACCAGACACAGACAGAACAGCAGAGTCTACTCCTCCTGTACTTTAATACCCAGATACAGACAGGACAGCAGAGTCTACTCCTCCTGTACAATAATACCCAGATATAGACAGGACAGGAGAGTCTACTCTTTCTGTACTATAATACCCAGATACAAACAGGACAGCAGAGTCTACTCCTCCTGTACTATAATACCCAGACACAGACAGGACAGCAGAGTCTACTCCTCCTGTACTATAATAACCAGACACAGACAGGACAGCAGAGTCTACTCCTCCTGTACTATAATACCCAGACACAGACAGGACCCCAGAGTCTACTTCTCCTGTACTATAATAAACAGACACAGACTGGACAGCAGAGTCTACTCCTCCTGTACTATAATAACCAGACACAGACAGGACCCCAGAGTCTACTACTCCTGTACTATAAAAAACAGACACAGACTGGACAGCAGGGTCTACTCCTCCTGCACTATAATAACCAGACACAGACAGGACCCCAGAGTCTACTCCTCCTGTACTATAATAACCAGACACAGACAGAACAGCAGAGTCTACATCTCCTGTACTATAATAACCAGACACAGACAGGACCCCAGAGTCTACACCTCCTGTACTATAATAACCAGACACAGACAGGACCCCAGAGTCTACTCCTCCTGTACTATAATAAACAGACACAGACTGGACAGCAGAGTCTACTCCTCCTGTACTATAATAACCAGACACAGACAGGACCCCTGAGTCTACTCCTCCTGTACTATAATAACCAGACACAGACAGGACAGCAGAGTCTACTCCCCCTGTACTATAATAAACAGACACAGACTGGACAGCAGAGTCCACTCCTCCTGTACTGTAATAACCAGACACAGACAGGACCCCAGAGTCTACTCCTCCTGTACTATAATAAACAGACACAGACAGGACCCCAGAGTCTACTCCTCCTGTACTATAATAACCAGACACAAACAAGACCCCCGAGTCTACTCCTCCTGTACTATAATAATCTAACAGACATGACTCCAGAGTCTAATCCTCCTGTACTATAATACCCAGATACAGACAGGACCCCAGAGTCTACTCCTCCTGTACTATAATAACCTGACACAGATAGGAGAGCAGAGTCTACTCCTGTACTATAATTACCAGACACAGACAGGACAGCAGAGTCTACTCCTCCTGTACTATAATAACCAAACACAGACAGGACCCAGTGTCTACTGCCCCTGTACTATAATAACCAGACACAGACAGAACAGCAGAGTCTACTCCTCCTGTACTATAATACCCAGATATAGACAGGACAGGAGAGTCTACTCTTTCTGTACTATAATACCCAGATACAAACAGGACAGCAGAGTCTACTCCTCCTGTACTATAATACCCAGACACAGACAGGACAGCAGAGTCTACTCCTCCTGTACTATAATAACCAGACACAGACAGGACAGCAGAGTCTACTCCTCCTGTACTATAATACCCAGACACAGACAGGACCCCAGAGTCTACTCCTCCTGTACTATAATAAACAGACACAGACTGGACAGCAGAGTCTACTCCTCCTGTACTATAATAACCAGACACAGACAGGACCCCAGAGTCTACTACTCCTGTACTATAAAAAACAGACACAGACTGGACAGCGGGGTCTACTCCTCCTGCACTATAATAACCAGTCACAGACAGGACCCCAGAGTCTACTCCTCCTGTACTATAATAACCAGACACAGACAGAACAGCAGAGTCTACATCTCCTGTACTATAATAACCAGACACAGACAGGACCCCAGAGTCTACACCTCCTGTACTATAATAACCAGACACAGACAGGACCCCAGAGTCTACTCCTCCTGTACTATAATAAACAGACACAGACTGGACAGCAGAGTCTACTCCTCCTGTACTATAATAACCAGACACAGACAGGACCCCTGAGTCTACTCCTCCTGTACTATAATAACCAGACACAGACAGGACAGCAGAGTCTACTCCCCCTGTACTATAATAAACAGACACAGACTGGACAGCAGAGTCCACTCCTCCTGTACTGTAATAACCAGACACAGACAGGACCCCAGAGTCTACTCCTCCTGTACTATAATAAACAGACACAGACAGGACCCCAGAGTCTACTCCTCCTGTACTATAATAACCAGACACAAACAAGACCCCCGAGTCTACTCCTCCTGTACTATAATAATCTAACAGACATGACTCCAGAGTCTACTCCTCCTGTACTATATTACCCAGACACAGACAGGCCAGCAGAGTCTACTCCTGTAATATAATAACCAGAAACAGACAGTACCCCGAGTCTGCTCCTCTTGTACTATAATAACCTGACACAGACAGGACAGCAGAGTTTACTCCTGCTGTACTATAATACCCAGATACAGACAGGACAGCAGTCTACTCCGCCTGTACTATAATAACCAGACACAGACAGGACCCCAGAGTCTACTCCTCCTGTACTATAATAACCAGACACAGACAAGACAGCAGAGTCTATTCCACCTGTACTATAATAACCAGACACCGACAGGACCCCAGAGTTTACTCCTCCTGTACTATAATAACCAGACACAGACAGGACATCAGAGTCTACTCCTCCTGTACTATAATAACCAGACCAAGACAGGACCCCAGAGTCTACTCCTCCTGTACTATAATAACCTGACACAGACAGAACAGCAGAGTCTACATCTCCTGTACTATAATAACCAGACACAGACAGGACAGCAGAGTCTACTCCTCCTGTACTATACTACCCAGATACAGAAAGGACCCCAGAGTCTACTCCTCCTGTACTATAATAACCAGACAGACAGGACAGCAGAGTCTACTCCTCCTGTACTATACTACCCAGATACAGAAAGGACCCCAGAGTCTACTCCTCCTGTACTATAATAACCAGACACAGACAGGACAGCAGAGTCTACACCTCCTGTACTATAATAACCAGACACAGACAGGACCCCAGAGTCTACTCCTCCTGTACTATAATAACCAGACACAGACAGGACAGCAGAGTCTACTCCTCCTGTACTATAATACCCAGACACAGACAGGACCCCAGAGTCTACTCCTCCTGTACTATAATAAACAGACACAGACTGGACAGCAGAGTCTACTCCTCCTGTACTTTAATAACCAGACACAGACAGGACAGGAGAGTCTACTCCTCCTGCACTATAATAACCAGACACAGACAGGACCCCAGAGTCTACTACTCCTGTACTATAATAACCAGACACAGACAGGACCCCAGAGTCTACACCTCCTGTACTATAATACCCAGACACAGACAGGACCCCAGAGTCTTCTCCTCCTGTACTATAATAACAAGACACAGACAGGACCCCAGAGTCTACTCCTCCTGTAATAACCAGACACAGACAGGACCCCCGAGTCTACTCCTCCTGTACTATAATAATCTAACAGACAGGACCCCAAAGTCTAATCCTCCTGTACTATAATACCCAGATACAGACAGGACCCCAGAGTCTACTCCTCCTGTACTATAATAACCTGACACAGATAGGAGAGCAGAGTCTACTCCTGTACTATAATTACCAGACATAGACAGGACAGCAGAGTCTACTCTTCCTGTACTATAATAACCAAACACAGACAGGACCCAGTGTCTACTGCCCCTGTACTATAATAACCAGACACAGACAGAACAGCAGAGTCTACTCCTCCTGTACTTTAATACCCAGATACAGACAGGACAGCAGAGTCTACTCCTCCTGTACTATAATAACCAGACACAGACAGGACAGCAGAGTCTACTCCTCCTGTACTATAATACCCAGACACAGACAGGACCCCAGAGTCTACTCCTCCTGTACTATAATAAACAGACACAGACTGGACAGCAGAGTCTACTCCTCCTGTACTATAATAACCAGACACAGACAGGACCCCAGAGTCTACTACTCCTGTACTATAAAAAACAGACACAGACTGGACAGCGGGGTCTACTCCTCCTGCACTATAATAACCAGACACAGACAGGACCCCAGAGTCTACTCCTCCTGTACTATAATAACCAGACACAGACAGAACAGCAGAGTCTACATCTCCTGTACTATAATAACCAGACACAGACAGGACCCCAGAGTCTACACCTCCTGTACTATAATAACCAGACACAGACAGGACCCCAGAGTCTACTCCTCCTGTACTATAATAAACAGACACAGACTGGACAGCAGAGTCTACTCCTCCTGTACTATAATAACCAGACACAGACAGGACCCCTGAGTCTACTCCTCCTGTACTATAATAACCAGACACAGACAGGACAGCAGAGTCTACTCCCCCTGTACTATAATAAACAGACACAGACTGGACAGCAGAGTCCACTCCTCCTGTACTGTAATAACCAGACACAGACAGGACCCCAGAGTCTACTCCTCCTGTACTATAATAAACAGACACAGACAGGACCCCAGAGTCTACTCCTCCTGTACTATAATAACCAGACACAAACAAGACCCCCGAGTCTACTCCTCCTGTACTATAATAATCTAACAGACATGACTCCAGAGTCTACTCCTCCTGTACTATATTACCCAGACACAGACAGGCCAGCAGAGTCTACTCCTGTAATATAATAACCAGAAACAGACAGTACCCCGAGTCTGCTCCTCTTGTACTATAATAACCTGACACAGACAGGACAGCAGAGTTTACTCCTGCTGTACTATAATACCCAGATACAGACAGGACAGCAGTCTACTCCGCCTGTACTATAATAACCAGACACAGACAGGACCCCAGAGTCTACTCCTCCTGTACTATAATAACCAGACACAGACAAGACAGCAGAGTCTATTCCACCTGTACTATAATAACCAGACACCGACAGGACCCCAGAGTTTACTCCTCCTGTACTATAATAACCAGACACAGACAGGACATCAGAGTCTACTCCTCCTGTACTATAATAACCAGACCAAGACAGGACCCCAGAGTCTACTCCTCCTGTACTATAATAACCTGACACAGACAGAACAGCAGAGTCTACATCTCCTGTACTATAATAACCAGACACAGACAGGACAGCAGAGTCTACTCCTCCTGTACTATACTACCCAGATACAGAAAGGACCCCAGAGTCTACTCCTCCTGTACTATAATAACCAGACAGACAGGACAGCAGAGTCTACTCCTCCTGTACTATACTACCCAGATACAGAAAGGACCCCAGAGTCTACTCCTCCTGTACTATAATAACCAGACACAGACAGGACAGCAGAGTCTACACCTCCTGTACTATAATAACCAGACACAGACAGGACCCCAGAGTCTACTCCTCCTGTACTATAATAACCAGACACAGACAGGACAGCAGAGTCTACTCCTCCTGTACTATAATACCCAGACACAGACAGGACCCCAGAGTCTACTCCTCCTGTACTATAATAAACAGACACAGACTGGACAGCAGAGTCTACTCCTCCTGTACTTTAATAACCAGACACAGACAGGACAGGAGAGTCTACTCCTCCTGCACTATAATAACCAGACACAGACAGGACCCCAGAGTCTACTACTCCTGTACTATAATAACCAGACACAGACAGGACCCCAGAGTCTACACCTCCTGTACTATAATACCCAGACACAGACAGGACCCCAGAGTCTTCTCCTCCTGTACTATAATAACAAGACACAGACAGGACCCCAGAGTCTACTCCTCCTGTAATAACCAGACACAGACAGGACCCCCGAGTCTACTCCTCCTGTACTATAATAATCTAACAGACAGGACCCCAAAGTCTAATCCTCCTGTACTATAATACCCAGATACAGACAGGACCCCAGAGTCTACTCCTCCTGTACTATAATAACCTGACACAGATAGGAGAGCAGAGTCTACTCCTGTACTATAATTACCAGACATAGACAGGACAGCAGAGTCTACTCCTCCTGTACTATAATAACCAAACACAGACAGGACCCAGTGTCTACTGCCCCTGTACTATAATAACCAGACACAGACAGAACAGCAGAGTCTACTCCTCCTGTACTTTAATACCCAGATACAGACAGGACAGCAGAGTCTACTCCTCCTGTACTATAATACCCAGATATAGACAGGACAGGAGAGTCTACTCTTTCTGTACTATAATACCCAGATACAAACAGGACAGCAGAGTCTACTCCTCCTGTACTATAATACCCAGACACAGACAGGACAGCAGAGTCTACTCCTCCTGTACTATAATAACCAGACACAGACAGGACAGCAGAGTCTACTCCTCCTGTACTATAATACCCAGACACAGACAGGACCCCAGAGTCTACTCCTCCTGTACTATAATAAACAGACACAGACTGGACAGCAGAGTCTACTCCTCCTGTACTATAATAACCAGACACAGACAGGACCCCAGAGTCTACTACTCCTGTACTATAAAAAACAGACACAGACAGGACAGCAGGGTCTACTCCTCCTGCACTATAATAACCAGACACAGACAGGACCCCAGAGTCTACTCCTCCTGTACTATAATAACCAGACACAGACAGAACAGCAGAGTCTACATCTCCTGTACTATAATAACCAGACACAGACAGGACCCCAGAGTCTACACCTCCTGTACTATAATAACCAGACACAGACAGGACCCCAGAGTCTACTCCTCCTGTACTATAATAAACAGACACAGACTGGACAGCAGAGTCTACTCCTCCTGTACTATAATAACCAGACAGACAGGACCCCTGAGTCTACTCCTCCTGTACTATAATAACTAGACACAGACAGGACAGCAGAGTCTACTCCTCCTGTACTATAATAACCAGACACAAACAAGACCCCCGAGTCTACTCCTCCTGTACTATAATAATCTAACAGACATGACTCCAGAGTCTAATCCTCCTGTACTATAATACCCAGATACAGACAGGACCCCAGAGTCTACTCCTCCTGTACTATAATAACCTGACACAGACAGAACAGCAGAGTCTACATCTCCTGTACTATGATAACCAGACACAGACAGGACAGCAGAGTCTACTCCTCCTGTACTATACTACCCAGATACAGAAAGGACCCCAGAGTCTACTCCTCCTGTACTATAATAACCAGACAGACAGGACAGCAGAGTCTACTCCTCCTGTACTATACTACCCAGATACAGAAAGGACCCCAGAGTCTACTCCTCCTGTACTATAATAACCAGACACAGACAGGACAGCAGAGTCTACACCTCCTGTACTATAATAACCAGACACAGACAGGACCCCAGAGTCTACTCCTCCTGTACTATAATACCCAGACACAGACAGGACAGCAGAGTCTACTCCTCCTGTACTATAATAACCAGACACAGACAGGACAGCAGAGTCTACTCCTCCTGTACTATAATACCCAGACACAGACAGGACAGCAGAGTCTACTCCTCCTGTACTATAATAACCAGACACAGACAGGACAGCAGAGTCTACTCCTCCTGTACTATAATAACCAGACACAGACAGGACCCCAGAGTCTACTACTCCTGTACTATAAAAAACAGACACAGACTGGACAGCAGGGTCTACTCCTCCTGCACTATAATAACCAGACACAGACAGGACCCCAGAGTCTACTCCTCCTGTACTATAATAACCAGACACAGACAGAACAGCAGAGTCTACATCTCCTGTACTATAATAACCAGACACAGACAGGACCCCAGAGTCTACACCTCCTGTACTATAATAACCAGACACAGACAGGACCCCAGAGTCTACTCCTCCTGTACTATAATAAATAGACACAGACTGGACAGCAGAGTCTACTCCTCCTGTACTATAATAACCAGACACAGACAGGACCCCTGAGTCTACTCCTCCTGTACTATAATAACCAGACACAGACAGGACAGCAGAGTCTACTCCCCCTGTACTATAATAAACAGACACAGACTGGACAGCAGAGTCCACTCCTCCTGTACTGTAATAACCAGACACAGACAGGACCCCAGAGTCTACTCCTCCTGTACTATAATAAACAGACACAGACAGGACCCCAGAGTCTACTCCTCCTGTACTATAATAACCAGACACAAACAAGACCCCCGAGTCTACTCCTCCAGTACTATAATAATCTAACAGACATGACTCCAGAGTCTACTCCTCCTGTACTATACTACCCAGACACAGACAGGCCAGCAGAGTCTACTCCTGTCATATAATAACCAGAAATAGACAGTACCCCGAGTCTGCTCCTCTTGTACTATAATAACCCGACACAGACAGGACAGCAGAGTTTACTCCTGCTGTACTATAATACCCAGATACAGACAGGACAGCAGTCTACTCCGCCTGTACTATAATAACCAGACACAGACAAGACAGCAGAGTCTATTCCACCTGTACTATAATAACCAGACACCGACAGGACCCCAGAGTTTACTCCTCCTGTACTATAATAACCAGACACAGACAGGACATCAGAGTCTACTCCTCCTGTACTATAATAACCAGACCAAGACAGGACCCCAGAGTCTACTCCTCCTGTACTATAATAACCTGACACAGACAGAACAGCAGAGTCTACATCTCCTGTACTATGATAACCAGACACAGACAGGACAGCAGAGTCTACTCCTCCTGTACTATACTACCCAGATACAGAAAGGACCCCAGAGTCTACTCCTCCTGTACTATAATAACCAGACAGACAGGACAGCAGAGTCTACTCCTCCTGTACTATACTACCCAGATACAGAAAGGACCCCAGAGTCTACTCCTCCTGTACTATAATAACCAGACACAGATAGGAGAGCAGAGTCTACTCCTGTACTATAATTACCAGACACAGACAGGACAGCAGAGTCTACTCCTCCTGTACTATAATAACCAAACACAGACAGGACCCAGTGTCTACTGCCCCTGTACTATAATAACCAGACACAGACAGAACAGCAGAGTCTACTCCTCCTGTACTTTAATACCCAGATACAGACAGGACAGCAGAGTCTACTCCTCCTGTACTATAATACCCAGATATAGACAGGACAGGAGAGTCTACTCTTTCTGTACTATAATACCCAGATACAAACAGGACAGCAGAGTCTACTCCTCCTGTACTATAATACCCAGACACAGACAGGACAGCAGAGTCTACTCCTCCTGTACTATAATAACCAGACACAGACAGGACAGCAGAGTCTACTCCTCCTGTACTATAATACCCAGACACAGACAGGACCCCAGAGTCTACTCCTCCTGTACTATAATAAACAGACACAGACTGGACAGCAGAGTCTACTCCTCCTGTACTATAATAACCAGACACAGACAGGACCCCAGGGTCTACTACTCCTGTACTATAAAAAACAGACACAGACTGGACAGCAGGGTCTACTCCTCCTGCACTATAATAACCAGACACAGACAGGACCCCAGAGTCTACTCCTCCTGTAATATAATAACCAGACACAGACAGAACAGCAGAGTCTACATCTCCTGTACTATAATAACCAGACACAGACAGGACCCCAGAGTCTACACCTCCTGTACTATAATAACCAGACACAGACAGGACCCCAGAGTCTACTCCTCCTGTACTATAATAAACAGACACAGACTGGACAGCAGAGTCTACTCCTCCTGTACTATAATAACCAGACACAGACAGGACCCCTGAGTCTACTCCTCCTGTACTATAATAACCAGACACAGACAGGACAGCAGAGTCTACTCCCCCTGTACTGTAATAAACAGACACAGACTGGACAGCAGAGTCCACTCCTCCTGTACTGTAATAACCAGACACAGACAGGACCCCAGAGTCTACTCCTCCTGTACTATAATAAACAGACACAGACCGGACCCCAGAGTCTACTCCTCCTGTACTATAATAACCAGACACAAACAAGACCCCCGAGTCTACTCCTCCTGTACTATAATAATCTAACAGACATGACTCCAGAGTCTAATCCTCCTGTACTATAATACCCAGATACAGACAGGACCCCAGAGTCTACTCCTCCTGTACTATAATAACCTGACACAGATAGGAGAGCAGAGTCTACTCCTGTACTATAATTACCAGACACAGACAGGACAGCAAAGTCTACTCCTCCTGTACTATAATAACCAAACACAGACAGGACCCAGTGTCTACTGCCCCTGTACTATAATAACCAGACACAGACAGAACAGCAGAGTCTACTCCTCCTGTACTTTAATACCCAGATACAGACAAGACAGCAGAGTCTACTCCTCCTGTACTATAATACCCAGATGTAGACAGGACAGGAGAGTCTACTCTTTCTGTACTATAATACCCAGATACAAACAGGACAGCAGAGTCTACTCCTCCTGTACTATAATACCCAGACACAGACAGGACAGCAGAGTCTACTCCTCCTGTACTATAATAACCAGACACAGACAGGACAGCAGAGTCTACTCCTCCTGTACTATAATACCCAGACACAGACAGGACCCCAGAGTCTACTCCTCCTGTACTATAATAAACAGACACAGACTGGACAGCAGAGTCTACTCCTCCTGTACTATAATAACCCGACACAGACAGGACCCCAGAGTCTACTCCTCCTGTACTATAATAACCAGACACAGACAGAACAGCAGAGTCTACATCTCCTGTACTATAATAACCAGACACAGACAGGACCCCAGAGTCTACACCTCCTGTACTATAATAACCAGACACAGACAGGACCCCAGAGTCTACTCCTCCTGTACAATAATAAACAGACACAGACTGGACAGCAGAGTCTACTCCTCCTGTACTATAATAACCAGACACAGACAGGACCCCAGAGTCTACTCCTCCTGTACTATAATAACCTGACACAGACAGGACCCCAGAGTCTACTCCTCCTGTACTATAATAACCAGACACAGACAAGACCCCAGAGTCTACTCCCCCTGTACTATAATAACCAGACACAGACAGGACCCCAGAGTCTACTCATCCTGTACTATAATAACCAGACACTGACAGGACAGCAGAGTCTACTCCTCCTGTACTATAATAACCAGACACAGACAGGAGAGCAGAGTCTACTCCTGTAATATAATAACCAGACACAGACAGGACAGCAGAGTCTACTCCTCCTGTACTATAATAACCAGACACAAACAGGACAGCAGAGTCTACTCCTCCTGTACTATAATAACCAGACACAGACAGGACCCCAGAGTCTACTCCTCCTGTACTATAATAACCAGACACAGACAAGACCCCAGAGTCTACTCCCCCTGTACTATAATAACCAGACACAGACAGGACCCCAGAGTCTACTCCTCCTGTACTATACAAACCAGACACAGACAGGAGCCCAGAGTCTACTCTTCCTGTTCTATAATAACCAAACACAGACAGGATCCCAGAGTCTACTCCTCCTGTACTATAATAACCAGACACAGACAGGACAGCAGAGTCTACTCCTCCTGTACTATAATACCCAGACACAGACAGGACCCCAGAGTCTACTCCTCCTGTACTATAATAAACAGACACAGACTGGACAGCAGAGTCTACTCCTCCTGTACTATAATAACCAGACACAGACAGGACCCCAGAGTCTACTACTCCTGTACTATAAAAAACAGACACAGACTGGACAGCAGGGTCTACTCCTCCTGCACTATAATAACCAGACACAGACAGGACCCCAGAGTCTACTCCTCCTGTACTATAATAACCAGACACAGACAGAACAGCAGAGTCTACATCTCCTGTACTATAATAACCAGACACAGACAGGACCCCAGAGTCTACACCTCCTGTACTATAATAACCAGACACAGACAGGACCCCAGAGTCTACTCCTCCTGTACTATAATAAACAGACACAGACTGGACAGCAGAGTCTACTCCTCCTGTACTATAATAACCAGACAGACAGGACCCCTGAGTCTACTCCTCCTGTACTATAATAACTAGACACAGACAGGACAGCAGAGTCTACTCCTCCTGTACTATAATAACCAGACACAAACAAGACCCCCGAGTCTACTCCTCCTGTACTATAATAATCTAACAGACATGACTCCAGAGTCTAATCCTCCTGTACTATAATACCCAGATACAGACAGGACCCCAGAGTCTACTCCTCCTGTACTATAATAACCTGACACAGACAGAACAGCAGAGTCTACATCTCCTGTACTATGATAACCAGACACAGACAGGACAGCAGAGTCTACTCCTCCTGTACTATACTACCCAGATACAGAAAGGACCCCAGAGTCTACTCCTCCTGTACTATAATAACCAGACAGACAGGACAGCAGAGTCTACTCCTCCTGTACTATACTACCCAGATACAGAAAGGACCCCAGAGTCTACTCCTCCTGTACTATAATAACCAGACACAGACAGGACAGCAGAGTCTACACCTCCTGTACTATAATAACCAGACACAGACAGGACCCCAGAGTCTACTCCTCCTGTACTATAATACCCAGACACAGACAGGACAGCAGAGTCTACTCCTCCTGTACTATAATAACCAGACACAGACAGGACAGCAGAGTCTACTCCTCCTGTACTATAATACCCAGACACAGACAGGACAGCAGAGTCTACTCCTCCTGTACTATAATAACCAGACACAGACAGGACAGCAGAGTCTACTCCTCCTGTACTATAATAACCAGACACAGACAGGACCCCAGAGTCTACTACTCCTGTACTATAAAAAACAGACACAGACTGGACAGCAGGGTCTACTCCTCCTGCACTATAATAACCAGACACAGACAGGACCCCAGAGTCTACTCCTCCTGTACTATAATAACCAGACACAGACAGAACAGCAGAGTCTACATCTCCTGTACTATAATAACCAGACACAGACAGGACCCCAGAGTCTACACCTCCTGTACTATAATAACCAGACACAGACAGGACCCCAGAGTCTACTCCTCTTGTACTATAATAAATAGACACAGACTGGACAGCAGAGTCTACTCCTCCTGTACTATAATAACCAGACACAGACAGGACCCCTGAGTCTACTCCTCCTGTACTATAATAACCAGACACAGACAGGACAGCAGAGTCTACTCCCCCTGTACTATAATAAACAGACACAGACTGGACAGCAGAGTCCACTCCTCCTGTACTGTAATAACCAGACACAGACAGGACCCCAGAGTCTACTCCTCCTGTACTATAATAAACAGACACAGACAGGACCCCAGAGTCTACTCCTCCTGTACTATAATAACCAGACACAAACAAGACCCCCGAGTCTACTCCTCCAGTACTATAATAATCTAACAGACATGACTCCAGAGTCTACTCCTCCTGTACTATACTACCCAGACACAGACAGGCCAGCAGAGTCTACTCCTGTCATATAATAACCAGAAATAGACAGTACCCCGAGTCTGCTCCTCTTGTACTATAATAACCCGACACAGACAGGACAGCAGAGTTTACTCCTGCTGTACTATAATACCCAGATACAGACAGGACAGCAGTCTACTCCGCCTGTACTATAATAACCAGACACAGACAAGACAGCAGAGTCTATTCCACCTGTACTATAATAACCAGACACCGACAGGACCCCAGAGTTTACTCCTCCTGTACTATAATAACCAGACACAGACAGGACATCAGAGTCTACTCCTCCTGTACTATAATAACCAGACCAAGACAGGACCCCAGAGTCTACTCCTCCTGTACTATAATAACCTGACACAGACAGAACAGCAGAGTCTACATCTCCTGTACTATGATAACCAGACACAGACAGGACAGCAGAGTCTACTCCTCCTGTACTATACTACCCAGATACAGAAAGGACCCCAGAGTCTACTCCTCCTGTACTATAATAACCAGACAGACAGGACAGCAGAGTCTACTCCTCCTGTACTATACTACCCAGATACAGAAAGGACCCCAGAGTCTACTCCTCCTGTACTATAATAACCAGACACAGATAGGAGAGCAGAGTCTACTCCTGTACTATAATTACCAGACACAGACAGGACAGCAGAGTCTACTCCTCCTGTACTATAATAACCAAACACAGACAGGACCCAGTGTCTACTGCCCCTGTACTATAATAACCAGACACAGACAGAACAGCAGAGTCTACTCCTCCTGTACTTTAATACCCAGATACAGACAGGACAGCAGAGTCTACTCCTCCTGTACTATAATACCCAGATATAGACAGGACAGGAGAGTCTACTCTTTCTGTACTATAATACCCAGATACAAACAGGACAGCAGAGTCTACTCCTCCTGTACTATAATACCCAGACACAGACAGGACAGCAGAGTCTACTCCTCCTGTACTATAATAACCAGACACAGACAGGACAGCAGAGTCTACTCCTCCTGTACTATAATACCCAGACACAGACAGGACCCCAGAGTCTACTCCTCCTGTACTATAATAAACAGACACAGACTGGACAGCAGAGTCTACTCCTCCTGTACTATAATAACCAGACACAGACAGGACCCCAGGGTCTACTACTCCTGTACTATAAAAAACAGACACAGACTGGACAGCAGGGTCTACTCCTCCTGCACTATAATAACCAGACACAGACAGGACCCCAGAGTCTACTCCTCCTGTAATATAATAACCAGACACAGACAGAACAGCAGAGTCTACATCTCCTGTACTATAATAACCAGACACAGACAGGACCCCAGAGTCTACACCTCCTGTACTATAATAACCAGACACAGACAGGACCCCAGAGTCTACTCCTCCTGTACTATAATAAACAGACACAGACTGGACAGCAGAGTCTACTCCTCCTGTACTATAATAACCAGACACAGACAGGACCCCTGAGTCTACTCCTCCTGTACTATAATAACCAGACACAGACAGGACAGCAGAGTCTACTCCCCCTGTACTGTAATAAACAGACACAGACTGGACAGCAGAGTCCACTCCTCCTGTACTGTAATAACCAGACACAGACAGGACCCCAGAGTCTACTCCTCCTGTACTATAATAAACAGACACAGACCGGACCCCAGAGTCTACTCCTCCTGTACTATAATAACCAGACACAAACAAGACCCCCGAGTCTACTCCTCCTGTACTATAATAATCTAACAGACATGACTCCAGAGTCTAATCCTCCTGTACTATAATACCCAGATACAGACAGGACCCCAGAGTCTACTCCTCCTGTACTATAATAACCTGACACAGATAGGAGAGCAGAGTCTACTCCTGTACTATAATTACCAGACACAGACAGGACAGCAAAGTCTACTCCTCCTGTACTATAATAACCAAACACAGACAGGACCCAGTGTCTACTGCCCCTGTACTATAATAACCAGACACAGACAGAACAGCAGAGTCTACTCCTCCTGTACTTTAATACCCAGATACAGACAAGACAGCAGAGTCTACTCCTCCTGTACTATAATACCCAGATGTAGACAGGACAGGAGAGTCTACTCTTTCTGTACTATAATACCCAGATACAAACAGGACAGCAGAGTCTACTCCTCCTGTACTATAATACCCAGACACAGACAGGACAGCAGAGTCTACTCCTCCTGTACTATAATAACCAGACACAGACAGGACAGCAGAGTCTACTCCTCCTGTACTATAATACCCAGACACAGACAGGACCCCAGAGTCTACTCCTCCTGTACTATAATAAACAGACACAGACTGGACAGCAGAGTCTACTCCTCCTGTACTATAATAACCCGACACAGACAGGACCCCAGAGTCTACTCCTCCTGTACTATAATAACCAGACACAGACAGAACAGCAGAGTCTACATCTCCTGTACTATAATAACCAGACACAGACAGGACCCCAGAGTCTACACCTCCTGTACTATAATAACCAGACACAGACAGGACCCCAGAGTCTACTCCTCCTGTACAATAATAAACAGACACAGACTGGACAGCAGAGTCTACTCCTCCTGTACTATAATAACCAGACACAGACAGGACCCCAGAGTCTACTCCTCCTGTACTATAATAACCTGACACAGACAGGACCCCAGAGTCTACTCCTCCTGTACTATAATAACCAGACACAGACAAGACCCCAGAGTCTACTCCCCCTGTACTATAATAACCAGACACAGACAGGACCCCAGAGTCTACTCATCCTGTACTATAATAACCAGACACTGACAGGACAGCAGAGTCTACTCCTCCTGTACTATAATAACCAGACACAGACAGGAGAGCAGAGTCTACTCCTGTAATATAATAACCAGACACAGACAGGACAGCAGAGTCTACTCCTCCTGTACTATAATAACCAGACACAAACAGGACAGCAGAGTCTACTCCTCCTGTACTATAATAACCAGACACAGACAGGACCCCAGAGTCTACTCCTCCTGTACTATAATAACCAGACACAGACAAGACCCCAGAGTCTACTCCCCCTGTACTATAATAACCAGACACAGACAGGACCC
Source organism: Eleutherodactylus coqui (assembly GCF_035609145.1). Lineage (NCBI taxonomy): Eukaryota > Metazoa > Chordata > Amphibia > Anura > Eleutherodactylidae > Eleutherodactylus > Eleutherodactylus coqui. The sequence goes on from NC_089849.1 coordinate 103,751,015, forward strand.
CAGAGTCTACTCCTCCTGTACTATACAAACCAGACACAGACAGGAGCCCAGAGTCTACTCTTCCTGTTCTATAATAACCAAACACAGACAGGATCCCAGAGTCTACTCCTCCTGTACTATAATAACCAGACACAGACAGGACAGCAGAGTCTACTCCTCCTGTACTATAATACCCAGACACAGACAGGACCCCAGAGTCTACTCCTCCTGTACTATAATAAACAGACACAGACTGGACAGCAGAGTCTACTCCTCCTGTACTATAATAACCAGACACAGACAGGACCCCAGAGTCTACTACTCCTGTACTATAAAAAACAGACACAGACTGGACAGCAGGGTCTACTCCTCCTGCACTATAATAACCAGACACAGACAGGACCCCAGAGTCTACTCCTCCTGTACTATAATAACCAGACACAGACAGAACAGCAGAGTCTACATCTCCTGTACTATAATAACCAGACACAGACAGGACCCCAGAGTCTACACCTCCTGTACTATAATAACCAGACACAGACAGGACCCCAGAGTCTACTCCTCCTGTACTATAATAAACAGACACAGACTGGACAGCAGAGTCTACTCCTCCTGTACTATAATAACCAGACACAGACAGGACCCCTGAGTCTACTCCTCCTGTACTATAATAACCAGACACAGACAGGACAGCAGAGTCTACTCCCCCTGTACTGTAATAAACAGACACAGACTGGACAGCAGAGTCCACTCCTCCTGTACTGTAATAACCAGACACAGACAGGACCCCAGAGTCTACTCCTCCTGTACTATAATAAACAGACACAGACCGGACCCCAGAGTCTACTCCTCCTGTACTATAATAACCAGACACAAACAAGACCCCCGAGTCTACTCCTCCTGTACTATAATAATCTAACAGACATGACTCCAGAGTCTAATCCTCCTGTACTATAATACCCAGATACAGACAGGACCCCAGAGTCTACTCCTCCTGTACTATAATAACCTGACACAGATAGGAGAGCAGAGTCTACTCCTGTACTATAATTACCAGACACAGACAGGACAGCAAAGTCTACTCCTCCTGTACTATAATAACCAAACACAGACAGGACCCAGTGTCTACTGCCCCTGTACTATAATAACCAGACACAGACAGAACAGCAGAGTCTACTCCTCCTGTACTTTAATACCCAGATACAGACAAGACAGCAGAGTCTACTCCTCCTGTACTATAATACCCAGATGTAGACAGGACAGGAGAGTCTACTCTTTCTGTACTATAATACCCAGATACAAACAGGACAGCAGAGTCTACTCCTCCTGTACTATAATACCCAGACACAGACAGGACAGCAGAGTCTACTCCTCCTGTACTATAATAACCAGACACAGACAGGACCCCAGAGTCTACTCCTCCTGTACTATAATACCCAGACACAGACAGGACCCCAGAGTCTACTCCTCCTGTACTATAATAAACAGACACAGACTGGACAGCAGAGTCTACTCCTCCTGTACTATAATAACCCGACACAGACAGGACCCCAGAGTCTACTCCTCCTGTACTATAATAACCAGACACAGACAGAACAGCAGAGTCTACATCTCCTGTACTATAATAACCAGACACAGACAGGACCCCAGAGTCTACACCTCCTGTACTATAATAACCAGACACAGACAGGACCCCAGAGTCTACTCCTCCTGTACAATAATAAACAGACACAGACTGGACAGCAGAGTCTACTCCTCCTGTACTATAATAACCAGACACAGACAGGACCCCAGAGTCTACTCCTCCTGTACTATAATAACCTGACACAGACAGGACCCCAGAGTCTACTCCTCCTGTACTATAATAACCAGACACAGACAAGACCCCAGAGTCTACTCCCCCTGTACTATAATAACCAGACACAGACAGGACCCCAGAGTCTACTCATCCTGTACTATAATAACCAGACACTGACAGGACAGCAGAGTCTACTCCTCCTGTACTATAATAACCAGACACAGACAGGAGAGCAGAGTCTACTCCTGTAATATAATAACCAGACACAGACAGGACAGCAGAGTCTACTCCTCCTGTACTATAATAACCAGACACAAACAGGACAGCAGAGTCTACTCCTCCTGTACTATAATAACCAGACACAGACAGGACCCCAGAGTCTACTCCTCCTGTACTATAATAACCAGACACAGACAAGACCCCAGAGTCTACTCCCCCTGTACTATAATAACCAGACACAGACAGGACCCCAGAGTCTACTCCTCCTGTACTATACAAACCAGACACAGACAGGAGCCCAGAGTCTACTCTTCCTGTTCTATAATAACCAAACACAGACAGGATCCCAGAGTCTACTCCTCCTGTACTATAATAACCAGACACAGCCAGGACAGCAGAGTCTACTCCTCCTGTACTGTAATAACCCGACACAGCCAGGACCCCAGAGTCTACTCCTCCTGTACTATAATAACCAAACACAGACAGGACCCAGTGTCTACTCCCCCTGTACTCTAATAACCAGACAGAGACAGGACCCCAGAGTTTACTCCTCCTGTACTATAATAACCACACACAGACAGGACCCCAGAGTCTACTCCTCCTGTACTATAATAACCAGACACAGACAGGACAGCAGAGTTTACTCCTCCTGTACTATACTACCCAGATACAGACAGGACCCCAGAGTCTACTCCTCCTGTACTATAATAACCAGACACAGACAGGACAGCAGAGTCTACTCCTCCTGTACTATACTACCCAGATACAAACAGGACCCCAGAGTCTACTCCTCCTGTACTATAATAACCTGACACAGACAGAACAGCAGAGTCTACTCCTCCTGTACTATAATAACCAGACACAGGGAGGACCCCAGAGTCTACTCCTCCTGTACTATTATAACCAGACACAGACAGGACAGCAGAGTCTACTCCTCCTGTACTATACTACCCAAATACAGAAAAGACCCCAGAGTCTACTCCTCCTGTACTATAATAACCAGACACAGACAGGACAGCAGAGTCTACTCCTCCTGTACTATACTACCCAGATACAGAAAGGACCCCAGAGTCTACTCCTCCTGTTCTATAATAACCAGACACAGACAGGACAGCAGAGTCTACACCTCCTGTACTATAATAACCAGACACAGACAGGACCCCAGAGTCTACTCCTCCTGTACTATAATAACCAGACACAGACAGGACAGCAGAGTCTACTCCTCCTGTACTATAATACCCAGACACAGACAGGACCCCAGAGTCTACTCCTCCTGTACTATAATAAACAGACACAGACTGGACAGCAGAGTCTACTCCTCCTGTACTATAATAACCAGACACAGACAGGACCCCAGAGTCTACTACTCCTGTACTATAATAACCAGACACAGACAGGTCCCCAGAGTCTACTCCTCCTGTACTATAATACCCAGACACAGACAGGACCCCAGAGTCTACTCCTCCTGTACTATAATAACCAGACACAGACAGGACCCCAGAGTCTACTCCTCCTGTAATAACCAGACACAGACAGGACCCCCGAGTCTACTCCTGTACTATAATAATCTAACAGACAGGACCCCAAAGTCTACTCCTCCTGTACTTTAATACCCAGATACAGACAGGACCCCAGAATCTACTCCCCCTGTCCTATAATAACCTGACACAGACAGGACCCCAGAGTCTACTCCCCCTGTACTATAATAACCAGTCACAGCCAGGACAGCAGAGTCTACTCCTCCTGTACTATAATAACCAAACACAGACAGGACCCAGTGTCTACTCCCCCTGCACTATAATAACCAGACACAGACAGAACAGCAGAGTCTACTCCTCCTGTACTTTAATATCCAGATACAGACAGGACAGCAGAGTCTGCTCCTCCTGTACTATAATACCCAGATATAGACAGGACAGGAGAGTCTACTCTTCCTGTACTATAATACCCAGATACAGACAGGACAGCAGAGTCTACTCCTCCTGTACTATAATACCCAGATAAAGACAGGACAGCAGAGTCTACTCCTCCTTTACTATAATACCCAGATACAGACAGGACTCCAGAGTCTACTCCTCCTGTACTATAATACCCAGATACAGATAGGACAGCAGAGTCTACTCCTCCTGTACTATAATAACCAGACACAGACAGGACAGCAGAGTCTACTCCTCCTGTTATATAATAACCAGACACAGACAGGACCCCGAGTCTACTCCTTCTGTACTATAATAACCAGACACAGACAGGACAGCAGAGTCTACTCCTCCTGTACTATAATAACCAGACACAAACAGGACAGCAGAGTCTACTCCTCCTGTACTTTAATACCCAGATACAGACAGGACAGCAGAGTCTACCCCTCCTGTACTATAATACCCAGATATAGACAGGACAGAAGAGTCTACTCTTCCTGTACTATAATACCCAGATACAGACAGGACAGCAGAGTCTACTCCTCCTGTACTATAATACCCAGATAAAGACAGGACAGCAGAGTCTACTCCTCCTTTACTATAATACCCAGATACAGACAGGACTCCAGAGTCTACTCCTCCTGTACTATAATAACCAGACACAGACAGGAGAGCAGAGTCTACTCCTGTAATATAATAACCAGACACAGACAGGACAGCAGAGTCTACTCCTCCTGTACTATAATAACCAGACACAAACAGGACAGCAGAGTCTACTCCTCCTGTACTATAATAACCAGACACAGACAGGACCCCAGAGTCTACTCCTCCTGTACTATAATAACCAGACACAGACAAGACCCCAGAGTCTACTCCCCCTGTACTATAATAACCAGACACAGACAGGACCCCAGAGTCTACTCCTCCTGTACTATACAAACCAGACACAGACAGGAGCCCAGAGTCTACTCTTCCTGTTCTATAATAACCAAACACAGACAGAACCCCAGAGTCTACTCCTCCTGTACTATAATAACCAGACACAGCCAGGACAGCAGAGTCTACTCCTCCTGTACTGTAATAACCAGACACAGCCAGAACCCCAGAGTCTACTCCTCCTGTACTATAATAACCAAACACAGACAGGACCCAGTGTCTACTCCCCCTGTACTCTAATAACCAGCAGAGACAGGACCCCAGAGTTTACTCCTCCTGTACTATAATAACCACACACAGACAGGACCCCAGAGTCTACTCCTCCTGTACTATAATAACCAGACACAGACAGGACAGCAGAGTTTACTCCTCCTGTACTATACTACCCAGATACAGACAGGACCCCAGAGTCTACTCCTCCTGTACTATAATAATCAGACACAGACAGGACAGCAGAGTCTACTCCTCCTGTACTATACTACCCAGATACAAACAGGACCCCAGAGTCTACTCCTCCTGTACTATACTACCCAGATACAGACAGGACCCCAGAGTCTACTCCTCCTGTACTATAATAAACAGACACAGACTGGACAGCAGAGTCTACTCCTCCTGTACTATAATAACCAGACACAGACAGGACCCCAGAGTCTACTCCTCCTGTACTATAATAACCAGACACAGACAGAACAGCAGAGTCTACATCTCCTGTACTATAATAACCAGACACAGACAGGACCCCAGAGTCTACACCTCCTGTAGTATAATAACCAGACACAGACAGGACCCCAGAGTCTACTCCTCCTGTACTATAATAAACAGACACAGACTGGACAGCAGAGTCTACTCCTCCTGTACTATAATAACCAGACACAGACAGGACCCCAGAGTCTACTCCTCCTGTACTATAATAACCAGACACAGACAGGACAGCAGAGTCTACTCCCCCAGTACTATAATAAACAGACACAGACTGGACAGCAGAGTCTACTCCTCCTGTACTATAATAACCAGACACAGACAGGACCCCAGAGTCTACTCCTCCTGTACTATAATAACCAGACACAGACAGGACCCCAGAGTCTACTCCTCCTGTACTATAATAACCAGACACAAACAAGACCCCCGAGTCTACTCCTCCTGTACTATAATAATCTAACAGACATGACAGCAGAGTCTACTCCTCCTGTACTATATTACCCAGACACAGACAGGCCAGCAGAGTCTACTCCTGTAATATAATAACCAGAAACAGACAGTACCCCGAGTCTGCTCCTCTTGTACTATAATAACCCGACACAGACAGGACAGCAGAGTTTACTCCTGCTGTACTATAATACCCAGATACAGACAGGAACTAAGAGTCTACTCCTCCTGTACTATAATAACCCAACACAGACAGGACAGCAGACTCTACACCTCCTGTACTATAATAACCAGACACAGACAGTACCCCAGAGTCTACTCCTCCTGTACTATAATAACCAGACACAGACAGGACAGCAGAGTCTACTCCTCCTGTACTATAATAACCAGATACAGACAGGACCCCAGAGTCTACTCCTCCTGTACTATAATAAACAGACACAGACTGGACAGCAGAGTCTACTCCTCCTGTACTATAATAACCAGACACAGACAGGACCCCAGAGTCTACTCCTCCTGTACTATAATAACCAGACACAGACAGGACCCCAGAGTCTACTCCTCCTGTACTATAATAACCAGACACAGACAGGACCCCAGAGTCTACTCCTCCTGTACTATAATAACCAGACACAGATGTGATAGACATGTTGATTATTTTGGTATAAAATGTCTATCGATTTATATAACCCAAATGTATTTTGCTGTTGTAATGACTTTTAACTCTGGAGTTTGATCGACACACAATCTAATCATAGTATTTGCTAGACAATGGATGTCTGATGTAATGTTAGTTAAGTACATAGAAGTTACACAAGTTGCACAACCAGCCTCTAAGAGTTAAAGGGCCATAGTGTCGTGTATATCCTGTGTTTAATACTGAGTGTTTACCTAGCCCCCTTCCACTCCTCATACAAGCTAGTTAAACAATAGGTTGCCACATACACAGAAACTGCTTAAGGTTGTCTGCATGCTAAAGAAGACAAAGTCCACACTATGGCGGACGTGAGGGAGGGTGGGGAGAGAGGTGGGAGATTCTATATGATCCGACAAATGAGAATCTTATATGTTACTGATGTTATCTGTTGCACGCCCATTGAAGGGTGGTTGTCATGTGTTATAATAAAAGGTTTGAGCCTCTACACATTGTAGAGACTCTCCCAGTTTTAGACCAGCACTTGTGTGTGATCTGGTTCGATTATGTGTGCACACGATATAATTCGGAAGCGACAAAATACCCCAAAAGCCTGCTGGAGAAATCATAATCCAGATCACAGACAGGACAGCAGAGTCTACACCTCCTGTACTATAATACCCATACACAGACAGGACCCCGAGTCTAGTCCTCCTGTACTATAATAACCAGACACAGACAAGACAGCAGAGTCTATTCCACCTGTACTATAATAACCAGACACCGACAGGACCCCAGAGTTTACTCCTCCTGTACTATAATAACCAGACACAGACAGGACATCAGAGTCTACTCCTCCTGTACTATAATAACCAGACACAGACAGGACCCCAGAGTCTACTCCTCCTGTACTATAATAACCTGACACAGACAGAACAGCAGAGTCTACTCCTCCTGTACTATAATAACCAGACACAGGGAGGACCCCAGAGTCTACTCCTCCTGTACTATTATAACCAGACACAGACAGGACAGCAGAGTCTACTCCTCCTGTACTATACTACCCAGATACAGAAAAGACCCCAGAATCTACTCCTCCTGTACTATAATAACCTGACACAGACAGGACCCCAGAGTCTACTCCCCCTGTACTATAATAACCAGTCACAGCCAGGACAGCAGAGTCTACTCCTCCTGTACTATAATAACCAAACACAGACAGGACCCAGTGTCTACTCCCCCTGCACTATAATAACCAGACACAGACAGAACAGCAGAGTCTACTCCTCCTGTACTTTAATACCCAGATACAGACAGGACAGCAGAGTCTACCCCTCCTGTACTATAATACCCAGATATAGACAGGACAGGAGAGTCTACTCTTCCTGTACTATAATACCCAGATACAGACAGGACAGCAGAGTCTACTCCTCCTGTACTATAATACCCAGATAAAGACAGGACAGCAGAGTCTACTCCTCCTTTACTATAATACCCAGATACAGACAGGACTCCAGAGTCTACTCCTCCTGTACTATAATACCCAGATACAGATAGGACAGCAGAGTCTACTCCTCCTGTACTATAATAACCAGACACAGACAGGACAGCAGAGTCTACTCCTCCTGTTATATAATAACCAGACACAGACAGGACCCCGAGTCTACTCCTTCTGTACTATAATAACCAGACACAGACAGGACAGCAGAGTCTACTCCTCCTGTACTATAATAACCAGACACAAACAGGACAGCAGAGTCTACTCCTCCTGTACTATAATAACCAGACACAGACAGGACCCCAGAGTCTACTCCTCCTGTACTATAATAACCAGACACAGACAGGACCCCAGAGTCTACTCCCCCTGTACTATAATAACCAGACACAGACAGGACCCCAGAGTCTACTCATCCTGTACTATAATAACCAGACACAGAGAGGACAGCAGAGTCTACTCCTCCTGTACTATAATAACCAGACACAGACAGGAGAGCAGAGTCTACTCCTGTACTATAATAACCAGACACAGACAGGACAGCAGAGTCTACTCCTCCTGTACTATAATAACCAGACACAAACAGGACCGCAGAGTCTACTCCTCCTGTACTATAATAACCAGACACAGACAGGACCCCAGAGTCTACTCCTCCTGTACTATAATAACCAGACACAGACAAGACCCCAGAGTCTACTCCCCCTGTACTATAATAACCAGACACAGACAGGACCCCAGAGTCTACTCATCCTGTACTATAATAACCAGACACAGACAGGACAGCAGAGTCTACTCCTCCTGTACTATAATAACCAGATACAGACAGGAGAGCAGAGTCTACTCCTGTACTATAATAACCAGACACAGACAGGACAGAAGAGTCTACTCCTCCTGTACTATAATACCCAGATACAGATATGACAGCAGAGTCTACTCCTCCTGTACCATACCACATAAGACAAGTTTACACTATAAATCACATTAGCAGCTGCCAGGCTCACCAGTGGCTTCTTTCTGCTCTCCTCCTCTTTTATGTGAATGAGGTTTCCTCATGACTCCCCTACGGTTGTAATGGTTCAGTCTGCATGATGCTCTTAGACTGTAGAATTATGGGAATTGTAGTCCAGTGCGCTTTTTCTCGTATGACTGCTCTGGATTACAAGTACTGCAGGACATAAACCATGGAGCGCACAGAAGGGAAGTTGTGTTGAGTGAGAGGAGCAGTAGGGAGGAGGCTGGCAGCAGCAGCTGTCTTGTAGTTTATCGAAAGGGAAATAGACTATTGTATAGCAGCTACGTTCTGCCCTCTAGTGGTCAGATGCTGAATAGATGTAGTTCTTAGCTAGCTCTTAGTGATTTGGTTACTTCTGCCTTAGGGCGCCCACCCACTGGCGTTTTTTTCCCCTGCGAAATTCGCAGCATTTTTTTCTCTGCAGGGGTCTATGGGACTTGTAATGTTAAAATCGCGATCGCGCAAAATCGCAATTTACCGCGAAATCGCGATTTTGCGCGATCGCGATTTTAACATTACAAGTCCCATAGACCCCTGCAGAGAAAAAAATGCTGCGAATTTCGCAGGGAAAAAAAACGCCAGTGGGTGGGCGCCCTTAGGGTGCCCACCCACTAGCGTTTTTTTTCACTGCGAAATTCTCAGTTTTTTTTTTTCTGCAGGTGGTCTATGGGACTTGTAATGTAAAAAATCGCGATCGCGCAAAATCGCGATTTACCGCGATATCGCGATTTTGCGCGATCGCGATTTTAGCTTTGCATGTCCCATAGCCCAAAGACCCCTGCAGAAAAAAAAAAAACGCTGCGAATTTCGCAGTAAAAAAACGCTAGTGGGTGGGCACCCTTAAGGTTTCATTCCCATGAGCTCATATGCGCAACGTTTTCACGCCCGGGCGCATATACGGTACCCATATGAAACACTGGTTTCCAATGCAGCCATTCACATGTGTGAATATACGACGCGTAAATACGCCGGCAACGCGAAAAATAGAACCTATACTCGGCCAGGGCATATACTCTCAGCGAAAACATAGTTCTGGAACTATGTTTTGGCCAATATACGCTGATGGCTCCCATAGACTCCTTTGGGAGCAGAGAAAAAGAAGGGAGGGGGAGGCAGTTTAACAGCGTCCAACGCTACGAAAAGCTTACTGGTGGCTCTATATAGGCACTGGAAGGGATCCCGAGGATTTTGGCAGAGCGAGGGTTTTCCGGGGTGCGGTGTATTTTTTTAGCTGTAAACAACGCTCGCGGTCATGTGAAAGGATGATAAAACGCTGGCCGTGATCGTGGAAAATCGCTGATTTAGGAGCTTATACAGAGCAAATATAAAAACGTAAAAATGCCGTCGCTGTATATCCGCTCGTGGGAAAGAGCCCTTAGGCACTGGTCCTAAACCTGAAGGCTAAATGGCCAATTCAGTGAAAATCGACTCTTTCCATTTAACTTTGGAAGTAGAGAATCCAAGCATTTGAATAATATGTGTGTTCAGGCTCAGAACAGTAAGGCCTCATGTCCACGGAAAATAACATTTAAAATCCGCAGTGTTTCACCCACACGCGTGATCCGCGCCCCATTGGGATGCATTGGACACCCGCAGGTAGTTAAATACCTGCAAATGTCATTTTCCCTTGAGGCGCGGATTGCGTGTGCCGTAAAACAGCCGCAGCATGCTGCATTTTAGTCGGGTCTCCCGCAGGCTTTTATTGAGGCCTATGGAAGCCGTCCGGATCCGCGGCACACCCGCAGCTGAATTTCTGCTCTCCGGCGCGGGAGAGCAAGAGTTAAAAAAAAAAAAATAGAGTGCTCGGCGCATGCACGCGACATGCTGCCGGTGTGCCGAGCACATCCGCCGGGTCGAAGAAATAAGATCCGGCCACGACGGAGGGCAGATCCTCAGCGTCCGGACAGGTGAGTAATTCTTTTTTTTAGGCCTCATGTCAGCGGGAAAGGAGGGACCCGCTGCGGGATTCTGCATGGGGAATCCGCGGCGGGCCTGATTTTCCCCGTGGACATGAGGCCTAAAATGCCTACAGGTCTCTACAGTGAGAAGTTGTGCATAGAAACAGAAAAAGAGCACGCGGTCCACCTAGAATATCCTTCTGTTATAGGGTTATTACAAGTGAGATTTCCGATCTAAACCCCTTATACCTCACATTTCATGACACTCAGATACAGAAATTTACTATAAATGAAAATAGAAATTCCCCAAAATTTAATTTAGCAAAACTGTATAACAGTAAGTGCGCATTAATAAGTGCGGTATTCTCACACGAGTTTTGTGCAATGCGCAGGAAACTCGCACAAATATGAAATCCATTCATTTATGTTCAAAAAGTTTTTATTAAGACAGCAGCGTATCAGATATCAGCTCTGAAAGCACAATTAATATCACCCATTCCTGCTCCAAGAAATACCCCTGTGAGATCCATTCTTTGGAATGGATTAATCCACACAACCGAGTCACAGCATGTCCTATCTTTGGTTGTTTCCTCAAAATGCTTCACCCATTATTTTCAATAGCAACTTTAACCCCTTAAGGACCAAGCTGTTTTGCACCTTAAGGCCTCATTCACACGGGCATCAAAGTTGCACGATTTTGTCGCATTGCTACAAATCGCATGTATGCGAAGCCCATATTTCCCTACGGGTTAATTTATGCGTGCGACTCGTGTATGTATGCGCCTCGTGGGGTTTTGTAGTCCATGTTTCTCTATGGAGCCTTCCTCTCTGTTGTATCGCATTGCACAAATACACGTTTTTCGTTTGTGCGATGCAACTTTGACAGTAGGAAATCCTACTGTCAAAGCCCTAATCTAAGCCCTAGCTGCAGATTTTTAAATTTTTTTTTTCACCTTAGAAGCGCTGTCAGCCGGCCGCATCTTTTTTCCGGGTCCCCGGCACTATTCTCCTTCATCTCTTTTGGACGGCCCCCTGAAAGCGCTGCCTCTGATTGGCTGATGCTTAGCCAATCACAGTCAGTGCTCGATGAACCAGTCACAGCCATTCATCGAGCTCTGGCTCTGATTGGCAAAGCATCAGCCAATGCAGCCAGCGCTTCCAGGAGGTGGGGATTTTTCAATCCTCTGCCAGAAGAGATGAAGAAGACCAGTGCCGGGGACAGGAAGAAGCTTCAGCGCGTTTTTACTATCGTCTGGGTTCAAAGCCCAGGACCAAGCGCCGTAAATTTACAGTGCTTGGTCCCTAATGGGTTGAAGACATCACATGGCACCTGCTGCCATCGCACGTGCATGCGATGTTTCCCATTGACGTCAATGTGAAACACTTCCAAAGCTATCATGCACGTGAAGGATGCTCATGAGGATCGTAGTTTCACAGAAGCGATGCGATTTTCAATCAAAAACGCTTCGCATCACTGTGAAAAAAAATCACTCACTAAATGGAGGTGGAGCGGGCCAGAGATCTCTCCCAGTAGCCTGCCTCCATTCAGTGTAACCAAGTAGTCGTTCAGAGATGAGTTACAGCCTGTGTATATGGCCAACAGTTGTTCAGTTTTTAGGTGACCTGAAAACCGAGCAACTCCAGTAAGTCAACAGTTCTCGCTTGCTTGTTGTCAGGTCCCATGTTTACAGTAAACACTCGTTTGCTCGATTACTCTGGCAACTGTTGGCCCTTGTATAATTACCCTAAACTGACTGTTAGGTTTTTAGGCCTTCTGCAAGTTAGGCTAGATTTATACGAGCGTATTTACGCACTCGTTCAGATGCGCGTGTTTACCTGCACACTTCGGTCGTGCAAAAAAAACCCCAAAACACACATGCTCTTTTTTGCTTTGCATTTGTGCACCAAAGGTTCCCATTGAAGTCAATGGGGTGCGCAAATGTGCCCAAAACACGCAAGGAGATGCGTGAAATTGATTAGGAAAAAGAACAAACCTGAAACTCATTAAACTACTTAGCCATCTCAAGTGGCGCCTATTTTTCTGTCGCACGCAAATGCACATGCCTTGCACGCAGAAAAGTACAGTAAAATACGCCAATGCATGAGCGCAAAAATGCTGCGTTCATGCACGTGCAATTACGCATTTGTTGATGTGACGCTGATCTTAAAGATGCTGGCTCAACTAGCGGTAGAAGATCCCAAAATTCAACCCCCACTCTGTGTCGTCACATTACACGGAATGAAATGTACACCATGACCAATACATGGGCAGTAACTACGGACAGTGCAAATATATGTCCTTCCTTACCCAGTGAGTTAACCTATTGACGAATGGAGGTAAGCATGTGGTGTTCTCAACAACTTGCCTGCTGAGATACATGGGTGTTTTCCACAGTCCCCAACAGCACAATGACCACCTCCTGTTGTTTTTCCTACATGACGTTATCATATAACTATTGTCAGGTGCCGCCATTTCAAGAGCCCCATGGTGGATGAACAGTTTGTGGCTATCGTGCAGCAATTGACCCTAGTGGTTTCCTATCACCTTCTACAACTGGTCATTGTAGTCAGACATTTGCTACCCAGTGATATGAAAGTTTCCCTTGGTGTCTAGAAGATTATACTCCAAATATAGCAGATCGGCCCTGTTAAAAACCTTTAGTATTTGTTAAAAAAAACCAAAACAGCTTTACGTCATTATCTGTTGTGTGATGTTCGCAATGTGGTTCTGCTCCATGATATATGTGCTGGGTGAATTGGCCGCAGTCGGATGAGCGGGTTTTTTTTTGCGCACGGATAGGATGCACGAAAAAAGCGGCTCTATTAGAACCAATGCTTTCCAATGAAAGCGTTCACATGTCCGATTTTTACAAGACAAAAAAATTCGCACCTGCAAAAGATAGGACATACAAGCGCAAATGTATCCGTTCACACGATTTTTCTACACGCGATGTACGTTGTTTTTCGCGCGGCTATTAATACAAAAAAAAAATGCTTATCTGACCAATCCCTAAAGGAGTATTTCTGTTCCAACATGTTATTCCTTACGCACAGGGAATGAGGATAACTAACGGATTGGTGGTGGTCCGACTGCTGGGGCCCCCACTAATCACAACTGTCATGTACAGGAAAATTGCTAGTCACCTACTTTTGTGGAATATCTGTTCATTCCACTATAAACTGCACATCTATGCTGTTCATTCCGCATCTATTTAGCACAGGGAAATTATTAGGCATCTAATATATGTTCATTCCACTGCAAACAGTCTAAATAACCTGTTCATTCCTCGTCAATCGAACAAAGGAAAATTAGTAGGCATCTGGTTACGTGGAATATCTCTAAATTCCAGTATATAAACTACACATATATCCTGCTCATTACATGCCCAGAATACTAGAAGGCGTCTACTTATGTGGAATATAAGTTCTTTACACTGTAAACAACACCAATATCCTGTGCATTCCACATTTATTAGGCACAAGAAAAGAATTAGGCCTCATGTCCACGCCACACGCAGATTCCATCCAGGGAATCCCGCACGGAATCCGCTTGTGCCCATAGCCAATGATCTCTGCTTACCTGACTTCCCCGGCAGTGGCGTCCGTGCGCATCCCTCCACTTCCGGGTTCGCTGTACTGTGCATGGTCCTCACGGCTCGCCATCAGAAATGCACAGTACAGTTTTTGTTTTTTTTTATAAAATCTTCTGCTTTCCCGCAGATCCACGGCATATATGTGATTTCAGCTGCGAGTGTGCCATCTCAATGGAAGCTGTCTAGAGATGGGTGAGCACGTTCGGTAAGGTCAGTTACTCAAGCGAGCCTCGCTCATCTCGAGTAATTGCCTTCTCCTCGAGCGTGCTCGGGGGGGAACCAGGGGAGAGCAGAGGGGAGAGTGACAGAGATCTTCCCCCCCCCCCCCGCTACCGCCCCCCACCCTACCCTGTGCACGCTTAGAGGAGAAGGCAGTTACTTGAGATGAGCGCGGCTCGCTCGAGTAACTGACCTTACCGAGCGTGCTCACACATCTCTAAAGCCGTCCCTGCAGGATCCGCAGAAAAACGGAGCATGCAGAAATTTGTTTTCCGGACCAAAAGGTCCGCAAATCAAACCTGTATGATTTTAATCTATTTGCGGACACCCGTGCTTCTGTATCAGCGGCTTGATTTGCGGGTGCTCCGTGCGGATTCCGCATATCAAGTCTGCCCGTGGACATTGGGCGTGAGGCAGCTAATTTTGTGGAATATTTGTTCATTACACTATAAACTACATGTCTATTCATTCCTGTTCATTCCAGATCTCTCTTGTACAGGAAATAACACTGCACAATGATTTTCTCACCCCAAAATTAGTAAGATTTGACTCATGGAGTTAAAGAAACATTCAAAAATACTAACTGGTGGCCAGTGTAATTAGGCATATATTTTTGTGGCGTATATGTTAATTCCACTATAAACAGTTTACATTTCCTGTTCTTTCCATGTCTGTGAGGGCTCACGCCCACTTGCGTTTTTTTAACGCAATTGTCAATAGGACTTTCTAATGTTAAAAACACATCACAAGTTGGGGCTTTGCAATTTTGTGCGATGCGTTTTTAACATTAGAAAGTCCCATTGACAGTCATGTTAAAAAAATGCAGCTATATCGCAGCGTTAAAAAAAACGCAAGTGTGTAGGAGCCCTTAGGCACACAAAATTATTAGTCATATACGTTTTGCGGATTTATATTCATTCCACCATAAACTTCTTCTATCTTGCACAGAAACATTTGTTATACCTTTCTTTATATTTTCATTAATTGGTAATATTGTTCATTCCTTTTGTTCATTCTTTTAGTATGTCCCCAATAATTTTGTCTCTTGAATAAGGTGTTGCTTCTTTAATATTCTGTACTTTAAAGCGTGCCGGTCATTTCAGAAAGAGAAAAAAAGCACAGCTGCATTCTAGTATAGCATTCCAAAAGGTATAGATAGTGATAGGTGCCTGTTAAGTAATATGCTCTCACCCAGATCGGTTGTGCAATATATACAACCACTCACGAGCGTGGTTTACATGCTGCTAAGCAACGTGTAAAAAACTGCTGTCATCCTGAAAAAGATCACATGACCGGGCTGTCTCTTGCTCCATAGAGCAGCCTGGGCACACATCCATGTTGACAGGCAAGTTGGTATTCGCTCTCCGTTCTTTTATTAAAAGCGTGCTTCTAAAAAGGGTCCGGGTGAGCGCTTCCATAGCAACCTATTGGTTGCTGTAGCAGTGTGGTTTACATCCTGCTTAGCAGCCTGTAAACCACGCTCGTCTGACCGAGCCCTTAGAGCTTTACCAGTGACACCTAGTGTTTATATTATTTAGGCCGCCTGCAGACGGGCGGGTCGGATCCGGTGGCGAGGATTCTCGCCGCGGGACCCGACCCCAGCGCCTGCAGGGAGGAGCGTGTACTCACCCGCGCCCGGCGGCCCCGGCTCTTTCATGTGCCGGCTGTCGGGCACCCAGCGCATGCGCAGACCGGAGCCGGCGGCCGGGTGAGTGACGTTTCTGTGCGGGGCTCGCAGAGCCCCGCACAGAAATAGGACATGCCATGGTTTGTTTGCCGCGCGAGATTTCGCGCAGCCGTCTGCATAGGAGTGCGTATTGTAATGCACTCCTATGCAGGCTTTCAGTGGCGGAAATCCCGCGGGAAATACCGCCGCGGGATTTCCGCTGGTGTGCAGGCGGCCTTACTCAAGTAGAGACTAATACGGCCTTTGGATCTCAGACTCCTGAGTATTACCAAAGTTTAGGTGTTCAGACTTGAAGAGAGATAGCGGTTTAGAAGGTGCAAGTCTAACATCTTACACTACTAATACAATGATTCAATGTAATCCACAGGATGGATGATAAAAGTCTGAACCTGAGAGTGGGGGTTCCGTGTCTCCCTCTCCTCGCTTCGCGCCCACTCCATCCCCGCAGTGAGGAAGAGATTCAATGGAGTGGCAGTCAAGCATGAGCTGTGCCATTCCATTCATCTTCAGTGAGTCGGCTGAATGAATATACTCAACTTATTTCTGTCAGCCCCATTGAGATGAATCACCTATGCATAGGTGATAAAGGTCAATTTTGGGAATAACCCTTTAAGAGTAATATTGTCTTTGTCCATGAGGGGTTAAAGCTTAAAAATTTCCTATGACCCTCCTGAGTAACCCCGTGGCATGCTGATCAGGACTGGGCTTTGCTGTCCGGATGCAGAAGTGTACAGGAAAATTCCCTGGACTGTCTTGTGTGTTTGTCTCTAGGCAAGATCAGATGTAATCCGGGTAGTTAGGGCCAGTTGTGGGGGCTAATGCCAGAGGGAATGTTAATCTGCAGAGGCCGCCTCCATGCTGACCGCTCAGAGATTTAACCCCAATCAGTTTGGACATTTTTCCTTCTAACAGCATCAAGGTGGAAGAGTAGTTGCTGATCACTTAACCCTTTCAGAATCAGAGAATTTTTCTTTTTTTTACTCAATTTTGTTTATTCCGCCTCAATTTTAAAAACGTATAATTTTATTGTTTCGTCCATTTCACCATATGAGGGCATTTTTAATAGTATCACTGAATGCACCATATATTGTACAATTTTTACAAATTTCTAAGGGGTGAAATAAGGGGTGTGTGTTGTTTTTATAGCATACATGTAGCTGTAAAGATGGTATGTGTGATGCTGAATATATTTTTTGGTGTTGATTTTTTTTTAATGTTAGAAATGGGGGAAAAAACATTTAAAGGGGTTGTCCCGCGCCGAAAAGGTTTTTTTTTTTTTCAATAGCCCCCCTGTTCGGCGCGAGACAAACCCGATGCAGGGGTTTAAAAAAAAAACGGATAGTACTTACCCGAATCCCCGCGCTCCGGTGACTTCTTACTTACCTTGCGAAGATGGCCGCCGGGATCTTCACCCACGGTGGACCGCAGGTCTTCTCCCATGGTGCACCGTGGGCTCTGTGCGTTCCATTGCCGATTCCAGCCTCCTGATTGGCTGGAATCGGCACACGTGACGGGGCGGAGCTACGAGGAGCAGCTCTCCGGCACGAGCGGCCCCATTCAGAAGGGAGAAGACCGGACTGCGCAAGCGCGTCTAATCGGGCGATTAGACGCTGAAATTAGACGGCTCCATGGAGACGAGGACGCTAGCAACGGAACAGGTAAGTGAATAACTTCTGTATGGCTCATAATTAATGCACAATGTACATTACAAAGTGCATTAATATGGCCATACAGAAGTGTATAACCCCACTTGCTTTCGCGGGACAACCCCTTTAATCTTTTATTTTTTGCAATAGTTTAAAAAACTTTATTCAAGTTATTTTAGTACTTTTTTTTACTAATGATTATTTGATCGCATATGCAATACACCGCAATATGTTGCATTTCTGCAGGCAGGGCTTAATAGACAGAAACACATAGCAGCCCTGGTGGCATCAGTGTAGTTTGCGGCATTGATACATCTGATGGGATGAAATCAAGCAACCTTTACGTAAGCCCCGGCGAATTCTGCAGGTTCAGTAGATCCTGATCTTGCGGCAGTTACTCGGTCCTATACTTGTATAAGGCTGGCTATGCACGGGCGTAGTGATATACCGCCGTGGATTTCCACCTCGGGAGAACACTTTGTCACTGCGATGAACCTATCATTATGATAGGTTTATCACGGAAAATCGCGGCATGTTGCAATTTTTATACATGAGCGGAACATCTCGCAATTCATTGCCGCAGGTAACGCATTGAAATATTTCCCGTGGACAGGAAGCCTAAGGCCTCTTTCACATGAGTGCTACGATTTTCGCATGAATGATAGGCGACCAAGTCACGGCTGCATCTCCCATTTTTTTGCTCATTCAGATGGCCGATGCGGCGTATATACACTGTAGCCCGGAATACGGTTGGCTGGGGAAAGAGAGTTCAGCTCTGCTAAACTCCCTCCCCCTCTCCGCCCCTGGCCGGCAGCCAGTAAAGGGGGGGGGAGCTTAGCAGAGCTAGTCGTGCCAAACTACCTCCTCCTCCGCAGCCTGTGGGAGCTGCTGGCAAGGGGTGGGGGAGGGACTTTAGCAATGCAAGCCGCTGCTAAACTCCCTCCCCCTTCCCTTCTTTGACAGCTTTCATCGGCTCCCATAGGAGAAAGGGGGACTTGTTACTTGTGATAGGGTTAATTTAATTTAATTTTGTTTCTAAGCATAACATAAGGAGCGGAATTTAGAAGTTCCTTATTTCAGTCAGGGCCTTGCACCAGATAACGAACTGACAGTTTGTGGCGGGCCTACTGACCGTTTGTGGCGGGCTTACTGACAGTTTGTGGTCGGATGCACCCGAACCACAGCAGATGTGTTTCCTTTCTAAGATACGTTGGTTTCCCAATGTGCTAATATTCTGTTTCAGTCACCTGATTAAGTAATTCTTCAAAGTTGCACCCTGCGCGGGCAACGGCCTATATAAGCTGTGTGTTTCTCCAAATAAAATAGAACTCATTTGATCCACTGAGCTGTGTGTATAGTGGCTTCTTCTGGTTCTCCTCGTGCACGTGCTATAACTTTCCTTTGAATTTGGACTCAGGCAACATCCGCACTGGTCACCGTTGAGACCCCCCACAGTTTACTTGGCTGCCCAATGTGGGGCAGAAGCTAACTCCTTACCTGCAGCCGATACCTGACGACCCTACCTGCCGATCAACCGGACCAGAGGCCACGGGACCCCAGATCTACAAAACACAGGTGTAAGGTAAGCCCTTGACTTGCCACTCCAGCTCTGGGCTCCCCTGACTTCATTCAGTCCCGCGTTGACAGGAGGTGAGTCGCTGCATGTTATATAGGACGCTTCTGCCTGTAATTTTACGGTGTTCTTAGTAACCGTGCTAGACGGAAGAACTCACTACTGGAATATTTTCATGCCATGTTGCCTGTAGTAATTGTTGAAATCTGTACGTTGATAGTCTGTGTCATTTTAGCCATAATTTGCTTTTACTGAATCTGTTATAATATCACCAGAAGTTCCCTTAAAAAGAGAGGTCTGGTCTCCCCTAAACGTCCCGTAAGTAGTCTAAGGGACTGCTGTAGTGAGTCCGTAAAACTATTCCAGGACCAGGGACCAGGGGTCCTTAGTATACTATGTGATATGAGGTCCTGTATACTTAGTGATGAATAGTGGGAAATAAATTACCTTCAGGGAAGGGAATAAAAAATAATAATAATAAAGATAAGGTCTATGGGACAAATCAAAATGGGGTCTGAACAGTCTAAAGCTTATCTGACCCCTATAGAGATAATCAAAGAGAGGGAAGGGGGAGACGATTGCAGACAAGCGTATAAAATATATAGACAGATAGGACTTAAAAAGGGACGAGAAAAACACATGAAAGATATCAGAGAAAGGGAATCATTTTATAGTTTGTGTTCCTCTGTGACATAAAGCAAGTATATGCAGAATCTGTGGACAATTATGTGACAAATAACCATTATTGTTTGTCTTGCATGTCTGATGTTATGTAATCTAATCTTTGTTGTACGTCTTAGTCTTCTACAACAAAGTGTAAGAAAGTTATACCCCACTCACATCTATGGGGACTTTTTAAGAATACAAGGGTTAAAAATGCAGAAAATGCTGCGCTGTTAGAAGCGCTTAGCATGTTTTCTTTTCTATGTGTTTAACTATTCGTATCCTCAGAGAAATATACCTCTTATAATTACTAATGATTAATGCTGAATGTTCTAGCTGCTCATTAATATCTTAGCTATTGTTCTGTTTCATAGAGAGATAAAATTCAGTGTCATAGAAAGGAAGACAGACGCTGATGAAATAAGAAATTTATAATGAATTACGTGAATTATACGGTCTTAAAAATAGAGAATATAAGGATTTTAAGATATATATATATTTTTGCTTTTTGTGTAAATGTCAGTTCTGTGATTGGTTGGATGTCTGTATCACTGCTAAATGCTGTTAGTATTGTACTGTCTCTGAGAGAATGTTCTGTAGGAGAGACGTACAAACGACCAGCATCGAAGGGGTGGAGCTAGATGATGTAAAAGTACGTAATGTTTCATCCTTCTTTTGTCTACAAAGGGAGGGGTGAGGAGCTTGGGCAGTTAGGAAAAGTTTTTTTTCTCAAATTTGATGAGACATTGCAGGCAGGATCAGATTAATAATGATTTTGCTTAAAGAATATAATATTCCAATGTGGCTAGATGTTTGTGGATTATTCTGCCTTGTTGTAATTTATATCACTGTTATTTGTACTGATATCTTACAAGCCTTATCTGCATCCATCAAATTCTCACCAGATGGATCGGTACGGGTTGAGACCTCAGGTGACAGTTCAGAAGAGGTTGGTAAACTAACTGCTCTCTTGGTAGATCCGGCTCATGTATTTGTCTTGATAGCTACTGCAGAAACTCAGCTTTCCGCAGGTCCTGACAAATAGTAAGCCATCTCCAAGACAGACATAGCGAAATTGAATATACCCCCTATGATGGTAAATCTGAAGCCAGGATACGCACCCCTGGGTCAAACAGTATCCCTTTAGTTTCCTACAAGAAAAATGCTGATTGGGGAACAAGTGGGAGACTTGGTTCCGATGGGGGATTTGCGTGAGATACATTCTCCAGCAAACACCCCTCTTTTTCCAGTAAAGAAAAGACGCTAAAGGGTTGCGATGCCTCATGCGCTTCCTTGTGCTGGAAAGTCCTGAAAGCATATTGGGAACCGATGTGATGGGACCCTTGGGATGTTGTATCGAACTTCACCCGTCCGGTGAGGTTTGTATACACCCCGGGTCTGAAAGTCACCCGACCTTCTGTCGGATGGCAGCAGACCTAGCGACACCTCTCCCTGTCCTCACTCTTACGCACGCAGAGGACCAAGCTCTTAGTGTCATTCCTTCGAGCCTTTGGGCTACCAGACAGACGGACCTCGACAGACTGTCAGTATTTGTTTGCATTTACTTTCAGAGGAAAGCAGTACTGTTGGACAGTGCTGCCACAAGGGGCTCAGAATAGCCCAAAACCAGTTCACCAGATGCATGAAGCTGGTATTAAACGCCTGGCCAATTCCCAAGGGCACCGCCCTCTTGTAATATATTGATGATTTACTTTTATGTACTCCTGACCCAAATAGTTGCCTCAATGCATCACTAAGCCTTTGTGTTTCCCCCATCAGAGTAGAATGGCTGCAAAGTCAGCAAAGACAAACTTCAGTTCTGCAAATCTCACGTAGTGTTCCTGGGCCACTGCCTAGGTCCAGGCACTAAACACCTGACGCCGGAGCGCACGAAGGTGGTAAGTGACATGCAACTTCCCACCTCCCATGCCCAGTTGCGTACCTTTTTGGGACTGGTGTCATACGGTCGGCCGTGGATATGCTCTGCCTCCATGACCATGCAGCCTCTGTACGACTGTTTGGGTTCACGGCCATTTTGCCCTGACCCCGCAGGCCGAGTCAGCCTTCCATCAGCTGAAAGTATAGATAACCAGTGCACCCGCACTGGGGCTGCTAGACTATGACAAACCTTCCCAAATGTACGTCACTGAGATGGCGGGACACACCACCGCTGTACTGACACAAATGCATGGTGACAAAAAGCAACCTGTAGCATACTACAGTGCCCATCTTGACGCGGTGGCTAGAGGGTCTCCATCATGCGTCCGAGCGGTTCTAGCAGTTCAGGCACTACTGGACAAAAGTTCTGACGTTGTCTTAGATCACACCATGGTGATCTACACCCCACATGACATACATGGTATCCTGACACAGGTAAGCTGTAGACATCTGTCCCTTGCTAGACAGATCAAAATGGAACTTGCAGTACACTCTTCATCCAATGTCTCATTTCAATGTTGCACCACTTTGAATCCGGCCACCTTATTACCATTAGGTGACACTGATTCAAATGGGGGAGTAAGTACAGAGGACCAGCTTTTTGCAAATTCCCTGACTGATGATGAGGAGGAGGCCTTTGACACCGAACACCAGCATGATTATGCAGCGCTCATGGAGCAGGAGACAGCTGGGTTCGCACATGTCACTGACAAACCTCTCCCAAACCCCCACCTTGAAATGTTTGTGGATGGATCTAGATACCTGAATGACGAAGGAAGGTTTGTAACAGGTTTTGAAGTAGTCACACTGAATGAGATGCTTGTACAAAAACCACTGCCGCCATACATGTCAGCGCAGGAGGCTGAGCTCCGTGCTCTAACTGAGATGTACGGAGGTACCACTGCTAACATCTACACTGATTCCAGGTACGCCTTTGGTACTGCACACGATTATGGACCCATCTGGCGGTCCAGGAGCTTTCTCACGGCACAAGGCAAGCCCATTAAGAATGGTGTATCAGTAAGTAGATTAATGCAGGCCATCATGTTGCCAGAACAGGTCGCCATAATAAAGGTTAAAGCACACACGCAGTGGCAGTCACCGGAGAGCAAGGGAAGTGATAGAGTAAATAAGAAAAAGGTTCATACTGTAGTGGCCAAGGCGGGAGTTGATTGGGACCCTAATAAGTGTGAGTGTGAGATACACATAATTGTGACTGTGTGCTGGGATATTACTATGTATAAATTTATTTACATGAGTTGGACTAATAGAATATCTATTTGGGTTTTGTTTTGTGGAAAAATTATGTGAATGTATATTGCATGACAATCTTAATTACGGAAACGTGTTATTACGAATCTAGGAATGGGACGTGGTAAATACATAACTACTAATGAAGAGGATCATGACAAATCTAGGAATATTGTGTTATAAAATTTGCCTAACTTGGTTCGCAGTGTTTGATAACACGTGAAAAATAAGTAACTGCACTGATGATGATATTGATAAATCTAAGATTATTGTATTGTAAACCTGATTGATTTGCAATGTTTGATATTATATTGTTTGTTTACATAGTAAAATTCTTGAGTTTTATGTCTACTGTATGTAGAAGGTATTTGTGCTGAAATGTAGAAAGATTAGGAATATTAGAAATATTCATTTGCTACAACAGAACATTACTCCGGTCACTCTGGGCAGAGATTGTTTTATTGATAAATTTGACCTACAGATTTTTGTTTCATCTATTTTTATGAAGGGGTGAAGAAAAGCACACAAGGCCCCAGATTGTGATTTTGTTTTTGTTTGATTTGCCATAGACTTATTTATTCTGCATCAAGTTGATTTGGGACTGAGAAAATTTATGAACTGAGTCATTGCCACCAGGATATTTGGACTTTTGTAATTGTGATTTGAAATTTCATCTTCTCTAAGTGCATGCTGCACCTATCCACACGCTGAGACTATCCAACTGAGCCTGAAGAACTGACAAGTGTGCCTGACTACTGCTACACTGTCATCGGAGTGAACCTCAGATGTTCTGCAGAATGCTGACCGCCAGCTGATGATGTCAAAGGAGGGCTAAGCCTCACAGCTCCTCCCTAAAGACCTCGGGCAACAGTGGTGTAGAGAGGGCATCTGCAACATTGGAATAAAGGGGCTCTATAGTCAGCTGTGGATACTTCTGGATATGGAGAATGGAGAAGATTGTTTGATACCAATGTAATGGGCGGGGACAGATTCCTACTCAGGGTCTGTTCTTTGGCTAACCAGGGAAAGCAGCGAGGGCACAATAATCCCCCTGCTTCCCTGCATCGGAGATCCTATAGATTTGGATCTAAAGAAGATCAAGAGAAGAAGAAACAATTTTATAGGAAGAGACATTTGTATTCAACATCTAACGGTTCTTTTGAATTTTTTTGTTTTTCAAGCCCAGATTTGACAAGGTTGGTTTTATGTTGATAGCAAATGAAAATATAGGGAACAGTGTAATAAATGTGACATTAGATTATCTGGTTGTATATGTAATATATTATGGAAATCATTCGGAAGTTGCTAATAGAACTTGGATATAGAATCATATGTCAAAAGGTATATTGAAAATAGCTGCCAACATATAACAAGATGAAGATCAGGGATGGTTTAGCTTTCTTAACCCTGCCAATTGGTTCTCGGGGTTAGGAGGTTGGTTCATGGGAATTTAACAAAGTATATTACAAGTGGTAATGATAATCTTATGTATATATATTGCAATAAAGGTAATAATTTCATGCGTAGCTAAATGTACTGAAAGCCGATTTTTTTTTTTGCACCCATTTAAATGTCTTGATACCCTAGATGGACATAGAGTGCACCATTCCTACCTGGGGATCCGGCTGGAGCCGAATCCAACGGGTGACAGAACCAGGAGATAATGGTGGCTCTGATGTCCAAATGGGGGATTGATAGGGTTAATTTAATTTAATTTTGTTTCTAAGCATAACATAAGGAGCGGAATTTAGAAGTTCCTTATTTCAGTCAGGGCCTTGCACCAGATAACGAACTGACAGTTTGTGGCGGGCCTACTGACCGTTTGTGGCGGGCTTACTGACAGTTTGTGGTCGGATGCACCCGAACCACAGCAGATGTGTTTCCGTTCTAAGATACGTTGGTTTCCCAATGTGCTAATATTCTGTTTCAGTCACCTGATTAAGTAATTCTTCAAAGTTGCACCCTGCGCGGGCAACGGCCTATATAAGCTGTGTGTTTCTCCAAATAAAATAGAACTCATTTGATCCACTGAGCTGTGTGTATAGTGGCTTCTTCTGGTTCTCCTCGTGCACGTGCTATAACTTTCCTTTGAATTTGGACTCAGGCAACATCCGCACTGGTCACCGTTGAGACCCCCCACACTTGTATAGGAGTCTATGGGAACGGCCAGTGTATTCCGGTAAAATATAGGACAAGTCTCATCTGGCCTAAATGAGCACTGCGTGCGCCATCTTTCCCAGCCGGACAATTTTATGCACCGGACAATTGGAATCCAACGCTTCAGATGGTCGCGATTTTTGGCCCAGCGTTTTATCGCAGCAAAATAGCCACGATAAAACGCTTGTGTGAAAGAGGCTTTTCCATGGCATGTAGTGGCAGGTTTTTGCTGCAGGATCTGGAGTCAGACAATCGCTCCGGATTCCTACTCGGCCACACCCCTTTTTCGCCGAGCGCCGCGATTTTCGAGTACTTCCGTACTCGGGCAAAAAGATTCGGGGGGCGCCGTGGGTGAGTGGGGGGTTGCAGCGGGAGTGGGGGGCAGAGGGAGAGAGAGAGGGCTCACCCCTGTTCCCCGCTGCTACCCCCCGCTCCGCCACGCCTCCTTTGGGAAGTTGTTGAGTACACTCCTGGGAAGATTACTGGCATAGTACAACTATCCTACGATAGGTGGTGCGCGTGCGAGCATCGTCGACAGTTATGCCCCCCCAGACAAAGATCTGATTTCCATTTTAAGAACGAAAGCAAAAGGCATTACGAGCAACGGGATGCGTGTTCAACTACAAAATGATGCATCCGCCGAACGTATCGCAAGACAATTGCTGGATATTGAGAATGCTGAGGTAAAATGAAAGCTGTGCTGTGATTGGTTGCTATTTAGAGATGAGCGAACCTACTCGGCCACGCCCCTTTTTCGCCCGAGCGCCGCGATTTTCGAGTACTTCCGTACTCGGGCGAAAAGATTCAGGGGGCGCCGTGGGTGAGTGGGGGGTTGCAGCGGGGAGTGGGGGGGAGAGGGAAAGAGAGAGGGCTCCCCCCTGTTCCCCGCTGCTACCCCCCGCTCCGCCACGCCTCCCCCGCCCCCCAAATCTTTTCACCCGAGTACGGAAGTACTCGAAAATCGCGGTGCTCGATCGAGTAATTACTCGAAACGAGTATATTCGCTCATCTCTAGTTCTAACCATAGTGCTATCAGAAGGAACTCACGCTTGAAATCAGCCAGTGTGAATGCACCCCATATACACAACCCATTATGGGAAGATGCACTAAATGCATTGTGACATGCCTCATGTCTGCTCTCGCAGACTGCTCCCACAGACCTCATTCTTCATAGACTACTCCTCATGCTCCCTTTAACAGACTATTCCTGTGAGCCATCCAATCACACTGCTCCTCTCTCACAGACTGCTCCACACAGCCCTCCTTCCTCATAGACTACTCCTCATGCTCCCTTTAATAGACTGTTTCTGTGGCCCCCTCCAATCACCTTGCTCCTCTACCACAGACTGCTCTCCTCTAAGGCCGCTTTCACATGACCGTATGCGTAAAATGCTGCGGGTGTCCTGCAGTGTTTTAACGGTCAACATGATGCAGTCTCTGCCGGCATAGACCACGTATGGCAGCGAGTGTACTGCACATGACCACGAATTTCACGCATGCGGACATATGCAGTGTGACTGTCTTTTTTATTTTGAATTCCCCACTCTTTCATTGCGGGGTTGTGTATGAAGCGCCGCCCGTATGCAATGTATTGCATATGGACAGTGTTGCATACGCTGCCTACGCAAAAGTATAGGGCTCACGCTGCGCGCTAAGCCGAGGAATAACAAATGCTGCAATCTATTTTTTGAGCGTATCTACACGCAGTGGTCATACGCTCATGTGAATGGATCAATGAAAGTCCATTTACTTTCATCGACTCTGTTCACCGTGTGTCACACGTCTGTGAACCGCGGGCGTAATACGCAACAAAATCACGGTCGTGTGAATGATCCCTAAGGCTGGTGTCACACGAATGTATTTGCGCACCGTATTGTGCACACAATACGCAGTGAATAGAACCCTTCGATTTCAATGGGTTCGTGCACATAAACGAATTTTGTGCGCTCATTTCAGTTGCGCAAAAGATTATTCAGCACGCTCTATTGTCCTGCAAATTTGTGCATGAAAATAGCAAATATTGAACTAATTAACTTAATTGCCAATTTCAACGAATAGCAGCGTGTTTGTGTGTTTTTTGCACGTGCAAAAAGTACAATAAAACACACATTGGCAACGCCCATTGCGCAAGTAAATGCACATACGCCCATGTGTGACCACCCTAATAACATATTCACACGAGCGAGTGCAATAAACTCAGACCGATACATCGCGCTTGTGAAATTGCGATTCTGGATGCGAGCACAAGATATTTTTGCTTAAAAATATCAGCGCCGTGTTAATGCACTTGGAATTTTCACGTGCGCAAAAAAAATCACAAATGATTCCAATAGTTTTTAATGGAAAATAAAATCACATTGCACTCGCATGTGATACAATTTTTTTTTAAGATCCCATACATAAGAACAGGCGATTCATTACGAGGAATCGCCCAAAAATAAGACATGCAGCGATTATCCAATCTTACAGCGTCGCTGCGATAGAAAACTCGCCCATGTGAATAAACGCAGGCTACAGTCACACGGGCGAGCGCGATATTGGGCCGAGAAACTCAGCCTGATATTGTGCGTGCCAACGTGCGACTTTTCATGGCAACGCAAAATGGTTATATTTATTATGAATCGGTTTGTATCGCTTCTGTGAAATGGCGATCTTCACGTGCGCGATTGGAAGCGTTTAGCATTGGCTTCAGTGGGAAGCAGCGCGCTCGCAGTCACATCGCACGGCATGCGATGTCTTCAAAGGTCCCGTCGAAAACAAGGGACGGCGTGTTCCGGACACCCAAAGACGGCGCGTGCTGCCATGTTTTTTTCCTCGTAGTGTCACTTGTGTGAATGGACTTCATATTTACGCGGGTTCTGTGCGCATCGCACAGCGCTTGCGCGAAAATATCGTCCGTGTGAATGCGCACTTATTGACGCGTGTTCCATCCATATCGCTTTTGGTGTGTCGGCCGCCCGTGTGAATGAGCCCCATTATCAGCCCTCTCATGGCTATCAGTCCCACGTAAAGCATCCCGGCCCTCCCCATACAGTCCTATGTAACACAGCCTCGGCCTCCCCTCACACACAGAGGCCCGCCCCTCCGCTGACATCACGGCTCCCCGGAGCTCCGCTCTCCACATAACCGGGGAGGGAGGGGGAGTGGTCGGCTGCGGCTTCCAGGAAACACTGAGGCCTCACTGCTTGTTAGTGCGGGTGAGTGGCGGGCAGCGGCCATTGCTGAGACAGGAGCTCAGCCCACATTGTAGAGTGAGCAGTGTGTGTGCTAGGGGGCAGACATGACAGTCAGGGAGAACTACAAGTAGCAGCACCTGTAGCCCTTCACCTGCATGGACATGGGTCACCTGACTGCTCACCTGTACATGCTCGCACGGTCACATGCATGTCCTAA
Source organism: Eleutherodactylus coqui (assembly GCF_035609145.1). Taxonomy (NCBI): domain Eukaryota; kingdom Metazoa; phylum Chordata; class Amphibia; order Anura; family Eleutherodactylidae; genus Eleutherodactylus; species Eleutherodactylus coqui. The sequence goes on from NC_089849.1 coordinate 103,780,168, forward strand.
TTCTCGCCTGTGATATGGACAATATTAGGACACACAACGAGTTTTTTTCACACGCCGACTGCAATATCGGTTCGTGGAAGACGGCCCAATATTGCGCTCGCCAAAAGGGGAGGTGTTTTTGTATCACCGCCGTCTGGCATCACCCCGGGGGAAGTAGCCATTCTGAGTCGCAGAGTGCTTCCAATTGTTTTTAATGAGGAAACATCGCGCCGCGCCACGTGTATCCGGCACATGGCGTGGTGCGTCCAGAGTAGAGATGAGCGAACGTACTCGTTTCGAGTACTTACGCACCCGAGTACCGCCATTTTCGAGTACTTCAGTACTCGGGTGAAAAGATTCGGGGGGCTACGGGGGGCGGAGAGAGGCGTGGCGGTGCGGGGGGAACAGGGGGGAGCCCTCTCTCTCTCCCTCTCCCCCCCCACTCCCCACTGCTACCCCCCATGCCGCCACGGCGCCCCCCAAATTTTTTCACCCGAGTACGGAAGTACTCGGAATTCGCGGTATTCGGGCGAAAAAGGGGCGTGGCCGAGCACGTTCGCTCATCTCTAGTCCAGAGGCCTCATTGAAAGCACTGGGCAATGCGAGGGCCTATAGACGGGACGTGCTGCGATTATTTTCACGCATTATGATGCGATGCTGGAAAACGCGTCTCGTGTGTACGACACCATTCAAAGGAATGGGGGTCATTTTTGTGCATTTTGCAACGTACAAATCTTACGGGAGAACCTCTGCCGTGTGAAGCCATCCTCCGTGTGACAGAAGTCTCGGTGTGCTGCCGCGGTGAATAACACGGGTCCGTATGCAGTCCGCGTGTCAGAGGCTTAAAGGGGTTTTGTCATTGCAACAAAACGCCCAACTTGACTCGGCCCGGCCTAAAATAACAAGTGCGGGTGTACTTGCCCTTTCTAGGGGCCCCGGGAGGCAGCTGGCATGCTGGGGCCCCAGGCGAACAGAGTATTTTTTGCTACTTTAGGCAGGGCGCAGCTAGGGAATGGGGTTAGTTTGCGGACGGACTGCTGCCATTTTTTATTCCGCATCAAAATCCGCACATTGCTAGTACGGATTTTAGTGCTGAATGTTCCAGATGGCTACATATTCTGCAACACTGTTGCGAAATATTCCGTCCCGTGTCATAGCGCACTCGGGGGGCGTTCACAGAATTCTGTGAGGGTCTGCAGCTGATTTCACCGTTTAAGTTGATTTCAAATTAAAGCTGTGAAGTCTGCTGCAGACCCTCACCAAAATCTGCAGTAAATCAGTGACATGTGAATGCATGGTAAGGGCAGCAGGCACTTGTAGTCCTTTATCAGCTGAAGCCCCCTATAATACCCGTGTTTCCCTGAAAATAAGACAGTGTCTTATATTAATTTTTGTTCAAAAAGGTTTAATTTTTTTACATGTATAGCTGCCTGGACACTATTTAAATTGACTGTTAGAAGGGCTTAATTTTGGATTAGGGCTTATATTTCAAGCATCCTCAAAAAGCCTGAAAAATCATTTTGCATCCTCAAAAATTCTGGAAAATCATGCTATGTCTTATTTTCAGGGTATGTCTTATTTTCAGGGAAACAGGGTAGTAACGGACACCTGCAGAATTGTAGTAGCAGGACCTCTATAGTGGTAGCAGGCACCAGCAGTCCTATATCATCAGGGGTCCCTATAATAGTGACAGGCACCTGCAGTCCTGTAATTGCAGGGGTCCCTATAATAGTAACTGGCACCTGTAGTCCTGTATCAGCAGGGGGTCCCTATAATAGTGACAGGCACCTGTAGTCCTGTCAGCAGGGTCCATATAATAGTGTCAGGCACCTGTAGTCCTGTGTCAGCAGGGGTCCCTATAATAGTGACAAGCACCTGTAGTCATGTATCAGCAGGGGTCCCCATAATAGTGACAGTCACCAGTGGGCCTGTATTAGCAGGGGGTCCCTACAATAGTGACAGGCATCTGTACTCCTGTATCAGCAGGGGGTCCCTATAATAGTGACAGGCATCTGCAGTCCTGTATCAACAGTGGGTCTCTAGAACAGTCACGGGCTCCTGTAGTCCTGTATCAGCAGGGGTCCCTATAATAGTGACAGGCACCTGTAGTCCTGTATCAGCTGGGGGTCCCTATAATACTGACAGGCATCTGCAGTCCTATATCAACAGTGGGTCCCTATAATAGTGACATGCAACTGTAGTCCTTTATCAGCAGGGAGTCCCTATAATAGTGACAGGCACCTGTAGCCCTTTATCAGCAGGGAGTCCCTATAATAGTGACAGGCATCTGTAGTCCTTTATTAGCAGGGAGTCCCTAAAATAGTGACAGGCACCTGTAGTCCTTACTCCGCAGGGGTCTCTATAATAGTGACAGGCACCTGCAGTCCTGAATCTGCAGGGGTCCCTATAATAGTGACTTGCACCATCAGTCTTGTATCTTCAGGGGGTCCCTATAATAGTGACCAGCATCTGCAGTGCTGTGTCAGCAGGGGTTCCCAATAACAGTAACAGGCACCTGCAGCTCTTTATCAGCAGGGGTCCCTATAATAGTGACAAGCACCTGTAGTCATGTATCAGCAGGGGTCCCCATAATAGTGACAGTCACCAGTGGGCCTGTATTAGCAGGGGGTCCCTACAATAGTGACAGGCATCTGTACTCCTGTATCAGCAGGGGGTCCCTATAATAGTGACAGGCATCTGCAGTCCTGTATCAACAGTGGGTCTCTAGAACAGTCACGGGCTCCTGTAGTCCTGTATCAGCAGGGGTCCCTATAATAGTGACAGGCACCTGTAGTCCTGTATCAGCTGGGGGTCCCTATAATACTGACAGGCATCTGCAGTCCTATATCAACAGTGGGTCCCTATAATAGTGACATGCAACTGTAGTCCTTTATCAGCAGGGAGTCCCTATAATAGTGACAGGCACCTGTAGCCCTTTATCAGCAGGGAGTCCCTATAATAGTGACAGGCATCTGTAGTCCTTTATTAGCAGGGAGTCCCTAAAATAGTGACAGGCACCTGTAGTCCTTACTCCGCAGGGGTCTCTATAATAGTGACAGGCACCTGCAGTCCTGAATCTGCAGGGGTCCCTATAATAGTGACTTGCACCATCAGTCTTGTATCTTCAGGGGGTCCCTATAATAGTGACCAGCATCTGCAGTGCTGTGTCAGCAGGGGTTCCCAATAACAGTAACAGGCACCTGCAGCTCTTTATCAGCAGGGGGTCCCCATAATAGCCACAGGCACCTGTAGTCCTGTGTCAGCAGGAGTCCCAATAATAGTTACCGACATCTGTAGTCCTGTGTCTTCAGGGGGTCCCTATAATAATGACAGGCATCTGCAGTGCTGAGTCAGCTGGGGGTCCCTATATTAGTAACCAGCAGCTGCAGTCCTTTATCAGCAGAACTCCCCTATAATAGTGACAGGCACCTGCAGTCTTGTATCAGCAGGGGGTCCCTATAATAGTGACAGGCATCTGCAGTCCTGTATCAACAGTGGGTCCCTATAATAGTGACCGGCACCTGTAGTCCTGTATCAGCTGGGGGTCCTAATAATAGTGACAGGCATCTGCAGTCCTATATCAACAGTGGGTCCCTATAATAGTGACAGGCACCTGTAGTCTTCTATCAGCAGGGGGTCCCTATAATAGTGACAGGCACCTGTAGTCCTGTATTAGCAGGGGGCCCCTACCATAGTGAGAGGCACCTGTAGTCCTGTATCAGCATGGGGTCCCTATAATAGTGACAGACACCTGTAGTCCTGTATCCGCAGAGAGTCACTATTATAGTAACAGGCACCTGCAGTCCTGTATTTGCAGGGGTCCCTATAATAGTAACCGCCACCTGTAGTCCTGTATCAGTAGGGGGTCCCTATAATAGTGACAGGCAGCTGTAGTCCTGTATCAGCAGGGGGTCCCTATAATAGTGACAGGCACCTGTAGTCCTGTCAGCAGGGTCCATATAATAGTGTCAGGCACCTGTAGTCCTGTCAGCAGGGGTCCCTATAATAGTAACCGACACCTGTAGTCCTGTATCAGTAGGGGGTCCCTATAATAGTGACAAGCACCTGTAGTCATGTATCAGCAGGGGTCCCTATAATAGTGTCAGGCACCTGTAGCCCTTTATCAGCAGGGAGTCCCTATAATAGTGACAGGCACCTGCAGTCCTGGTCTGCAGGACGTCCCTATAATAGTGACAGGCACCTGTAGTCCTGTGTCAGCAGGGGGTCCCTATAATAGTGAGAGGCATCTGCAGTCCTATATCACCAGGGGGTCCCTATAATAGTGAGAGGCACCTGTAGTCCTGTATCAGCAGGGGGTCCCTATAATAGTGACAGGCACCTGTAGTCCTCTATTTGCAGGGGTCCCTATAATAGTAACCAGCACCTGTAGTCCTGTATCAGTAGGGGGTCCCTATAATAGTGAGAGGCACCTGTAGTCCTGTATCAGCAGGGGGTCCCTATAATAGTGACAGGCACCTGTAGTCCTGTCAGCAGGGTCCATATAATAGTGACAGGCACCTGTAGTCCTGTGTCAGCAGGGGTCCCTATAATAGTGACAAGCACCTGTAGTCATGTATCAGCAGGGGTCCCCATAATAGTGACAGGCACCAGTGGGCCTGTATTAGCAGGGGGTCCCTACAATAGTGACAGGCATCTGTACTCCTGTATCAGCAGGGGGTCCCTATAATAGTAACAAGCACCTGTAGTCATGTATCAGCAGGGGTCCCTATAATAGTGACAGGCACCAGTGGGCCTGTATTAGCAGGGGGTCCCTACAATAGTGACAGGCATCTGTACTCCTGTATCAGCAGGGGGTCCCTATAATAGTGACAGGCATCTGCAGTCCTGTATCAACAGTGGGTCTCTAGAACAGTCACGGGCTCCTGTAGTCCTGTATCAGCAGGGGTCCCTATAATAGTGACAGGCACCTGTAGTCCTGTATCAGTTGGGGGTCCCTATAATACTGACAGGCATCTGCAGTCCTATATCAACAGTGGGTCCCTATAATAGTGACATGCAACTGTAGTCCTTTATCAGCAGGGAGTCCCTATAATAGTGACAGGCACCTGTAGCCCTTTATCAGCAGGGAGTCCCTATAATAGTGACAGGCACCTGTAGCCCTTTATCAGCAGGGAGTCCCTATAATAGTGACAGGCATCTGTAGTCCTTTATTAGCAGGGAGTCCCTAAAATAGTGACAGGCACCTGTAGTCCTTACTCCGCAGGGGTCTCTATAATAGTGACAGGCACCTGCAGTCCTGAATCTGCAGGGGTCCCTATAATAGTGACTTGCACCATTAGTCTTGTATCTTCAGGGGGTCCCTATAATAGTGACCAGCATCTGCAGTGCTGTGTCAGCAGGGGTTCCTATAATAGTGACAGGCACCTGCAGTCCTGAATCCGCAGGGGTCCCTATAATAGTGACTTGCACCATCAGTCTTGTATCTTCAGGGGGTCCCTATAATAGTGACCAGCATCTGCAGTGCTGTGTCAGCAGGGGTTCCCAATAACAGTAACAGGCACCTGCAGCTCTTTATCAGCAGGGGGTCCCCATAATAGCCACAGGCACCTGTAGTCCTGTGTCAGCAGGAGTCCCAATAATAGTTACCGACATCTGTAGTCCTGTGTCTTCAGGGGGTCCCTATAATAATGACGGGCATCTGCAGTGCTGAGTCAGCTGGGGGTCCCTATATTAGTAACCAGCAGCTGCAGTCCTTTATCAGCAGAACTCCCCTATAATAGTGACAGGCACCTGCAGTCTTGTATCAGCAGGGGGTCCCTATAATAGTGACAGGCATCTGCAGTCCTGTATCAACAGTGGGTCCCTATAATAGTGACCGGCACCTGTAGTCCTCTATCAGCAGGGGGTCCCTATAATAGTGAAAGGCACCTGTAGTCCTGTATCAGCAGGGGTCCCTATAATAGTGACAGGCACCTGTAGTCCTGTATCAGCTGGGGGTCCTAATAATAGTGACAGGCATCTGCAGTCCTATATCAACAGTGGGTCCCAATAATAGTTACCGACATCTGTAGTCCTGTGTCTTCAGGGGGTCCCTATAATAATGACAGGCATCTGCAGTGCTGAGTCAGCTGGGGGTCCCTATATTAGTAACCAGCAGCTGCAGTCCTTTATCAGCAGAACTCCCCTATAATAGTGACAGGCACCTGCAGTCTTGTATCAGCAGGGGGTCCCTATAATAGTGACAGGCATCTGCAGTCCTGTATCAACAGTGGGTCCCTATAATAGTGACCGGCACCTGTAGTCCTCTATCAGCAGGGGGTCCCTATAATAGTGACAGGCACCTGTAGTCCTGTATCAGCAGGGGTCCCTATAATAGTGACAGGCACCTGTAGTCCTGTATCAGCTGGGGGTCCTAATAATAGTGACAGGCATCTGCAGTCCTATATCAACAGTGGGTCCCTATAATAGTGACAGGCACCTGTAGTCTTCTATCAGCAGGGGGTCCCTATAATAGTGACAGGCACCTGTAGTCCTGTATTAGCAGGGGGCCCCTACCATAGTGAGAGGCACCTGTAGTCCTGTATCAGCATGGGGTCCCTATAATAGTGACAGACACCTGTAGTCCTGTATCCGCAGAGAGTCACTATTATAGTAACAGGCACCTGCAGTCCTGTATTTGCAGGGGTCCCTATAATAGTAACCGCCACCTGTAGTCCTGTATCAGTAGGGGGTCTCTATAATAGTGACAGGCACCTGTAGTCCTGTATCAGCAGGGGGTCCCTATAATAGTGACAGGCACCTGTAGTCAGGTATCAGCAGGGGTCCCTATAATAGTGTCAGGCACCTGTAGCCCTTTATCAGCAGGGAGTCCCTATAATAGTGACAGGCACCTGCAGTCCTAAATCCGCAGGGGTCCCTATAATAGTGACAGGCACCTGTAGTCCTGTCAGCAGGGTCCATATAATAGTGTCAGGCACCTGTAGTCCTGTCAGCAGGGGTCCCTATAATAGTGAGAGGCACCTGTAGTCCTGTATCAGTAGGGGGTCCCTATAATAGTGAGAGGCACCTGTAGTCCTGTATCAGCAGGGGGTCCCTATAATAGTGACAAGCACCTGTAGTCATGTATCAGCAGGGGTCCCTATAATAGTGTCAGGCACCTGTAGCCCTTTATCAGCAGGGAGTCCCTATAATAGTGACAGGCACCTGCAGTCCTGAATCCGCAGGGGTCCCTATAATAGTGACTTGCACCATCAGTCTTGTATCTTCAGGGGGTCCCTATAATAGTGACCAGCATCTGCAGTGCTGTGTCAGCAGGGGTTCCCAGTAACAGGCACCTGCAGCTCTTTATCAGCAGGGGGTCCCCATAATAGCCACAGGCACCTGTAGTCCTGTGTCAGCAGGAGTCCCAATAATAGTTACCGACATCTGTAGTCCTGTGTCTTCAGGGGGTCCCTATAATAGTGACAGGCATCTGCAGTGCTGAGTCAGCTGGGGGTCCCTATATTAGTAACCAGCAGCTGCAGTCCTTTATCAGCAGAGCTCCCCTATAATGGTGACAGGCACCTGTAGTCCTGTATCAGCAGGGGTCCCTATAATAGTGAGAGGCACCTGCAGTCCTGTATCCACAGGGGGTCCCTATAATAGTGACAGGCACCATCAGTCCTGCATTCGTATGGGGTCCCTATAATAGTGACAAGCACCTGTAGTCATGTATCAGCAGGGGTCCCTATACTAGTGTCAGGCACCTGTAGCCCTTTATCAGCAGGGAGTCCCTATAATAGTGACAGGCACCTGCAGTCCTGAATCCGCAGGGGTCTCTGTAATAGTGACTTGCACCATCAGTCTTGTATCTTCAGGGGGTCCCTATAATAGTGACCAGCATCTGCAGTGCTGTGTCAGCAGGGGTTCCCAATAACAGTAACAGGCACCTGCAGCTCTTTATCAGCAGGGGGTCCCCCTAATAGTCACAGGCACCTGTAGTCCTGTGTCAGCAGGAGTCCCAATAATAGTTACCGACATCTGTAGTCCTGTGTCTTCAGGGGGTCCCTATAATAGTGACAGGCATCTGCAGTGCTGAGTCAGCTGGGGGTCCCTATATTAGTAACCAGCAGCTGCAGTCCTTTATCAGCAGAACTCCCCTATAATGGTGACAGGCACCTGCAGTCTTGTATCAGCAGAGGGTCCCTATAATAGTGACAGGCACCTGTAGTCCTGTATCAGCAGGGGGTCCCTATAATAGTGACAGGCACCTGCAGTCCTGTATCCACAGGGGGTCCCTATAATAGTGACAGGCACCTGCAGTCCTGCATCCGTATGGGGTCCCTATAATAGTGACAGGCACCTGTAGTCCTGTGTCAGCAGGCGGTCCCTATAATAGTGAGAGGCACCTTTAGTCCTTTATCAGCACAGGGCCCTATAATAGTGACAGGCACCTGTAGTCCTGTATCAGCAGAGGGTCACTATAATAGTGACAGGCACCTGCAGTCCTGCATCCGTATGGGGTCCCTATAATAGTGACAGGGACCTGTAGTCCTGTGTCAGCAGGCGGTCCCTATAATAGTGAGAGGCACCTGTAGTCCTTTATCAGCACAGGGCCCTATAATAGTGACAGGCACCTGTAGTCATAAATCCACAGGGGTCCCTGTAATAGTGACCGGCACCTGCAGTCCTGTATCAGCAGAGGGTCCCTATAATAGTGACAGGCACCTGCAGTCCTGGTCCGCAGGAGGTCCCTATAATAGTGACAGGCACCTGTAGTCCTGTGTCAGCAGGGGGTCCCTATAATAGTGAGAGGCATCTGCAGTCCTATATCATCAGGGGGTCCCTGTAATAGTGACCGGCACCTGCAGTCCTGTATCAGCAGAGGGTCCCTATAATAGTGACAGGCACCTGCAGTCCTGCATCCCTATAATAGTGACAGGCACCTGTAGTCCTTTATCAGCACAGGGCCCTATAATAGTGACAGGCACCTGCAGTCCTGAATCCGCAGGGTTCCCTATTATAGTGACTTGCACCATCAGTCTTGTATCTTCAGGGGGTCCCTATAATAGTGACCAGCATCTGTAGTCCTATATCATCAGGGGGTCCCTATAATAGTGACAGGCGCCTGCTGTCCTGTATCAGCACAGGGCCCTATAATAGTGACAGGCACCTGTAGTCATAAATCCACAGGGGTCCCTATAATAGTGACAGGCACCTGCAGTCCTGCATCCCTATGGGGTCCCTATACTAGTGACAGGAACCTGTAGTCCTGTGTCAGCAGGGGGTCCCTATAATAGTGAGAGGCATCTGCAGTCCTATATCAGCAGGGGGTCCCTATAATAGTGACAGGCACCTGCTGTCCTGTAGCAGCAGGGGGTCCCTATAATAGTGACAGGCAGCTGTAGTCCTTTATCAGCACAGGGCCCTATAATAGTGACAGGCACCTGTAGTCCTGTATCAGCAGGGGGTCCCTATGATAGTGACCGGCACCTTCAGTTTTGTATCAGCAGAGGGTCCCTATAATAGTGACAGGCACCTGCAGTCCTGTATCCACATGGGGTCCCTATAATAGTGACAGGCACCTGCAGTCCTGCATCCGTATGGGGTCCCTATAATAGTGACAGGCACCTGTAGTCCTTTATCAGCACAGGTCCCTATAATAGTGACAGGCACCTGTAGTCCTGTATCAGCAGAGGGTCCCTATAATAGTGACAGGCACCTGCAGTCCTGGTCCGCAGGAGGTCCCTATAATAGTGACAGGCACCTGTAGTCCTGTGTCAGCAGAGGGTCCCTATAATAGTGACAGGCACCTGCAGTCCTGTATCACCAGGGGGTCCCTATAATAGTGACAGGCACCTGCTGTCCTGTATCAGAAGGGGGTCCCTATAATAGTGACAGGCACCTGTAGTCCTGGTCCGCAGGAGGTCCCTATAATAGTGACCGGCACCTGCAGTCCTGTATCAGTAGAGGGTCCCTATAATAGTGACAGGCACCTGCTGTCCTGTATCAGCAGGGGGTCCCTATAATAGTGACAGGCACCTGCAGTCCTGGTCCGCAGGAGGTCCCTATAATAGTGACCGGCACCTGCAGTCCTGTATCAGCAGAGGGTCCCTATAATAGTGACAGGCACCTGCAGTCCTGGTCCGCAGGAGGTCCCTATAATAGTGACAGGCACCTGTAGTCCTGTGTCAGCAGGGGGTCCCTATAATAGTGAGAGGCATCTGCAGTCCTATATCACCAGGGGGTCCCTATAATAGTGACAGGCACCTGCTGTCCTGTATCAGCAGGGGGTCCCTATAATAGTGACAGGCACCTGCAGTCCTGCATGCCTATGGGGTCCCTATAATAGTGACAGGCACCTGTAGTCCTGTGTCAGCAGGGGGTCCCTATAATAGTGAGAGGCATCTGCAGTCCTATATCAGCAGGGGGTCCCTATAATAGTGACAGGCACCTGCTGTCCTGTATCAGCACAGGGCCCTATAATAGTGACAGGTACCTGTAGTCATAAATCCACAGGGGTCCCTATAATAGTGACAGGCACCTGCAGTCCTGAATCCGCAGGGGTCCCTATAATAGTGACTTGCACCATCAGTCTTGTATCTTCGGGGTCCCTATAATAGTGACCAGCATCTGCAGTGCTATATCATCAGGGGGTCCCTATAATAGGGACAGGCACCTGTAGTCGTTTATCAGCACAGGGCCCTATAATAGTGACAGGCACCTGTAGTCATAAATCCACAGGGGTCCCTATAATAGTGACAGGCACCTGCAGTCCTGAATCTGCAGGGCTCCCTATAATAGTGACTTGCACCATCAGTCTTGTATCTTCAGGGGGTCCCTATAATAGTGACCAGCATCTGCAGTGCTGTGTCAGCAGGGGTTCCCAATAACAGTAACAGGCACCTGCAGCTCTTTATCAGCAGGGGTCCCCATAATAGCCACAGGCACCTGTAGTCCTGTGTCAGCAGGAGTCCCAATAATAGTTACCGACATCTGTAGTCCTGTGTCTTCAAGGGGTCCCTATAATAGTGACAGGCATCTGCAGTGCTGAGTCAGCTGGGGGTCCCTATATTAGTAACCAGCAGCTGCAGTCCTTTATCAGCAGAGCTCCCCTATAATAGTGACAGGCACCTGCAGTCTTGTATCAGCAGGGGGTCCCTATAATAGTGACAGGCACCTGTAGTCCTGTGTCAGCAGGGGGTCCCTATAATAGTGAGAGGCATCTGCAGTCCTATATCATCAGGGGGTCCCTGTAATAGTGACCGTCACCTGCTGTCCTGTAGCAGCAGGGGGTCCCTATAATAGTGACAGGCAGCTGTAGTCCTTTATCAGCACAGGGCCCTATAATAGTGACAGGCACCTGTAGTCCTGTATCAGCAGGGGTTCCCATTGATAGTGACCGGCACCTTCAGTTTTGTATCTTCAGGGGGTCCCTATAATAGTGACAGGCACCTGTAGTCATGTATCCACAGGGGTCCCTATAATAGTGACAGGCACCTGTAGTCATGTATCCACAGGGGTCCCTATGATAGTGACAGGCACCTGTAGTCATGTATCCACAGGGGTCCCTATGATAGTGACAGGCACCTGTAGTCATGTATCCACAGGGGTCCCTATGATAGTGACAGGCACCTGTAGTCATGTATCCACAGGGGTCCCTATGATAGTGACAGGCACCTGTAGTCATGTATTCTCAGGGGTCCCTATGATAGTGACAGGCACCTGTAGTCATGTATCCACAGGGGTCCTTATGATAGTGACAGGCACCTGTAGTCATGTATCCTCAGGGGGTCCCTATAATAGTGACAGGCACCTGTAGTCATGTATCCACAGGGGTCCCTATGATAGTGACTGGCACCTGTAGTCATGTATCCACAGAGGTCCCTATGATAGTGACAGGCACCTGTAGTCATGTATCCACAGAGGTCCCTATGATAGTGACAGGCACCTGTAGTCATGTATCCACAGGGGTCCCTATGATAGTGACAGGCACCTGTAGTCATGTATCCACAGGGGTCCCTATGATAGTGACAGGCACCTGTAGTCATGTATCCACAGGGGTCCCTATGCTAGTGACAGGCACCTGTAGTCATGTATCCACAGGGGTCCCTATGATAGTGACAGGCACCTGTAGTCATGTATCCACAGGGGTCCCTATGATAGTGACCGGCACCTTCAGTCTTGTATCTTCAGGGGGTTCCTATAATAGTGACCGGCGCCTGCATGTACTGTGCACCCTCTGATGTTGATGTGATTCCTGTCCTCTGTTTCCAGGCTGCGGTTCCCACAGTATCCTCACTTCATGAGGTCCGGCTGAAGATTGGGGGTAAGTCGGAGGTTGGGATCTTCTGGTCGCTCCGTAGTCGGGAGGGTTTAGAATGTGCTGGACGGAGATAATCCTGTGTGCCTGAAACATGGCCGCAGTGCAGATCGCTCTTCTGAACTCCACTGTAGTAAATCCAAACAAGACCAAGACTGGTGTTCAGCCTCTGGCTTTAAAGAATAAATGTTCAAGTCAGTGGCAGCAAGCAGTGATAGTGAAAATGGTTAGGAATGAGTAGAGAAAAATGTTCAGATGCATATGTACTTTCAAACCAAAGCACACTTAAAGGGGTTCTCCACGCAGCATCAGGGTACGACCCCTGGTTGGTGCTCATAGTTGCAGGCGCAGCTTTCATTGAAACCAATGGGACCTCAGCCTACAATTATAAACGCAGCTCCATTTGATTCTAATGAGCAACAGCCAGTATCCGGGGTCAGAGCAGCGGCTGCCACTCTGAGCTCGGTGTATCCAGGCACTGACAGCGCACCGTGCCTACAAAACCACTTTAATTATATACTTGTAATTTAGTAACAGAGCACTTCTGTGGGATGTATACCCCTCCCATCTCCCCTCCAATTGATCTGAAAATCCTGTCGCTGCTAACTTTCTTCTGAGTATCATTCCCAGGCTTCTTGTACTAAGAGTGCGTTCACACCAATGTGTTTGCGCCACATAGTATGTAAGGCCGAAAAAGGACATCTGTCCATCCATTTCAGCCTATAAGCCTCCCCAATGTTGATCTAGAGGAAGGCAAGAAAAACTTAAAAGCCAATTTTCCCCAATTAAGGAAAAAATTCCTTCCTGACTCTAATCTGGCATTCGCAATAATCCACGGATCACCGACCTTTCTGAAGTACTCAGTGATATAACATGTAATATTGTATCGCTGAAGAAAGGTGTCGAGGCTCTTTCATCAATTTCGCCATCACCACAGTCTCCAGACGGAGAGTTCCATAGTCTCACTGCTCTTACAGTAAAGAACCCCCTTCTATGTTGTGCAGAAATCTTCTTTCCTCTAGATGTAGAGGGTGCCCTCTTCTTACAGTCCTGGGTATGGATAGATGATAGGAGAGGTGTGTATTGGCCCCTGGTATATTATACATAGTTATTAGAGCGTCCCCTTGTTACAGTCCTGGGTATAATACATATTGGCCCCTGATATATTCATACATAGTTATTAGAGCGCCCCCTTGTTACAGTCCTGGGTATAATAGATGTTGGGAGAGATCTCTATATTGGCCCCTGATATATTCATACATAGTTATTAGAGCGCCTCTCAGCTTTTTTTTTTTGTCTGTTTTAATAAAAGAAACAATTTTGATAGCCTCTCTGGGTAGTGTAGTCCGCTCATTCCATTTATTACTTTAGTTGTCCATCTTTGTACCCGCTCAACCTCTGATATGTTTTTCTTGAGTATCGGTGGCCAAAACTGTCCACAATATTCCATGTGTGGTCTGACCAGGGACTTGTAAAGAGGAAGAACAATGTTCTCATAATGAGCCTCATGATTTCTTCTGATGCTCCTATGATCCTGTTTGCCTTGGCAGCAGCTGCTTGACACTGGTTGCTCCAGATAAGTTTACACTTATCTAAAATGACCAAGTCCTTCTCCATGTCAGTGTCCCTAGTGGTTTCCCATTTAGTGTGTAATGGTGACATGTATTTCCTCTGCCCATGTGCAGAACCGTACATTTATCAGTGTTCCACCTCATTTGTCACTTTTCTGCCCCAACTTATCCCGCTCCTCCAGCAGCCACATTCTCTCCTCTTGTGTTAATTACACACGCAATTATGCGCATATAATATGTAGTGAAAAGAACCAATTGATTTTTTTTTCCCCCTCGCTGCAGGTCTGACATTAGCACCACGAGGCACTTTATCCTGCGGGTTTTGGATGACATTTCTTATCTACTTTGCTTGTTCTGTAATACAATTCGTATTTTCCGCATGCCAAGCGGAACTGAAAATACCCAGTGTATGCCATGTGTAACCCAGCTGGCAGCACCCGTTGTTCCTGGCAGTGTATGCAGGCCTGCCGTAGCCTCCGCCCATGGATGAGATGCCTTACTCTAGGTTTCTCTGGTGAGCGGTGTAATGCCCCCAGTTAGTTTTTAGCACTTTAGAAGGTCCTTTTTACTAAGAACGTTTGACTTGTCTCTGTGACCCTCTATATGTAGATATAGCATATCTGATGCTGCTGAGAAGAGATGTCAGTGCGTCACATATCCCAGCACTCCAGTAAGAGAATGGCCTCCCCGAGGCACAGGTACGCATACAGGTGCGCAGCAATCATACAACTGCTCCACATGGTGCATTGAAATGTTTTATTACAAGGCAAATGTCACTAGATGATGCAGCACAGCCCGCTCTGAACTAATATAAAAGAGTCCTGAGACCACCCGAGGGGCTGCCCGCTGACGATCGGACTCACCCTGACAGCAGCTTTGACTAGAATAACTTAATAAATATTTGGTTTGCATGAACAGAACCCGTCAGCTTCAGTGATGAACTCTTTGCCGATTACCCTGTAGGCCGTGTGGCATTTGCAAGAGATACGTTCCCTGCATGCAGAAGTTGATGCGCACCCCCCCCCCCCCCTTTTAGCCCCTAAAACTTTGCGTTTCTAGGTTGCTTTCCCTTTTTGTACATATGACCGGATCCAGCATGTTGGGACTTGGGAGGAGGAAGGTTTATTGCACTGTGCGCTACACTGTCCCATTAAGGCTTTGGCAGCTTTTGCTTAGCACCTCGGCTCTGCCCATGTCCATCTCCAGAAAATCATCCGGCGTTTCCTGCGCTCCCTGACATAGAGGTGGCTTCCTCCTGCATAATCCTGTCCTGCATGGTCTAACCAAGGCTAGAAATAGGGCCCCTAGCGCCATCCCTACAGCGCAAGAGTAGAATGCGGAGCCATAGTTCTGCGTCCAGTCCACCAGCACTCCTGCAAAAGAGAGGGTCATTAATGGTGATGTCTGACGAAGCCAGGCATAGCCAATAAATCCAGAGCCTTCACGTACCTCTACATCCCAGTGCAGCCCCCAATGCTATGCCAGCTCTATGCAGGGAGGGACACAACATTGGATCAGAACATGAATCCTATACATCCCTGCACTGTCCTAGATTGCCACATGCATGGTGTTCACTGCACACTCATCCCGCGAGCCGTAAGAGTGAAGAACCGCATTAGGGCCCTTTTACACGGAACGACTATCGTTCAAAAAATAAAAATGGGATCATATTAATTTGTACGATAGTCGTTCAGTATAAACACGGCCAACAATTGAACAACGAGCGAGAAGGTTTGCTTCCCGTTCGTCATGTCATGCAGGCATAATAACAATAGTTTGCTCGCTTACACATTGTTGCATGTAAACAGCAATCGCTTAGCCATTTACATTCACCAATGGTGAATGCGAATAACTTAACGATTTACGAGTGAACAATTGGTCTGCCTGTATAGACAGGCTGCAGGAGCGAACAGGGTCATGATTCACTTGTGCGAATGATGGAAAAGGAGCTTCAGACCAGGTAGTGCCTCACTGATGCCAAGGCTCCTCTAGTCTGTGAACGCAAAGTGCTGTGGATGTCCTAGATCACACGTGTCAAACAAGGCCCGTGGGTCGAGTGCAGCCTGCTGCCTCATTTTATGTGGCCCAGCAGCCATACTTTAAAAGGGTTATCCAAGACCACACTCTTGGGATATAGCGGTCCAGAGCGGAAGCTGCCTGCAGTTACAAGTGCTTCTGCTTCGACCCCCAGCAGGCGCTGCCTAGCTGGCCCCTTTTAAAGGAATTCTCCTCTCACCTGCAGCTCCGGTCCAGCGGTGCAATGTAGAGTCTGTAACCGCTGATGTCTGCACCAAGGTGAGAGGTAAGCGGTCAGACTCCGCAGCAACTGCTGCCGCAAGACTGGAGCGGCAGGCTGGGGTTTGTGTAAGGCCTGTAGGGATGCTGCCTGGCCCAAGGCCAATAGAGAGATCGCTATTGGCTTCTGGCTGGGCAGAATCCCTGGGACTATGATTAGGGACACTCTGTTAATACTACGGTCCGCTATGGAAGGGGGGGGGGGGGGCTTCACTATTAGGGCTTGTTCACATGGGCCCAAGTGCATTTCGGGTCGTACAAATACACTGCATATTTCCACAAGCAAAAAAAATCGTACACCTGTTTTTCAGCTGCTTGGTCCCTTTATGTGTGCAAATACACTGCACAAGCAAAAAAGACCGCCAACAGGCTCACTAAAATCATGCGCAATTATACAGTGAATACGCACCAAAATAGGTCAGGCTATGTATTTTTCAATGCAATTGCACATCGCGTGAAAAAAATACGCTAATGTGAACTGAACTATTGAAGTCCCTTACAACTACAACTGACTCCATGAAGGCAGCCGTAAGATGTGGGCCTCAGTGAAAAGGAGTTTGACACCCCTGTCCTAGATGCTCTTCACTACTGCAGCCTATGATTACGTGAGCAGTAGTAACCCACTGTTGTGTGCGCTTCCACTATCTTTCTGGACCTTCTCTTATAAAACACAAGTGGAATAGTCTATATGTATAGTAATGTCTGATCCAGCAGTGTAACACTGAGACCAGATTATATGGGACTTATCCTAGTCACCTGGCCTCTTGAAATAACCTGCGATTAGGTGTAATTCTGCAGCTATTAGACTATTAGATAAGGGCTTAGATATGGCACAAGTTCTCTGTGAAGCCGCAGTTATGCAAAGCAGTAGAGGTCGGACCCCCACAGTCAGACTTTTTCCAACTAGTTCAGTCAATATAAAAACTTGTAAAATTAATGACTTATAATTAGAGATGAGCGAGCACCAAAATGCTCGGGTGCTCGTTACTCGGGACGAAATTATCGCGATGCTCGAGGGTTCGTTTCAAATAACGAACCCCATTGAAGTCAATGGGCGACCCGAGCATTTTTGTATTTCGCCGATGCTCGCTAAGGTTTTCATGTGTGAAAATCTGGTCAATTCAAGAAAGTGATGGGAACGACACAGCAACGAATAGGGCAGGCGTGGGGCTACATGTTGGGCTGCATCTCAAGTTCACAGGTCCCACTATTAAGCCACAATAGCGGCAAGAGGAGGAACCGCAGGCACACTGCAGAGGGTTGGCACGGCTAGGCAGCGACCCTCTTTAAAAGGGGCGGGGCGATAGCCCACAATGCTGTACAGAATCAATGAGAAATCCAATCCTGTGCCACCTCCATCTGGAGCTGCACACGTGGGCATAGCAATGGGGAACCTATGTGCCACACACTATTCATTCTGTCAAGGTGTCTGCATGCCCCAGTCAGACCGCGGTTTTTTATAAATAGTCAAAGGCATGTACAACTCCGCAATGGGAATTCCGTGTGCACCCACAGCATGGGTGGCTCCCTGGAACCCACCCGCTGTACATAAATGTATCCCATTGCAGTGCCCATCACAGCTGAGGTAATGTTGTGGTTAATGCAGGTGGGCTTCGGCCCACACTGCATGCCCCAGTCAGACTGGGGTTCTTTACAAGTGGACAGATGTAGTAACAACTCCCTGTGGACCCACAGCATGGGTGGGTGCCAGGAAGCCACTGGCGATACATAAAAATATCCCATTGCATTGCCCAACACAGCTGAGGTAGTAATGTTGTGCTTAATGCAGGTGGGCTTCGGCCCACACTGCATGCCCCAGTCTGACTGGGGTTCTTTAGAAGTGGACACATGCAGTTACAACTCCGTGTGGACCGACAGCATGGGTGGCTCCCTGGAACCCACCGGCGGTACATAAATACATCCCATTGCAGTGCCCAGCACAGCTGAGGTAATGTCAGCTTTAATGCAGGTGGGCTAAAAATTCATTTGATTACACTGTAGGCGAGGGCCCACAAAAATTGGTGTACCAACAGTACTAATGTACCTGAGAAAAATTGCCCATGCCCAACCGAGTGGGCAGGTGAAACCCATTAATCGCTTTGGTTAATGTGGCTTAATTGGTAACTAGGCCTGGAGGCAGCCCAGTTGAACGAAAGCATTGAAACGTATAAAAATTGTTTAGAAAAATTATATGAGTGAGCCTTATGGCCCTAAGAAAAATTGCCCGTTCGGCGTGATTACGTGAGGTTTCAAGAGGAGGAGGAATATTATACACAGATTGATGAAGCAGAAAAGGTCCCCGTTTTTGATGGGGATACAGAACGATGCTTCCATCCGCGGGTGCAGCCTACGTATTGCTTAGGTATCGCTGCTGTCCGCTGGTGGAGAAGAGAAGTCTGGTGAAATCCAGGCTTTGTTCATCTTTATGAGTGTAAGCCTGTCGGCACTGTCATTTGACAGGCGGGTACGCTTATCCGTGATGATTCCCCCAGCCACACTAAACACACACTCTGACAAGACGCTAGCCGCAGGACAAGCAAGCACCTCCAGGGCATACAGCGCGAGTTCAGGCCACGTGTCCAGCTTCAACACCCAGTAGTTGTAGGGGGCAGAGGCGTCACCGAGGACGGTGCTGCAATCGGCTATGTACTCCCTCACCATCCTTTTACAGTGCTCCCGCCAACTCAGCCTTGACTGGGGACCGGTGACACAGTCTTGCTGGGGAGCCATAAAGCTGTCAAAGGCCTTAGAGAGTGTTCCCCTGCCTGCGCTGTACATGCTGCCTGATCTCTGCGCCTCCCCTGCTACCTGGGCCGCGGAAATGCGCCTTCGGCCACTAGCGCTGTCGGATGGGAAGTTTACCATCAGTTTGTCCACCAGCGCCCTGTGGTATAGCATCATTCTCGAACCTCTTTCCTCTTCGGGAATGAGAGTGAAAAGGCTCTCCTTATACCGTGGATCGAGCAGTGTGTACACCCAGTAATCCGTAGTGGCCAGAATGCGTGTAACGCTAGGGTCACGAGAAAGGCATCCTAACATGAAGTCAGCCATGTGTGCCAGGGTACCTGTACGCAACACATGGCTGTCCTCACTCGGAAGATCACTTTCAGGATCCTCCTCCTCCTCTGGCCATACACGCTGAAAGGATGACAGGCAAGCAGCATCTGTCCCCTCAGCAGTGGGCCAAGCTGTCTCTTCCCCCTCCTCCTCCTCCTCCTCTGGCCATACACGCTGAAAGGATGACAGGCAAGCAGCATCTGTCCCCTCAGCAGTGGGCCAAGCTGTCTCTTCCCCCTCCTCCTCAACGCGCTGAGATATAGACATGAGGTTGCTCTGACTATCCAGCGACATACTGTCTTCCCCCGCCTCCGTTTCTGATTCCAAAGCGTCTGCCTTTATGCTTTGCAGGGAACTTCTCAAGAGGCATAGCAGAGGAATGGTGACGCTAATGATTGCAGTATCCCCGCTCACCATCTGGGTAGACTCCTCAAATTTTCCAAGGACCTGGCAGATGGCTGCCAACCAGGCCCACTCTTCTGTAAATAATTGAGGAGGCTGACTCCCACTGCGCCGCGCAAGTTGGAATTCCACTATAGCTCTACGCTGCTCATAGAGTCTGGCCAACATGTGGAGCGTAGAGTTCCACTGTGTGGGCACGTCGCACAGCAGTCGGTGCACTGGCAGATTAAACCGATGTTGCAGTGTCCGCAGGGTGGCAGCGTGCGTGTGGGATTTGCGGAAATGTGCGCAGAGCTGGCGCACCTTTCCGAGCAGCTATGACAAGTGGGGGTAGCTTTTCAGAAAGCGCTGAACCACCAAATTAAAGACATGGGCCAGGCATGGCACGTGCGTGAGGCTGCCAAGCTGCAGAGCCGCCACCAGGTTACGGCCGTTGTCACACACGACCATGCCCGGTTGGAGGCTCAGGGGCGCAAGACAGCGGTCGGTCTGCTCTGTCAGACCCTGCAGCAGTTCGTGGGCCGTGTGGCTCTTCTCTCCTAAGCTGAGTAGTTTCAGCACGGCCTGCTGACACTTGCCCACCGCTGTGCTGCCACGCCGTGTGACACCGACTGCTGGCGACATGCTGCTGCTGCTGACACATCTTGATTGCGAGACAGAGGTTGCGTAGGAGGAGGAGGGTTTAGTGGAGGAAGCATACACCGCCGCAGATACCACCACCGAGCTGGGGCACGCAATTCGGGGGGTGGGTAGGACGTGAGCGGTCCCAGGCTTTGACTCTCTCCCAGCCTCCACTAAATTCACCCAATGTGCCGTCAGGGAGATATAGTGGCCCTGCCCGCCTGTGCTTGTCCACGTGTCCGTTGTTAAGTGGACCTTGGCAGTAACCGCGTTGGTGAGGGCGCGTACAATGTTGCGGGAGACGTGGTCGTGCAGGGCTGGGACGGCACATCGGGAAAAGTAGTGGCGACTGGGAACCGAGTAGCGCGGGGCAGCCGCCGCCATCATGCTTTTGAAAGCCTCAGTTTCCACAAGCCTCTACGGCAGCATCTCTAGGCTGATCAATTTTGCAATGTGCACGTTTAACGCTTGAGCGTGCGGGTGCGTGGCGGCGTACTTGCGCTCAAACTGCGGCGCTAGCCACGTCTGGACGCTACGCTGAGAGACATTGCTGGATGGGGCCGAGGACAGCGGAGGTGATGGTGTGGGTGCAGGCCAGGAGACGGTAGTGCCTGTGTCCTCAGAGGGGGGTTGGATCTCAGTGGCAGGTTGGGGCACAGGGGGAGAGGCAGTGGTGCAAACCGGAGGCGGTGAACGGGCATCGTCCCACCTTGTGGGGTGCTTGGCCATCATATGCCTGCGCATGCTGGTGGTATATAAGGTGAAATATAAAGCGATGGCAGCATACACGGTGATTTCAAAATGGTTTTTCCTTTTATTTCCTTCACAGATGGTGATACAACGTTTCGACTTGCGTCTTTTTCAAGTATGTGTCCATCCCTTGCGGGTGTTTAAAAGTGTGCTGCTGACATCCATTTACATACTTGCGCATGCTGGTGGTGGTGCCTCCCCAGCTGATCTTGGCGCGACAAAGGTTGCACACCACTGTTCGTCGGTCGTCAGGCGTCTCTGTGAAAAACTACCACACCGTAGAGCACCTTGACCTCTGCAGGGTGGCATGGCGCGAGAAGGCGCTTTGGGAACCAGTTGGTGGATTATTCGGTCTGGCCCTGCCTCTACCCCTGGCCACCGCACTGGCTCGGCCTGTGCCCACACCCTGACTTGGGCCTCTGTGTCCTCGCCCACGTCCTATAGGCCTACCCCTACCCCTCAGCATGGTGTATTACCAGTGATTTGATTTCCCAGCCAGGAAATAAATTGGCGCAAGCCTGCAGGCCAAATAGAATTTTTGCCCTTTTTTTTTAAAGGAAAGGCCCACTGCATATATTCAATCAATAAAATATGTCTTCTGGCCCTGCCTACACAATTCTGTCCCTGTAGTATTACTGCAGGGCGCAATGCTCTGCACGGCCGATTTGGAAAAAAAAAAAATGTGCAACACTGCTAACAGCAGCCTCCACAGTACTGCACACTGTTAGATGTGGCCCTAAGAAGGGCCGTTGAGGGTTCTTGAAGCCTACACTAACTCCTAACACTCTCCCTGCCTAACCACCACTTCTGTCCCTGTAGTATTACTGCAGGGCGCAATGCTCTGCACGGCCGATTTGGAAAAAAAAAAAAAATGTGCAACACTGCTAACAGCAGCCTCCACACTACTGCACACGGTTAGATGTGACCCTAAGAAGGACCGTTGGGGTTCTTGAAGCCTACACTAACTCCTAACGCTCTCCCTACAGCAGCTCCAACACTATAGCACTGTCCCTCAGCTATCTCACAAGGCATCTGAGGCGAGCCGCAGGAGGGGCCGACTTTTATACTCGGGTGACATCTGATCTCCCCAGCCACTCACAGCAGGGGGGTGGTATAGGGCTGGAACGTCACAGGGGGAAGTTGTAATGCCTTCCCTGTCTTTCAATTGGCCAGAAAAGCGCGCTAACGTCTCAGAGAGGAAACTGAAAGTAACCCGAACATCGCGTGGTACTCGTTACGAGTAACGAGCATCCCGAACACCCTAATATTCGCCCAAGCATCAAGCTCGGACGAGTACGTTCGCTCATCTCTACTTATAATCGAAATTTGCTCCAATTGTGTAAGGCTTATTTTTGGTCAAACATTAGGATGCAAACCTTTGTAGTTCACTCGTTGTGTTATTTCTGTAGTTCCCCGACCTACAATCCATGCTGAAAGCTATAAAACTTTGCATCTACAAGAGAACAGTGGTCTTACCTCCGAGAGGTGGTCCGGCCAGCCCTGCAATGCTCTGGATGAACACGTAGACTCCCACACCAGACGACATCTTCTCAATTCCAACAATGTCATCTTCAGCCAACAGAGGAATGTGAGTACCCGTCACCGTGCCCAACATGAGACCGAAGAACATGCTACAAACCATCAGCCCCCAGAAATTGCAAGCAAAGGGGAAAGCGATCAAGGCGAGGCATAGCAGCACGACAAAGATAAGTTCGATGTAGATCTTGCGGATTGGTTTCTTATTGAGCAGCCAGCCAGCACCAATTCTCCCAAAGACCTCAGAAATGGCCATGGAAGATAGCAGGTATGCCGACAAGTCCTTGTCTATACCCAGGCTGAGGCTGAGAGGGATTATATACAGCGATGGAGCAAAAAATCCAAGGGTGGCAAAGAGACCAAAAAGAGCATAGCATATAAAACTGGAATTTCTTAAGATGGAAAAGTCTAGAAGAGGAGGCGTCTTGTCAGAGTCCGGTTGTACAGCGATTTCTTGTCTTTCCGTTGACCCTTCTGTTCTCTTATCAGATTTCACATTGGTTGGGAGGTTTTTTGGTGAGGTAGATACTTCTACTCCAGAGTCAATGGAGTCTAATGATGTGAGTGTCTGCTCATTTTCCAGCATGAAGGCACTCTCAAGGTTTTCAGGCTTTGGAAGTTCCTTGGTTTCTTCTTGGGCTTTGATGACTACTGGCCTGAGTAATGCACCACAGACCATGATGTTCAGCTGCAGCGCCCCTACTATCAGCATACAATACCTCCACCCGACCTGCTCGATTAATGTTGTGATGGCTGAAATGAAAAATAAGAAAGGTTTCGGTTAGGTTATGTTCACATCAGATCCGTGTCCAAAATCCCAGACAAAACGACGCTGCGTGCTGCGCCATTTCAAACGGTAGAAGACTGGGCAACATGACTGACACCCGATGAACGTCATTCTAGTCAGTGGGACCCATTGTGTGCTGTTCACGTCAGTGATGTGACGTATCTGGCGCTAGCGTGATTTTCATAATTTAACTCTTATGACCGAGTCAGACAATGGAAACCCAGTCCAGATATGAGCAGGGCGTTAGTCATATCTTCACCCAAAGTGAAAGAGCAAAACATGTGCTAGACTGTGGGAAAGTATTATATCCGTACACGAGTACTAGTCCATCACTGGATTTACTGAATTAGACCTGTGTACCCATCAGAGGTCACAGTATATAATAATGCGCAGAAGAGTAAAAATACTCCTCCGACTAATTAGTGAAAGTGCCGGACAAAGTTTACAGGAACTTAAAGGAGATGTCCCGCGCCGAAACGGGTTTTTTTTTTTTTCAACCCCCCCCCCCCGTTCGGCGCGAGACAACCCCGATGCAGGGGTTAAAAAAACCACCCGCACAGCGCTTACCTGAATCCCGGCGGTCCGGCGTCTTCATACTCACCTGCTGAAGATGGCCGCCGGGATCCTCTGTCTTCGTGGACCGCAGCTCTTCTGTGCGGTCCACTGCCGATTCCAGCCTCCTGATTGGCTGGAATCGGCACGTGACGGGGCGGAGCTACACGGAGCCGCTCTCTGGCACGAGCGGCTCCATAGAAGACTGCAGAAGACCCGGACTGCGCAAGCGCGGCTAATTTGGCCATCGGAGGGCGAAAATTAGTCGGCTCCATGGGAACGAGGACGCTAGCAACGGAGCAGGTAAGTAAAAAACTTTTTATAACTTCTGTATGGCTCATAATTAATGCACAATGTATATTACAAAGTGCATTATTATGGCCATACAGAAGTGTATAGACCCACTTGCTGCCTCGGGACATCTCCTTTAAATTAAAATTATATAGGAGTGTGTGATGTATTTTTCTCATTTTATTGCACTAGGAACTTGAACACGCGGTCCCCTGTACAATACACTGCAATATCTCTGTATTGCAGTCTGCCTGTCACTGTTGCTTGATAGATAGACTGGAACATAGAGCAGAAATAGGAGCCTTCACGGGTTCGGGGCTGCCATTCCAACCCAACGGTGTGTAGCACGAGCAAAGGGCCCTGCTGGTTAATGGCTTTGATGCAGTGGTGACACCAACCACTTGTATGGCATGGTCAAACAGCTGATTAGAGCTAGCTTTGATCGCATCCAGGTGTGGGCCATTTCTCACAGCCAACAACCAGAGTATGGACTTGGCTCTCAATACCACTCCATAACTCGCACATCCCTGGAGGCAAGTTATGTACATTTAGGTCATCGGTCAAGGAGTTAATAGTTGTGCAAACTACAAGTGGATCAAGGTGTGAAAAAGAACGATGTGAACAAATTAGATAGTGCAGCAGGTAAAAACAGCAAAGTTCAACCTAAGGGGTATAAATTGGATGGCAGGGTGTGCCCTAAAAGTACATGTACCGCCTCACTTACTCTTTATTTCCAACTTCTACAATAATAATGACTACCCACTAATAATGCAGAAGGTTGAGAGAACCCATTTACATGTATGATGCCATTTAACTGGCAATATTCCAGCGGTGGAATTAGTTTCATCCATACATTATGAGCCCTTCCATTATGGGCAGTTGTGCATTGTGATCCCAGTCTGACCACCAGCCCAAAGCTTGCTCTCCTGTGTAGACTGGACATCGGTCCCCCTATGTGGAGGGCTACATTACCATCTATAGAACCTCTCTTGACACCCTTCCCCACCAAGCCATGTTATTGTTCCTCTGAATGCCCCCTCATGTAAAGAGTGCTGTGCTATAGTAGGTGGGCGATAAGCAGCCATCATAAAACTACCCTGACTTTACTACCAGAGTCTGCGGAATCTCCGGAATATACTAGGAGATGCAGCTTTACACTGGCAGACAAGGAGAAACCCATCACACGCAAGAAGCAGGGGGACTGCATGATGCTGCACCACATAGGACTACACCGACACTATGACCTAGGGGACAAGAGGTTCTATGGGACTGATCTGTCACTTGCTGCCCTCAGAGGACTTCAGACAGCAAGTGCAATGAAGAACCCAACCACCTTTTCCTCGCGCTGCAAACGTAGAGGCATAATGGGAAATCTAGACTACAATTGTGGAACCTCATCATGGCACATCAACTAACACAAGTTCCAGATAATGCAAGCAGTTCTTAGTAGTAGTCTGGGCTATGTCCACATCCAACAGGTGACTAGGACAGCCTTGTTTCTAGTAATGTTACCCCAACCAGCAGAAGCAGGAGCTGCAAGTCATACTCTACCTGGTGCAAAGGCAAACACGGCAAAACATTCTCCAGTGGAAGCTATGGCGGTGACCAACGAGCGGCGCTTGTCAAAGTACTGTGACAAAATTGTGACGGTGGGAAGGAAGCTGAGACAGTATCCGAGACCTGAAACATAGTGGAGAAACTCAATTGACTCAAGTGTTTGAGGGTCCAACTACAATCCTCATCACTCACGCACTTTGGCTGCAGAGCTGTATGATCCATCACTCACCAGACACCATGCCAATGCTGACGTACATCTCGACAACGTTGCGTGCAAATGAAGCCATCATCATTCCCAAGCTGATGAGGAAGCCTCCGAGCATGACCACCGGCCGATGTCCAAAGCGGTTGCTGAGAATCGTCGAGATGGGAGCTATGAAAAGACAGAGGAACGAAGCACCTGTACGTGAATGGGAGCGATACGGCATTAGGATATTCTATGCCCTGCGCCTATTATCAGGGGGCCCATGTGCTGTCAGTAAAGGATGGGTAAGGCTTCAGGTCCCTAGGGACAATCACTAATCCTGCTGCAGCGCTATAGATTCAGCTTGCGGCCGTCAGTCCTGTATACTACTATCCTTAACAAGCGAGACGGGTTTGTTCTACCTCCTTCCTCCGATACAGCTCTAAGGCAGCCATCACCGGGGCGTGTTTGCACGCATGATACACAGAGATTAGAACCCGTTGATTTCAATAGGCTCGCTCTCACTAATAGTTTCTGTGCATTCTGCGTGCGCTAATAAAGGGAAAAACAAAACGCAGCATGCTCTATTTTATTGCGCACCAAAGGCCCCATCAAAGCCTACGGTAGGTGCGCGATACACTGCAAAGTGTAAGAGAAAAGAACACATCTGGAACTAATTAGGCTAAATAGCCTTTAAAATCAGGGCGCAGCTGTGTCCCACACCCCATGTGAAAAGACCCCGCAAGCACAAAGAGTGCAGTAATATGCAAAAAAAACAAAAAACACATTAACGGCGCAGCTGTGTTAATTTTTTTGCGCATACACCCGTGTGGGTCCAGCATAACTGTCAGTTTAGACAAGCCCATTATATTTTGAAGGAGCGAGTGACGTCACCGCTAGCTCATTTGCTCTCGTGCAGCTCGTTTAGACAGGCAGATACATCGTTGGACACGAATCGCTCCAGTCTTTCATTGTACAAATGAATGAGAGGGCCTGAACGAGCGCAGTTTAAACTGAATGAGCCGACAATTTTATGCCTGCAGAAAATGAATGAACAAAAAGTTAATTAACATTTAGGCCTCATGTCCACCAGGAAATTTGGGCCCGCGCAGATACTCAATGCAGCGGGTCCCTCCTTTCCTGCAGACATGAGGGCTGAGAATTGATTTTACTTACCTGTCCGGACGCTGCGGAATCTTTCCTTCTGCCTGGCAGTGTGCCGCCGGCATGCGCCGCGCACTTTTTTTTTTAAACTCCTGCTCTCCCGCGGCAGAGCAGAAATTCAGCTGCGGGTGTGCCGCAGGACCGGACGGCTTCCGTAGGCTTCAATGAAAGCCTGCAGCAAACCCGCAGAAAATGGAGCATGTTGCGGGTGTTTTCCTGCACGAGAGATCCGCGCAGCAGGGAAAAATGACATCCGCAGGTATTTACTTACCTGCGGGTGTCCAATGCATCCCTATGGGCGCGGATCACGCGTGTGGGTGAAATGCTGCGGATTTAATAAATAGAATTGTCCAGTGGACATGAGGCCTTAGTTGTTGGCTGCATTTAGACAGCGATTATTGTTCACTTTCGCTCCTTTGAACAATTATTATTCCATCTAAAAGTAACCAATTTTAAATCACTTAAAAAGAAGAAAAAAAATGCGGAGAATCTTATAGGTCCAAAACAACCAAATCGAGAATCTTACATCCAGAAATTGTGCGCTTTTTCCAGGAAAGATCTACAAACTGAGGACATTTTATCCAATACGGATTAGACAGACACCAGAAACCTCTCGATACCAACTGACGTCACGTCATCACCCCCCGTGTGGGAGATCTGCTGGCAGGGTGTATCAGGAGAGCGAGTGACAGCACTTACCTGTGAACGTAAGTACAAAGACGCAGATGGAGATGATCCATGATATCCGGCTGTTGCTCTCATCAAAGTAGTTCATCAAATCTTTAAAGAAGACCCCAAAAGACTTGATCACTCCATAAGTGAACACCTCCACAAAGAAGAACGCCACGGCCACAGCCCAGCCCCATCCGCCATCAGGCACTTTGGTATAGATGTTGGCACCAGAGCACTTCTTCAGGTCCCTCATTTTTAAACACCTAGGGCAAGAAAAGAGCAAAACTGAAAGAAAGAAAAAATCCAGATTATCCTGCCAATGCTACTAAATTATGTTAGACCTGAGCTAATGCAATTCTCTACTAACGAGCTCTAGCAGCCCACATTGCTCATCTTCGTTAGTGCTGCACAAGAATGAGACTGCGGATGGGAACGGGAAAGTGAACACTCCTCCTCTTCCTCATCGTCCGGGTCTCTCACCTTCACCTCTGCGGACTGACACCACACGCTGGAAGTGGTAGGTATTGCACGTTAGATTGCATTATGGGTAGAACATGTCCTACATCATTCTGCACAGTGATAGCGATTTTGCAAGACTGTTTTAAAGTGAACAGACCGGTCACAGTTTGCTCCTTCCTCTGATGGCATCGCTACTTACAAGTAGACTTTCGGATCCTCCTCCCTGTCTGCAAAGTATGAGCTGGGACCATGACCGCCGTACTCCACTTACACAAGACCAGAGAATGGCATTTAGTAGACAAGTAGAGGACGTCAATGCCTCATTATGAGGATTCCAGGAACTGTGCGGACATGTTCATAGCACTGCAAACACTATTGTAAGTTTCACTGAAGCGAGCCAAACATCCAGGAAGTTTCAGGACTGGAGTTATGTAGCCGCTCGCTGGAGAACTTGGCAACTAATGAGAAGCGCACACATGAAACTGCCATGACACGCTAGAGCCATCTTCAGAGGCACGCTCATCCTTCTGTCACATGGACCTTAGTAACCAAGGCCATAATATGTCCCTATGACTGTACTGTGTGCCGCCATATGGTGCTGTACCCAACTACTAAAGCTCAGAATTCCTGCCGTGTCAAATAGAGAATACAAACGAGGTGCAACATTCTCATGGGCTTCTTTGCAATAAAATGTGCTCCTTTTGGACATTTGCCAGTGAGGTTACTGGGCAGCACTGAATGCTATGTCTACAAGTGGATGGTCATTAGTACTGGGATGGTCAGATTAGTCACAGCGAGGGCCTGAATACTTGGTTTCTGCTTGGTGTGGCCACTCTGTCTGCAATCTGTGGCTGGGGTTTGCAGATTCTCCATACGTAACACTAAGGCCGGTTTCACACGGGGAAGAAAATTGTACGAGATGTACAAATAGACCCCATTCTTTTATACGCATAGATTTCAACATGTTTATTCACAGCAGTGATCCCCCCCCCCCTTCCGTCTTTCACAGGTGTCTTATTTTGGGATGATTCCTCATAAAGGATCCCTGATTCTTTCCTATGGGATCTTACAAGAAATAAAACACACAACGCGTTACATTTGCGTGTTTTTTACGATTGAAAACTACTGGAAGCACTTGTGACCCCCCCCCCCCCCCCCATATGAAAATCGCAAGTACATAGATGCGATGCTTAAGCTAAAACGCATCAGGCCCGCATCGCATTTTACAAGCGCAATATCAGAGTTTCTCAGACAGAAATGGCGCTCACCCGTGTGAGTAGTAAAACATTCAGAGCGCCGTTCACCTTTACTTGGTGCCACGTCCGTTGCGTCTCTGACATCTGATGCGCTGCTGTACGACTTCTGAATTTTGGGCTCTGCTGGACTACGTCGTCAGTCATTGAATCCTCCCATTTTCTTTTATCTTAGTTTAGTAATCAATGTATCCAAACACGATCTAATGTTAGCGGTGATTACGCTGCAGCAGCCCCTCTCTAAAGGCCCATTTACACGCAACTATTATCACTCAAAATTCGTTCAAACGGTGGCATATGAGCAATAATTGTTGCGTGTAAACGCTGTCATTGTTCACTCTTCGACTGAACGAGGATTTTAAAGTCAGTTGAAAATCCATTGTTCAGCCGGACTGTGTTCTCAGTGGGAGTCGGGAGATTACATAGTATTCTGCCGATAGCCCGTGCAAGAACAATGGAGCTGTGTGCAGAGGAACATGTTGTGCTCTGAAAACCGCTCCCGGAGGCCCTTTACACACAAATGAAGCTGATAAAGTGTTAATGAATGTTAGTGTCCATTAACACTTTATGCAAAATGATCGCTAAAACTGTTAATCTTTAAATCGTTTGAAAGATTGACTTTGCATGTAAATGGGCCTTTAGGCTTGTACAAGCACTTGTAATTGCAGTGACTTGCCCAGCGGTGCTCATGCCACTTAATCTGTTTTACTGCAGAGTCACTAAAGGCCCATTTAGACAACGATTATCTCTCAAGATCAGTCTTTTGAGCGATAATCGTTGTGTCTCACTGCCCTGACATCGTGCTGTTTTCGTTAAGCTGCTGCTGATCGCTGATCTTTCAACATGCTGAAAAATCGCGATCAGTTATCAGGAATTCACAACAGGATACAGCTGATACTATTGTTCCATCTGTATTCCGCTCCTCGAACACAGGCTGGGTATAAAGAACAGAGTGATCCAGCTGTGTTCTGCATACCCCGCTCAGAGCGCTTGGCTGTATAACAGTCCAGTGCTCCGAGCTGAGAACAGCTAGATGCAGAAGACAAGCTCCCCCGCTTGTCTTCTGCATCCCCCGCTCAGAGCGCAAGGTGATGGCTCAACGTTTGAGCGAAAACTTTGCGCTGTAAATGGACACAACGATTATCGCTCAAAAGACATCTTACCGGTCCCATTGGGAACATGTGGAAACCCCTGAATGCGTCAGCTTTGCATCCCTGTGGGGCTGAGGGAATCCCCCCTTCCCTGCCGCAGCTGTCACAGCCGCAGCAGGGGATTGCGATGTTCTCCCACTATTGTCAATGGGGTCGGCGCTGCTGACGGTCTTGTTGAAGACAATGGGTGATATCGCAAAAAAGGAAATGCTGCAATTTTTTTTTTTTAGGCAGCATCGCAGGAGTGAAAACATCGCAAATTATTAGGAAACCATTGAAAATCATTGGTTTCATTCTCACGTCCTTTTGCTCACTCTCGCAGCGCGAGGAAATCGCAATATATTCTCGCCGGTGCAAAGGAGCCCTAAGTGACTGAGAACAGCTGAACCATCGGCATTTACACAGAACGATGAGTGAACGAGCCAACGATGGTTTCTAGGACATGAACGATTATCGTCCACTTTCACGCGCTTGAATGATAATCGTTCTGTCTAACAGCAGCTCAACAGACTGTGCGCAAAACTGAAAATTCAGATTGTAGGAAGTTCAAGGCAGAAAAGAGATGAAAGCGGCAACACTACTCGATAGATGAGAGCGATGGAAGATCCCTCTTCTACCAGCAGGATCTTTAGGTGGCGCTCTTTGACCCACCATCATGTCAAACATTACAGTAACCTGCCAGAAGTCTTTTAACGCGACTTTTAGAAAATAACGAGACTATTCTCACAAAAATAGGAGGCGCACGATTGTTTCAACTCAAGAGAAAAGGCACCCGTGTTAATTAACCCATCCAAATGAAGGTTTTCCAGTGCGAGTTCTGTCCATCTCGGAAATGGACAAAACTAGTGCAGTAAAATCATCCATGTGATTTAGACCCTCGGTGTAGTCTACATTACTGTCAAACCTGTCTCTGATCTCGCAGGAGCCATCTGCTTGCATGTGGTGTGACGTACCTGCCGTGTAGTCGGCTGCGTTATACAGTCAGCGGCATCCTCCACAGGGCCACAAGTCCGGTATTGTGATTGGTGTAGAATGCGGGCAACTCTGCTGGATTTAGCTCCTCTTCGGAACTCTGCAGTTCAGGATAAGAGTCATCTCCTTTCAGAACTGCACCATTCTGCTTTGCCTCAGCGAATGCTCTGATGACGTCATTACCCGCTCGTTTGTGCAATTATTGAGAATTGTGCAGTTCTCATTCAGAGCTTCACATTCCTACTGAAACCCTCAACGATCCGTGTTTAACTGTGCGAGCCGGCGAGGATTTTTATGCCGGCTAAAGCCGAACAGCAAACAAGAACCGCTCGATTCTCGTTAGTCCTTAACAGTTGTTTAAACGGAACGATTATCGTTCCGTTTCACAAGTCTGAACGATAATCATTCCATCTAAAACGCAGCATTAGTCTACCCCCCCCCCCCCCCCACTGGTTTACCTGTTCCTGGACTCATGACCTCTGACCTGTCAAGGATGAGGACTGCACACTTTACTCTCAATTTACTGACTAAATAACCCGTTAGAACAGACCGCAATCTGTCTCCACGTGCTGCAGACCCCTCTATGCACCATGTTCATCCATTTATCCCGCATCCACAGGATAGATAATAAATATCTGATTGCTTGGGGGTAAGGGTGGCTGACCAATGGGACCCCCAGTGATCTCAAGACTGCCACACCCAAATGCCCCATGTGAACGAAGCAACAGTGCGCATGCACGACCACCGCTACATTCCCTTTTAGGAGATAGGTGAAGATCAAAACATTTGGCAATCTCCATCCATCCCATAGAAGTGAATGGAGCCATGGTCACACATGCCCATTACTGTTCCATGTACATGGTGTGCTGATCTCAGGGACGCTGGGGGTTCAAGTGGTTGAATCTCCAGTAATCAGATACGTCTCCTTTATCCTGTAGAAGGGCATAAAGGTCCTGAATGAGGACACCTCCTTAAGGGCGCGTTTACACTTAATGATTTATTTTGGATTTTAGTGCGGATCTGCAGCAGATTTCACCCCTTAAATTTGACTTTTAGCGATAAGGTGAAATCTGCTGCAGATCCCCACTACATGGGCTCCATGTGAATACACCCTCAGCGCTCACTCACACGGGCGTATGTGGCCCGCATATTACGGTGGGTCGCCTGCATTTTCTTTCCTATGCATATTACGCACATGCAAAAGGCAGTGAATAGAACCCATTGATATCAATGTGTACATCCACATGACTGAAATGCGTGTACGTCCATGGTAATGAGCCCCGAAGCCATTTGCACGCAGTATTCTGTGGCATGACTTTACCGTAGGCAACTCACACCTGCGTTCAGAGAAGACCCCTTGAAATCATGGCGTTTTACCGCGATTTCGAGCGACGTTATTGAACATTTTGTACGGCGGTTTCAAAGCGCTCTCTAACACCCCCCCCCTCATTGTGATGGGGCACGTTAAACGGAAGAACGCTGTAAAATAGAACAGACAGCTCTCGAAAATCGCGGCATTACAAACGCCGCAGTCAAGCGCAAGTCTGAAAAGCCCCATAAAAATCAGTGGGAGCGTTGTACTGCAGTGCCGCGCTAATTGTGGTAATAAGCGTCGCGGGAGCGGCCTAAAGGGAACTGGTCACCAAGTTATGGTGCAGTTAGGGGACAAGACAGGGAGCTGGGTGACCCCCCCCCCCCTCCTCCTGCACTGCAGTGGCGCCCCCCTCTGAAGTTGGCACGCAGTATGAAAATCTGACCCTTTTCAGGCTCCTGTGCGCCCACCCATAGACTTGTATAGAAAAGCGCACAGGACTCTGAAGAGTCCGATTTTTGTGCTGCACTCCGAGTTCAGACACTGCTGGATTGCGGGAGCGTAAAACTCCATCCCCGGCTCGCCGTTACAGTTTATAGTGCTGTAGGGGCGCAACGGCCATACTGAGATAAGAGCACTATCTACAATGCATTAGGGTTTTCGGGGGTCAGTGGGGACAGCCTGCTCTGTATGGGGCATGAAGGCCGGGATGTACACACTGACACCACATAAAGGCTTGTTGCCACTATAGAAGTGGCACAGCATGCCAGCACATCATACGTGTGCACATGAAACGGCATCGGGCCATCTGCTCGGTGTGACCCAGGCAAAATGTTATCATGTAGGACATCATGTTGTCCTCACACGTCAAGGTTGGACTCCGTTCCAGGAAAGACAGAAGTGTTGTGCAAGCTGCCACTCTTGCATCACCCGTCTGCTGTGCCAGGGCACCACACTGCTCCAGCTACCCATCCTATCAGTATAGTACCATATACACTGCCTACATCACCTGTCTGCTGTGCCAGGGCACCACACTGCACCAGCTACCCATCCTATCGCTATAGTACCCTATACACTGCCTACATCACCCATCTGCTGTGCCAGGGCACCACACTGCTCCAGCTACCCATCAGTATAGTACCCTATACACTGCCTATATCACCCATCTGCTGTGCCAGGGCACCACACTGCACCAGCTACCATCCCATCAGTATAGTACCCTATACACTGCCTACATACACCTGCACTGCAGCCATCAACTGTGACCTCAGAGGCACATACACACTTACGGACTACGCACACTGCTACAATTATACAACAACCCTAGGATATTATACGCTATAGGGGATCATGAAATATATAGGTGCTGATTACACTACAGGGCAGGATGGGGATACCACTGTACCAGTGTTTACAAGGTTATGACAGTAGCATGGTACTGACCCCAGTACAGTATATAATCTATAGGCAATTCTGATACCAAGGAACGTGTTGACCCCCCCCATATATGACCATCTGTCGGGAATTATGACACCAGAGACTAGTGACTCTAGTATATAGCGACTGATAACGGTTTACGAGAAATCTATAGGCGATTGTGGCACGGGAGAGCATAGGGGCTTGGGTGTGTAATCTATAGGCGATGTTGGCACGGAACAGCACAGGGCCTCATGTGTGTAATCTATAGGCGATCTTGGCACGGGTGTATAATCTACAGGCGACCGTGGCACGGGTGTATAATCTATAGGCGACCGTGGCACGGGTGTATAATCTACAGGCGACCGTGGCACGGGTGTATAATCTACAGGCGGCCGTGGCACGGGAGTATAATCTACAGGCGGCCGTGGCACGGGAGTATAATCTACAGGCGGCCGTGGCACGGGAGTATAATCTACAGGCGGCCGTGGCACGGGAGTATAATCTACAGGCGGCCGTGGCACGGGAGTATAATCTACAGGCGGCCGTGGCACGGGAGAGTATAGGGGCTCAGGTGTGTAATCTATAGGCAATTGTAGCACCGGAGAGCATAGGAACTCCGGTATGTAGTAACCTATGGGCAGTTACAAGACTGCAGAGGGGGATTAAGACACTGAAGGGGGCAGCAGGTGGCAGTCATGCAGTAATCTATAAGAGATAGTGACACAGGGGGGGCGTGGCCATTATATATTAATCTATAGGTGATTAGGACGCTGGAAAGGGGCAGCAGGTGACAGGTATTTAATAGTCTACAGGGGATTGTGACACTGCAGAAGAGAAGAGGGGTATATAATCTATAGGTGATTATGACACTGGAGGGGGGGGGTGTCCATCATATAGTACACTATAGGTGTTTGTCCCACTGTATAATGTATGTTCGGCACTCGGCTGGTAGGTCCTGCCCGCTGCATCAGCACATGTCCTCTACGGGGGCACATATATGTATATATTACACTTGTCCCCTGCCCGGTACCGGTGTACTTACCGCGGCCGGCCGTGCTGGTCAGTGGGGGCTCGTGGCTCTCGAGGGCCCCATAGCAGCTCCAGCTCACAAGCCGCACTCTCACTTTATATATATACCGGCTTTAGCCGGTCTGGGCGGGGGCGCGCTTGTGCCGGGGCCGCGCCTCCCTGCCTTTAACTCCCTCCCCGCTGGCTACGTGTGACCATTAACTCCTGCACTGCTGGAAGCGGCGCGGCAAGAGCTGCTCCACCGCCCTGAAAGGGTTAATAGCGGGGGCAACATGAAGTCATTCCCTGCTACCCCATGACACTCTACACATAGCACCTGGTGCACCTCATACCCTGCTAGCCCACAGAGCTGACACTCTACACATAGCACCTAGTGCACCCCATACCCTGCTGTCCCACAGAGCTGACACTCTACACATAGCACCAAGTGCACCCCATACCCTGCTGTCCCACAGAGCTGACACTCTACACATAGCACCTAGTGCACCCCATACCCTGCTAGCCCACAGAGCTGACACTCTACACATAGCACCTAGTGCACCCCATACCCTGCTAGCCCACAGAGCTGACACTCTACACAGAGCACCTAGTGTACCCCATACCCTGCTACCCCACAGAGCTGACACTCTACACAGAGCACCTAGTGTACCCCATACCCTGCTGTCCACAGAGCTGACACTCTACACATAGCACCTAGTGCACCCCATACCCTGCTGCCCCACAGAGCTGACACTCTACACATAGCACCTAGTGCACCCCATACCCTGCTAGCCCACAGAGCTGACACTCTACACATAGCACCTAGTGCACCCCATACCCTGCTGTCCCACAGAGCTGACACTCTACACAGAGCACCCAGTGTACCCCGTACCCTGCTGCCCCACAGAGCTGACACTCTACATATAGCACCCAGTGTACCCCATACCCTGCTAGCCCACAGAGCTGACACTCTACACAGAGCACCCAGTGCACCCCATACCCTGCTAGCCCACAGAGCTGACACTCTACACAGAGCACCCAGTGCACCCCATACCCTGCTACCCCACAGAGCTGACACTCTACACAGAGCACCCAGTGCACCCCATACCCTGCTGTCCCAGAGAGCTGACACTCTACACAGAGCACCCAGTGCACCCCATACCCTGCTGTCCCAGAGGGCTGACATTCTACACAGAGCACCTAGTGTACCCCATACCCTGCTACCCTACAGAGCTGGCACTCTACACATAGCACCTAGTGCACCCCATACCCTGCTACCCCACAGAGCTGACACTCTACACAGAGCACCCAGTGCACCCCATACCCTGCTAGCCCACAGAGCTGACACTCTACACAGAGCACCCAGTGCACCCCATACCCTGCTACCCCACAGAGCTGACACTCTACACAGAGCACCCAGTGCACCCCATACCCTGCTAGCCCACAGAGCTGACACTCTACACAGAGCACCCAGTGCACCCCATACCCTGCTGTCGCACAGGGCTGGGACTCTACACAGAGCACCCAGTGCACCCCATACCCTGCTACCCCACAGAGCTGACACTCTACACAGAGCACCCAGTGCACCCCATACCCTGCTGTCCCACAGAGCTGACACTCTACACAGAGCACCCAGTGCACCAATACCCTGCTAGCCCACAGAGCTGACACTCTACACAGAGGACTTAGTGTACCCCATACCCTGCTACCCCACAGAGCTGACACTCTACACAGAGCACCCAGTGCACCCCATACACCCCATACCCTGCTACCCCACAGAGCTGACACTCTACACAGAGCACCCAGTGCACCCCATACCCTGCTGCCCCACAGAGCTGACACTCTACACATAGCACCCAGTGCACCCCATACCCTGCTGCCCCACAGAGCTGACACTCTACACATAGCACCTAGTGCACCCCATACCCTGCTACCCCACAGAGCTGACACTCTACACAGAGCACCCAGTGCACCCCATACCCTGCTGCCCCACAGAGCTGACACTCTACACATAGCACCCAGTGCACCCCATACCCTGCTGCCCCACAGAGCTGACACTCTACACATAGCACCTAGTGCACCCCATACCCTGCTACCCCACAGAGCTGACACTCTACACAGAGCACCCAGTGCACCCCATACCCTGCTGCCCCACAGAGCTGACACTCTACACATAGCACCTAGTGCACCCCATACCCTGCTGCCCCACAGAGCTGACACTCTACACAGAGCACTTAGTGTACCCCATACCCTGCTACCCCACAGAGCTGACACTCTACACAGAGCACCTAGTGTACCCCATACCCTGCTACCCCACAGAGCTGACACTCTACACAGAGCACCCAGTGCACCCCATACCCTGCTGCCCCACAGAGCTGACACTCTACACATAGCACCTAGTGCACCCCATACCCTGCTGCCCCACAGAGCTGACACTCTACACAGAGCACTTAGTGTACCCCATACCCTGCTACCCCACAGAGCTGACACTCTACACAGAGCACCCAGTGCACCCCATACCCTGCTGTCCCAGAGAGCTGACATTTTACACAGAGCACCTAGTGCAGCTCATACCCTGCTACCCTACAGAGCTGACACTCTACACATAGCACCTAGTGAACCCCATACCCTGCTACCCCACAGAGCTGACACTCTACACATAGCACCTAGTGCACCCCGTACCCTGCTACCCCACAGAGCTGACACTCTACACATAGCACCTAGTGCAGCTCATATCCTGCTACCCCACAGAGCTGACACTCTACACATAGCACCTAGTGAACCCCATACCCTGCTACCCCACAGAGCTGACACTCTACACATAGCACCTAGTGCAGCTCATATCCTGCTACCCCACAGAGCTGACACTCTACACATAGCACCTAGTGAACCCCATACCCTGCTACCCCACAGAGCTGACACTCTACACATAGCACCTAGTGCACCCCATAGCCTGCTACCCCACAGAGCTGACACTCTACACATAGCACCTAGTGCACCCCATACCCTGCTACCCCACAGAGCTGACACTCTACACATAGCACCAAGTGCACCCCATACCCTGCTACCCCACAGAGCTGACACTCTACACATAGCACCTAGTGTACCTCATACCCTGCTGTGCCACAGAGCTGACACTCTACACATAGCACCTAGTGTACCCCATACCCTGCTACCCCACAGAGCTGGCACTCTACACAAAGCACCTAGTGCACCCCATACCCTGCTACCCCACAGAGCTGACACTCTACACATAGCACCTAGTGCACCCCATACCCTGCTACCCCACAGAGCTGACACTCTACACATAGCACCAAGTGCACCCCATACCCTGCTACCCCACAGAGCTGACACTCTACACATAGCACCTAGTGTACCTCATACCCTGCTGTCCCACAAAGCTGAAACTCTACACAGAGCACTTAGTGTACCCCATACCCTGCTACCCCACAAAGCTGAAACTCTACACAGAGCACTTAGTGTACCCCATACCCTGCTGTCCCATAGAGCTGACACTCTACACAGAGCACTTAGTGTACCCCATACCCTGCTGTCCCATAGAGCTGACACTCTACGCAGAGCACTTAGTGTACCCCATACCCTACTGGGCCACAGAACTGACAGTCTACACATAGCACGTAGTGCACCCCATACCCTGTTACCCACAGAACTCACGGAGTACACCCCCCAGTATTACAAGACAGCAGTGCTAGCCACTGAGCCACAATCATTGATTAACTATCACTATGCTGAAAATCGGATGTAAGCGGATAGCGCACAGATACTGTTCCATTGGTGTTTTTAATAAAACTGGATCAGTCGAAAAAACGCTAATGTGAAGGTGGCCTTATTTTTGGTGCCGTAGTCTCTGTATGGTGAGTGTACTGGAGGAACAGCGATGGTGCGTCTCATTAGTGGCTTTTTATAAGGAATTGTGTTTTATTGTGTCATTCTCACCATTGTACTGTTGGACTGTATGAGGGAGCTAAGGGGAGGGCTGTCTGTAGGATAGAGGAGATGAGGAAGAGTATGGTGGAGCGGAGTGCTGGTGGCTGATGCTGTGGAGGAAGGTGATAAAGGGACTGAGAACAAGAGGAGGGCAGTGTGTGAGAGATAAGGGGGGCATTGGGAGCAGTTTGTGTAAGCAAGGAGGGGCTGCAATCTATAAGGGACAGGAGCAATGCCGTGCAGTTTGTGCGAGGGAAGAGGGTCACAGTGAGCAGCCTGTGAGAGGAGAAGGAATGGGGAGCAGTCTGTGTTAAAGAGGTCGGCCTGGGGAGCAGTGTGTGAGACATAAGGGGAGCATTGGGAGCAGTCTGTGTGAGAGAGGAGGGGCTGCAGTCTAAAAGGGACAGGAGCAATGCAGTGCAGTTTGTGAGAGAGGAGAGGGTCACGGCGAGCAGCCTGTGAGAGTAGAGGTAATGGGGAGCAGTCTGTGTTAAAGAGGTTGGCCTAGGGAGCAGTGTGTGAGAGATAAGGGGAGCATTGAGAGCAGTCTGTGTGAGAGAGGAGGGGCTGCAGTCTAGAAGGGACAGGAGCAATGGGGTGCAGTTTGTGAGAGAGGAGACGGTCACGGTGAGCAGCCTGTGAGAGTAGGAAGGAATGGGGAGTAGTCTGTGTTAAAGAGGTCGGCCTGGGGAGCAGTGTGTGTGTTTGAGAGAGAGGGGAGACATAGGGAGCAGTCTGCGCAAGAATAAAAAAAAAGTTACATTTGTAATGAAACTCTATTTCTCAGATGAAGTACAATCTCACCACATAATGAGTCTACTGTCTCTAGCATCGCTCTTTACAATGCTGTCTCTGCATTTATGTCCTTCTCCGGGATGCTACAAGCACAATAGGTGGTCAAGTCAAGGTCAAACTCGTAACCCAGATCCACTCCTCATCCCTCCCGCATCCAGCGTGTAACAAATCACAGCACCTGTGTCAATAATGAGAAAGAGAACACTGTGGCACCTTTTGATACAAAGTAACAAGTCCAGCTCATCAGGGCATAGAAAGCAGAACAACACATCACAAGGAGCAGCTCCATGTCACCGATTGCAGTATCATCAGAAGAAATAACCGATAGTTATTGGCAGCAGTTCCCCCAGGACCTTCCAGTACCCGATCATCAGGTCATTTTCATGTTAGTTTGTCATGTGCCAGGTTAATGGAATTACTAAATATTCATAGAACCGTAGAGTTGGAAGGGACCTCCGGGGTCATCGGGTCCAACCCCCTGCTCAATGCAGGATCACTAAATTATCCCAGACAGATGTCTGTCCAGGCTTTGTTTAAACACGTCCATTGAAGGAGAACTCCCTACCTCCCGTGGTAACCTGTTCCACTCATTAATCACCCTCAATGTCTAATATCTAATCTGTGTCTCCTCCCTTTCCGTTTCATCTCATTGCTTCTAGTCTTTCCTTGTACAGATGAGAATAGGGCTGACCCCTCTGCACTGTGACAGCCCTTCAGATATTTGTAGACCGCTATTAAGTCTCCTCTCAGCCTAAACATTCCCAGATCCTTTAACCGTTCCTCATAGGACATGACTTGCTAACCGCTCACCATCTT
This sequence comes from Eleutherodactylus coqui, assembly GCF_035609145.1. Taxonomy (NCBI): domain Eukaryota; kingdom Metazoa; phylum Chordata; class Amphibia; order Anura; family Eleutherodactylidae; genus Eleutherodactylus; species Eleutherodactylus coqui. The sequence goes on from NC_089849.1 coordinate 103,820,981, forward strand.
GGTAACGTTTCACTGAACTTGCTGCCGCCTGTTAGTGTTTTTTCTTTAATTGGGGTGCCTGGAACGGAACGCAATATTCCAGATGAGGTCTGACTAAGGAAGAGTAGAGGGGAATAATGACCTCACGTGATCTAGACTCAATGCTTCTCTTAATACATCCCAGAATTGTGTTTGCCTTTTTGGCTGCTGCATCACATTGTTGACTCATGTTCAGTCTATGATCTATTAGTATACCCAAGTCTTTTTCATATGTGCTGCTGCTTAGCCCAATTCCTCCCATTCTGTATGTGCTTTTTTCATTTTTCTTGCCCAGATGTAGGACTTTGCCTTTCTCCTTGTTAAATACGATTCTGTTAGTCGCCCACTGTTCAAGCATTTCTAGATCTTTTTGAATACTCTCTCTCTTCTTTAGTGTTAGCTATCTCTCCTAGCTTTCTGTCGTCTACAAATTTGATACGTTTCCCATCAATTCCCTCCTCCAGATCATTTATAAAAATGTTGAACAACACTGGGCCTAGGACAGAGCCTTGTCACATTCTTTGAATTGGATGTGCAGTCATTTATGACCACTCTTTGTGTACGATCGCTCAGCCAGTTGTGAATACAGCGCTTTTTCTTCTGTCCAAAAGCTGGCCAGCGGAGCGGAAAGGTGGCGGAATCCGTTATAGTCAATGGGGTGCGCCCAGCGCTCTTTATTCCATCCAGGGACGGAACTGTACGGTCGCGGGGATTCCCCTTTCCTGCTCCCCAAATGTAGCAGGAAAGCAGAATCCCGGGCACAGATGTGAAAGCAGCCTTACAGTTGCCTTGACAATTCCATATTTGGTCATTTTTTAATTTAAACATATTTTAGGTTGTGTTTTTCTTCACAAAATCCACAATGAAGGGTTGGGCTGTCTGCAGTACCGTGAGGCTGCCTTCACTGTCTCACAGGGCCTTATGCAGATAAACATGTATGCCCCAGGAAACTGCATTGCGGCACACAAAATCCACTGCAGCTCCTTCCTGTGTGCCGCCATATGGTGCAAGGAGAGGTGCCACAATTTAGAGATATTCTACCCCACAAACAAGGACTCCATGGCCTCAGAGAGACTCGGGCACTGGACACCGGTCTGTGTGCTGTCCAATATAGGGACGGTCCACACATTGATATGTATTTGCATGTCCTACTTTTCGCCCATGATATAGATAAGAATAGGACATGCAATTAGTTTTTTTAGATATACCATTGATTTGTGTAAAAATACGGCAGTCTGCGTAGCCTTATAGGGTATAATGAGTCTGTATGTTGTCGGAGAATTAACACGCATGGATGGCCTCAGGTTGTATTCACATATGCAGGGGGATCATAAGGGAAGAAAAGTATTGGGGAAAACTAGATTTGTCTTTTTTGTATTAATTTCTAGCTTTGGGTTAAAAAAATACCAAAAAATGCATATCTGAGCATAATACACAGTATGAAGAAGACTTTTCCCTATTCTCTCAAACATCTGGAATTGCACATCTGCGGAGCTGAAATTCACCTGTTCTGTAACAAACCATGTTTTATAGCTTTAAAGCCCCCGTTACAGCATGTAATAAAGACAGATGTGCAGAACACCCCGATGCAAATCAATGGTGTTTAAGATGGCCGTATTATACGCGGAAAGAATATGCGCGTAATACAGAGCGCAAATACGGCCGTGCGAATGAGTCCTTATAAACAAAGTGTTGGACACCCCTGCTCTAGGAGTATAAGCAATAGTAGCTTTGTTTGAGGTTTTAGTGATTTTAGTTTTACAATGTTGGACATATGTAAGCTTTGCGGAATCCGTCACGGTATAATTATTTTTGGTTGGGGGAATTGGAATAACAGAACAGCAATTTGTTGTATGTGTTTCGTCTTTATGGCGCTCACCTGGTGGTATGAATGGCTTTTTAACTTTATTCTGTGGCTCAGTCAGGGGTGGACACAGCGTACCGAAGGACCTACGCAAACAATGTGCCTGGGCCCTCCTTCCAAAAAACCCAAAAGTTCATATATAAAGAGCGAAGGCTGGACGCCATAGTGATTCTGAATACATACCCCCCCTCACTCCTCGAACATGTACACCTCCCAGCTGCATGTAAAAGTTCAGGCAAAGACAGTTTTCTGCAAAGTTGAGCTTAAATAAGCAATGCTGCTTGGTGTGCCTTTACCTTTACAATATTAGGAATAGTGTAGCAAACAGCTAAGCTCTCATATGTTTCCTCAGACACCTAAATTCACCCAGACCAGGCCTCAAAATAATATTGCTTACCATATATATACAAGGTGCAAATATTATCACCATTCATACTACTTCCATACTGTTACTGAAGAAAACCCACTATATCAACAATCTAGAAAGGGTAAAATAATACCGCCACACCATGATCACATATAGCCACCAAATAGTGAAGGATTAATACCACTACACTGTTACTGAATAAAGACCATTACAAAGATCAGTATTAGCAATGATAACTCTATATGAGGGCCAAATAATACCACCATACTCTTACTGAAAAAGAACACCATACAAAGACAAACATCACCCCCACACAGTGACCATATTGTGGTAGATACCAGCCCTGGGCAGGTACTGTACAGATTGAATAAGTGATTATGGTACAGTTACCTCCGTTGATCACAGGTGATGTCATCTGTGACTGGAGTAATTCACTTTCCCCATTTTTTTTCTCTATCTGGCCCAGACAGCCATGATGACTTCTCCCAGTCACCACTTGTCTCTACAGAATGTGACATACAGACATCTTTGGCTCCTGAATTTTCCAGCAACCTGCCTTCATTTTCCACATCTCTACACAATCTCCCTATCTATAATGCCCCAGACAGTAATAATGCCACCTGTATTGTTCCACACAGTAATACCATCCGTCTTTCTGTGCCCCCTGTTAGCCCCACGCAGTAACTGCTGCATTTAGTACCTCCTACACAGTAACTGTTCTGCTAGTCAGTATTAATGCATTCTTTATAGCCCCACTCAGTTCTAATACCACTTTTCCCCACTCAGTAATAATGCCCACTCTGGCAACTACTTAGTTGCCACAGTATGGATTGACCACAGCATCTGAGGGGTTACACAGGGCTGAGTTTGATGCTAGCCGTTAGCTCAGAAGCCCAGAAATAATCAGACAGCAAGGTTTTCTGCCCTTCCTAACCCAGGATGGGCTAAACCTGCGGCGCCAAGAAATGGCACATTTTAGGCCTAGAAAAGTTGTATTGGCGGTCACTGATGGGTTAAACCAGCTACAGTCTACACAAAAATCATGAACCTCTGAACAGCAACTCGATTACAGGCAAGCTAGAATGGAGCGGATATATGGAGGACGTACCTAGAGCAACTAAAAACTACATGCTGTTGCACCGTGTGATTGTATGGGATCTCACGCATAGACCTTTTATGAGTATTGTAGGCAAGATAATAGATACATTTTCTCCCTGTTGACTTCCGCAATGAGGAAAAAAAAATGAGTTTCAACTTCCCAGTTCCAAAACCTTGCATTTAATTTCAATGCTGTTGTGTGGGAAACCATATTGTATCCAAGGTTTCATAATCACAGGAAATCCTACATTGTGTTTTGTTTTTGCAGTTACAATATTGCAGTTCTGTGATGATGTAAATACGTATGTAAGATCACCCCTATATACATCCCTATAACTACATGGTGCTTGATGATTGTGCATATTCTACTGCAGTAGAACTTTGTCTGAGGGGGATAGTCCAGAGAAAACAGGTTTGTGCCGGTTACAAGAGAGAAGGAAGCTGTAGAGATACCGACATCCTCCTGCTCTTCACTTACATCTGCAACTTGCATTATTCATGAGGAGGGGGCACTGCCAATGTATAAAAGCAGATGAGACTCCACCACAGCTCCCTCAATGTGGCGTGCCCCCTGATCTAGGTATTCCTTCTGCAGAGTGTATACCCTCACTTTTCTAACCCTTTTCTTTAGTGTCCTTCCCCCTCACCTGTGTAACCCTTCTCTTTAGTGTCCTTCCCCCTCACCTGTGTAACCCTTCTCTTTAGTGTCCTTCTTCCTCACCTTTGTAACCCATTTCTTTAGTGTCCTTCTTCCTCACCTGTGTAAGCCTTCTCTTTAGTGTCCTTCCCCCTCACCTGTGTAACCCTTCTCTTTAGTGTCCTTCTTCCTCACCTTTGTAACCCTTTTCTGTACTGTCCTTCACCCTCACCTGTGTAACCCTTCTCTTTATTGTCCTTCACCCTCACCTGTGTAACCCTTCTCTTTAGTGTTCTTCCCCCTCACCTGTGTAACCCTTCTCTTTACTGTCCTTCCCCCTCACCTGTGTAACCCTTCTCTTTACTGTCCTTCCCCCTTACCTGTGTAACCCTTCTCTTTAGTGTCCTTCTTCCTCACCTGTGTAACCCTTCTCTTTAGTGTCCTTCCCCCTCACCTGTGTAACCCTTCTCTTTAGTGTCCTTCTTCCTCACCTTTGTAACCCTTTTCTGTACTGTCCTTCACACTCACCTGTGTAACCCTTCTCTTTACTGTCCTTCACCCTCACCTGTGTAACCCTTCTCTTTAGTGTCCTTCTTCCTCACCTGTGTAACCCTTCTCTTTACTGTCCTTCCCCCTCACCTGTGTAACCCTTCTCTTTACTGTCCTTCCCCCTTACCTGTGTAATCCTTCTCTTTACTGTCCTTCCCCCTTACCTGTGTAACACTTCTCTTTAGTGTCCTTCTTCCTCACCTGTGTAACCCTTCTCTTTAGTGTCCTTCCCCCTCACCTGTGTAACCCATCTCTTTAGTGTCCTTCTTCCTCACCTTTGTAACCCATTTCTTTAGTGTCCTTCTTCCTCACCTGTGTAACCCTTCTCTTTAGTGTCCTTCTTCCTCACCTTTGTAACCCATTTCTTTAGTGTCCTTCTTCCTCACCTGTGTAACCCTTCTCTTTACTGTCCTTCACCCTCACCTGTGTAACCCTTCTCTTTACTGTCCTTCACCCTCACCTGTGTAACCCTTCTCTTTAGTGTCCTTCTTCCTCACCTTTGTAACCCATCTCTTTAGTGTCCTTCTTCCTCACCTTTGTAACCCATCTCTTTAGTGTCCTTCTTCCTCACCTGTGTAACCCTTCTCTTTAGTGTCCTTCCCCCTCACCTGTGTAACCCTTCTCTTTAGTGTCCTTCTTCCTCACCTTTGTAACCCATTTCGTTAGTGTCCTTCTTCATCACCTGTGTAACCCATCTCTTTAGTGTCCTTCCCCCTCACCTGTGTAACCCTTCTCTTTAGTGTCCTTCTTCCCCACCTGTGTAACCCTTCTCTTTATTGTCCTTCTTCCTCACCTGTGTAACCCTTCTCTTTAGTGTCCTTCCCCCTCACCTGTGTAACCCTTCTCTTTACTGTCCTTCCCCATCACCTGTGTAACCCTTCTCTTTACTGTCCTTCCCCATCACCTGTGTAACCCTTCTCTTTAGTGTCCTTCTTCCCCACCTGTGTAACCCTTCTCTTTAGTGTCCTTCCCCCTCACCTGTGTAACCCTTCTCTTTATTGTCCTTCTTCCTCACCTGTGTAACCCTTCTCTTTAGTGTCCTTCCCCCTCACCTTTGTAACCCTTCTCTTTAGTGTCCTTCCCCCTCACCTGTGTAACCCTTCTCTTTAGTGTCCTTCCCCCTCACCTGTGTAACCCTTCTCTTTACTGTCCTTCCCCCTCACCTGTGTAACCCTTCTCTTTACTGTCCTTCCCCATCACCTGTGTAACCCTTCTCTTTACTGTCCTTCCCCCTCACCTGTGTAACCCTTCTCTTTACTGTCCTTCCCCATCACCTGTGTAACCCTTCTCTTTACTGTGCTACGTGTAAATACGGCCATTGATTGAACGATTCATTCGACGATCGTTCATTTCATGCAGGCTTCAAAATCATCTTTGCTCATTTGCTAGCCGTTCGGTTTAAGCACCAATCGTTCAGTCCTTTGCAAAGAAAAAAACAAAAAACAATTTATTTTTGCGTCTAACCTGATTGCCTGAACAAATGATCAAACTGTGGCATCCTTCGCTCGGGTAAATGATTATTGCATGCAAGCGCACCCTTCCACTGTCCAATGACCTGCTGAGACAGGAGAGCAGTCGGATCCTGCACAGCTCTCCTGAGTATCTGCCCCCCCTACGGCCGGGCTCACAGGACCGTATGGTAAAACACTGCCTAAAAATTGCAGCTTATACCGGCACAGAGAATGGCGTAGTGTTGCCTTTTTGCCTGCGCATTAGCAGCCTATTTTACACAAGCATTGGCTTCATAGTGTCATCTGTTTGCACAAGTAACAATGTTGGCGACCTGTTTTTTTTTCTGAACCAAAAGTCGCGATCAGCCATGATACATATATTTTTTCTTTTTTACGGACACACTGGAAAACTAATAAGTGATACACGTCTACACACAAAATACCAATATGAAGACATTATTAGCATTCACCGTTGTGAAATGCTAATTACAGGACCTGCACAGGCGCCCCCAACTTTTATAAAATCCATGTTTTACGGACTGTCCATAAGTTTATGGTCAACCGGCATCCCTGCTTAGTAACCCATCCATATAGTTCTATATGCCGGTTATGGTCCATACAACAGACTGGGAGCAAACTGGATTTGGCTGTGCAGCACGCACCCTCTTCGGCACCTTTCACATGGGATGCAAAAGGTGCGGCAATTTCTACACAAAAATCTGCAGGCGACCTTTGGATTTTGATGCAGAATTGAAAATGACTTAAAACCTGCCTGCAATTCTGCATCAAAATCCACAGTTAGACCTGCAGATTTTGGTGTGGAATTCCGCGGCTGCAGATTTGGCTGCGGTATAATTCCGTCTCCTGGGAAAGGTCCCTTCCGGTGACCCTACGAGCCACCGCTATATGTGTCCATGAAGTGCTTAGACCCCTGTAATATTGGGTTGTACCGCATCCAGGAGACGTCTTCAGTACTGCTCCTCCATGTGTTGAGAAGGCCTCCTGGCATGGGGTGACACAGGATGACCCTTCTCAGTGCCGGAGGACAGCTGTGTTATCTCTGCACTGGGACTGTGAGGACACGCTGGTCCAGCCCGGCGTTACGTGTCCCCCTCCTATCCTTCCACGTCTCACTATGTTCGGGTCATCAGAAATAAGGTTAGAGAGATGCTTGTTTGTTCTCCTCTCATCCTGATGCGCAGTATGTGACCTTCTTGCACCGCCCGGCTCATCTCATGACCGCCTTCCCGTACTGACCAGCCCGGCTGCTACTCTACAGAGATCCAGGCGCCCTCCAGCCTCTCCTTGCAATGTGGCACCTTTTCTTGTACGCACTCTGTAGAAATCACTTTCCATGACTTGTGTGCTGTAGTGTGTGCTTACAGGAGAGAGACGACCCTACTGACCATAGAAGCTTACACTCTATAGAAGAGAGAGGGCCCCACTGACCATAGAAGCTTACACTCTACAGGAGAGTGAGGGCCCCACTGACCATAGAAGCTTACACTCTACAGGAGAGTGAGGGCCCCACTGACCATACAAGCTTACACTCTACAGGAGAGTGAGGGCCCAACTGACCATAGAAGCTTACACTCTACAGGAGAGTGAGGGCCCCACTGACCATACAAGCTTACACTCTACAGGAGAGAGAGGGCCCCACTGACCATAGAAGCTTACACTCTACAGGAAAGAGAGATGACCCCACTGACCATAGAAGCTTACACTCTACAGGAGAGAGAGGGCCCCACTGACCATAGAAGCTTACACTCTACAGGAGAGAGAGGGCCCCACTGACCATAGAAGCTTACACTCTACAGGAGAGAGAGGGCCCCACTGACCATAGAAGCTTACACTCTACAGGAGAGAGAGGGCCCCACTGACCAGAGGAGCTTACACTCTACAGGAGAGAGAAGACCACACTGACAATAAAAGCTTACACTCTACAGGAGAGTGAGGACCCCGCTGACCATAGAAGCTTACACGCTACAGGAGAGTGAGGGCCCCACTCACCATAGAAGCTTACACTCTACAAGAGAGAGAGAGGGCCCCACTCACCATACAAGCTTACACTCTACAGGAGAGTGAGGGCCCAACTGACCATAGAAGCTTACACTCTACAGGAGAGTGAGGGCCCCACTCACCATAGAAGCTTACACTCTACAAGAGAGAGAGAGGACCCAACTGACCATAGAAGCTTACACTCTACAGGAAAGACAGACGACCCCACTGACCATAGAAGCTTACACTCTACAGGAGAGAGAGGGCCCCACTGACCATAGAAGCTTACACTCTACAGGAGAGTGAGGGCTCCACTGACCATAGAAGCTTACACTCTACAGGAGAGAGAGGGCCCCAGTGACCATAGAAGCTTACACTCTACAGGAAAGTGAGACGATCCCACTGACCATAGGAGCTTACACTCTACAGGAGAGAGAGGGCCCCACTGACCATAGAAGCTTACACTCTACAGGAGAGTGAGGGCCCCACTGACCATAGAAGCTTACACTCTACAGGAGAGTGAGGGCTCCACTGACCATAGAAGCTTACACTCTACAGGAGAGAGAGGGCCCCACTGACCATAGAAGCTTACACTCTACAGGAGAGTGAGGGCTCCACTGACCATAGAAGCTTACACTCTACAGGAGAGAGAGGGCCCCAGTGACCATAGAAGCTTACACTCTACAGGAAAGTGAGACGACCCCACTGACCATAGGAGCTTACACTCTACAGGAGAGAGAGGGCCCCACTGACCATAGAAGCTTACACTCTACAGGAGAGTGAGGACCCCGCTGACCATAGAAGCTTACACTATCCAGGACATAGGCGGTACAACAGGCACTAGAGCCTCCATGCCTGCCTGTATCACATCCTGTATCCAAGCTAGAGGCGAACAACAGAGTACTAGAGCCTCCATGCCCGCCTGTATCACATCTTGTATCCAAGCTAGAGGTGGTACAACATGGTACTAGAGCCTTCATGCCTGCCCATATCACATCTTGTATCCAAGTTAGAGGCGGTACAACAGGGTACTAGAGCCTCCATGCCTGCCCATATCACATCTTGTATCCAAGTTAGAGGCGGTACAACAGGGTACCAGAGCCTCCATGCCCACCTGTATCACATCTTGTATCCAAGGTAGAGGTGCTACAACAAGGTACTAGAGCCTCCATGCCTGCCTGTGTCACATCTTGTACCCAAGCTAGAGGCGGTACAACAGGATACTAGAGCCTCCATGCCTGCCTGTATCACATCTTGTATCCAAGCTTGAGGCAGTACAACAGGATACTAGAGCCTCCATGCCTGCCTGTATCACATCTTGTATCCAAGCTTGAGGCAGTACAACAGGGTACTAAAGCCTCCATGCCCACCTGTATCACATCTTGTATCCAAGCTTGAGGTGGTACAACAGGATCCTAGAGCCTCCATGCCCGCCTGTATCACATCTTGTATCTAAGCTATGGGTGGTACAACAGGGTACTAGAGCCTCCATGCCCTCCTGTATCACATCTTGTATCCAAGCTTGAGGCGGTACAACAGGGTACTAGAGCCTCTATGCCGTCTATATCACATCTTGTATCTAAGCTATGTGTGGTACAACAGGGTACAAGAGCCTCCATGCCCTCCTGTATCACATCATATATCCAAGCTAGAGGCGGTACAACAGGGTACAAGAGCCTCCATGCCCTCCTGTATCACATCTTGTATCTAAGCTTGAGGCGGTACAACAGGGTACTAGAGCCTTCATGCCCTCCTGTATCACATCTTGTATCCAAGCTTGAGGCGGTACAACAGGATCCTAGAGCCTCCATGCCCGCCTGTATCACATCTTGAATCTAAGCTAGAGGTGGTACAACAGGATCCTAGAGCCTCCATGCCCGCCTGTATCACATCTTGAATCTAAGCTAGAGGTGGTACAACAGGATCCTAGAGCCTCCATGCCTGCCTGTATCACATCTTGAATCTAAGCTATGGATGCTACAACAGGATCCTAGAGCCTCCATGCCCTCCTGTATCACATCTTGTATCCAAGCTTGAGGCGGTACAACAGGGTACAAGAGCCTCCATGCCCTCCTGTATCACATCTTGTATCTAAGCTTGAGGCGGTACAACAGGGTACTAGAGCCTTCATGCCCTCCTGTATCACATCTTGTATCCAAGCTTGAGGCGGTACAACAGGGTACTAGAGCCTTCATGCCCTCCTGTATCACATCTTGTATCCAAGCTTGAGGCGGTACAACAGGATCCTAGAGCCTCCATGCCCTCCTGTATCACATCTTGTATCCAAGCTTGAGGCGGTACAACAGGGTACTAGAGGCTCCATGCCCACACGTATCACATCTTGTATCCAAGCTAGAGGCGGTACAACAGGTTACTAGAGCCTCCATGCCCGCCCATATCACATCTTGTATCCAAGCTAGAGGCGGTACAATAGGGTACTAGAGCCTCCATGCCCTTCTGTATCACATCTTGTACCTAAGCTTGAGGCATGTAAAAGCACCCTCGGCAATGTCTCTAGGACGTGGCATCATGTTGCGCTCTCGGAGACCTCCTAGCTGCTGCCCATTGCTGGACAGGTTCTAGTAGAGTGATGTGTATGCGGTACTCAGGATCTGAAGGTGTTCCCTGTCCGTCCCCACAGCACCAGAAATAACTTGTATATTTTTGTATACGCTCTAGTGATCCAGCGGTGTCACCCTTTGTAGTCGGTGGATGCATGGCACGAAACCCTGACTATACTAGTCCATGGGAGAGCGCGCACACGGGACTCTGAAAAGAGTTTGATTTTCGTGCCATACGCCGACAATTTAGGGGGACACCGCTGGATCACAGGAGTGGGTGAGAATAAAAGATATAAGTGAGTTTATTGTACTTTAGGTTCCTCTAAGTGTGATGCATGATGTTTGATAATGTCTATTAAGTGTATGTATTATGTTACAGGTGCGGCTGCTTCTTAAGGCTCATGTCCACGGGCGTATGCGGAAAACACTGCGTATTAAAGCCTGCGTATTCCTTGCAAATTTTCCTGTCTGTGAGCGCATATGCATTTTTTGCGCAGGTATGGCTGCGTATGTAACAGCGTTTCCATGGGCACATGAAAAAAAAACGCAGGCTGGGAAATGAGCATATACAGTGATTAATTAGCATTTTGCTAGGCAACAAGCGTTTCACAGGCAAGGCTTACACAATGGGTTGCGTAAACTCTGCGTATTCACACACATCAATAGTGTTCAATGAGGGCTGTACTGCCACACTGCGTGTTTTTTTCACACACGTATCGACACACAGTATCTACATGCTGGTGTGCAAGGAAGAATAACAGTTTATGGACTTTCACCACGTGTCACACATGCGTAATACACAGACATTAGCCCTTACCCACATAGCTCAGTAAGGGTATGCTCACATGGCGGAATTCGCAGCCAAATTTTCAGCGCAAATTCTGCTACTAATAGCCATCTGCAGCTTTCTGCCATGGATCCGCACATGGATTTAGCCCTGCATTCTGCATGTAGAATCCATCATATTTCCACTCGGATTTCTGCCAATTGCTGTAAGAATGGCAGAAAGTTTTTTACTAGAGTCAGGGTGGTTTTTAGGCCTCTGGATGTAAACAATGAATGTTCCCATTCACCAGCAGCAAGCAGAGATCTTAAAACTGGTGTGGAATTGCATTACAGAATCTGTCTGGTTGCAGAGCCATTCATCCGGCAGTGATGATACTTGTTTGATCTGTGTAATACCTACCCCATCGTATGCATGTTGTGACCGTCTTACAGTACTTTTACACGGGACAACTTTTGGGCTCTTCAGTTCTTTCACACAGAAGTGATAGTCGTTTACCTAATAGAGGCGAAGCATGCCAGAGATCATTTCCAGCCCCGGCCGCCCGCCTCCATTCTGAGTAAACAGGCAGTCATTCATTGGCTGAAAATCAAGCGACTCTGACAAGTGAGCGACTCTCACTCACTTGCCCTGTTGGGTCACGTTCCTACATGGGCCAAGGGTCGTAGTTGGTCCGTGTAAAAATACCCTGAGTGTGGCTTCTCTTTATAGATGTCACCCAGTAGCCTAAATCTCAGGCTGCCTGTGTGGCTACCTGCTGGTTCTCTTTGTTATTCTGCACATTTACATCTATGCAGCTACTGAGTGTTACTTTGTTTTCCAGACATTGAAGCAATGTGGATGAAGACTCAATGACGTCACTCTTCATGATCGTATTCCCCGGAGCATCACTACTGGAGTCGGCCCACCATGGCTCGGATGTTCTCGCTCCTCCGTTTGGTCCTGGCTTCAGTTTGTGTTGGTTTTGCCTGGTTTCCAGAATGCAGTTCTTGCCATCAACAGAGCCACTATAGAAAACCCAACTTTGTAATTATTCTAGCAGATGACATAGGATGGGGGGATCTTGGGGCAAATAGGGCCGCAGAGCAATCACATACTCCTAACTTGGACAAACTGGCCTCCGAGGGGATAAGGTAAATTTGAAAAAGTATGTTTAGAGTTGTTCTGCAGTAATGGGATTGTTGTGAAGGTGCGGGGTCAGGAGTAGAGGGGTGTATCGAGGACAGGAGTACAGCTGGCCTCAACACCTTGGCCGCCTCCTCCATGAATTCTTGAGTCTAATAGCTGTTTTTCTGAATGATGATGCACTGCTAGCACCAAAACAATTGGTTTGGATGCAGTAGTCTGTCCTGGGTAGATCAGTCCCCAACCATCCTATCACAAGGGATAAAACACAGTTGGACGTCCGCATACCATTACGACATGGAAACACAGGGATGTCATCAATTGAGGTCATTTATTGATGTTATCATTCTGTATATTCCTCCTTTTTGTTGTACAGATGTAGTGGTCCAGAGTAGTGGGGTCCCCTCTAGCACCTATGAGAATGTTTTCTGTATGTCTCTTGTCTTTGTATTGTTTGTAGAGTGCATCAGAGTTATGTGTATTTCAGGTTGCAGGCATGAATGGGTTAATGTCTGGGTATGTCTGGAAAATGTATCATTTTGTGTGTGGCAATTGTGTGCAAATTGTATTGTGTGATATATGTGTTTGCAGAAGTTAGAGCTAATGCCCATAGACAGATTTACAGTGCGCTCCCTGTGGCATAAATCTGAGGCGGAATAACGCAGCTATTAGGTTCTATGGAACCTAATAGCCCAGTCCTCACATGCGGGATTCTGCCACGGATTTAAGCCGCGGGAAAAAAATCGCGACATGTTCTATTTTACCGTGTTTTTCCACGCAGGGAGGTCTCCATTAATATAGTATTAAAGGAGACTGCACAAAAATGCGGTAAAAAGTACGTTTTTCCACGATCGCCAGCGAAGACTTTTTTGTTTATCCCCGTGGGATTCTGTGGGCATGAGCTCTTAGAGAGGGGGGCTCTGAGACACACATACTAGGGAGAGACAGAGGAGAGAGTCTGTCAGGTCGGTCTGTGTGTGGAGGAAGGCAAGCGATTGCCTACCACTCGGTCATCTACAGGGAGAGGAGAGAGTAGAGGAGCTGCTGGAGAGCGAGAGAGACAGGGAGTGAGTGGCAGGAGAGAGGGAGTTACCAGGAGAATTAATGCCTACAGATAACTGGGACTGTAGAGATACGAATACCCCGTGAATCCTCCCTGCATTATCACTGTAAGACTTGTTGGAATATTATCATTTATTCATGTTTGAGTAAATGGGCAGAACCGCTCGTTCCCGGTTCATCCAGAAAAGACACTCTGTGTGCGTGGACTATTTTATTTCAACTTAAAGCTTCACGGCAGAAGATGGAACGTTGGCGTCACGAATGACAACTGGACTTATGGTAACCCCCAGTTACTATATGCAAGTACCCCTGGCTAGTCTCGAGGTAGCATTCCTTAGCTTCCCTACAGGAAGTTGCCGGTAGAGCCCCGTGACAAGGTAAACATCTCTACCCGGCTGTCTCCTAGGCTGAGGGCCTGCTCCTCGGAAGCTGCACATAGTTGCTTTTCGTCCTTGTATGTTGCTTGAAAAGGCTCGCTGGATGTTCTATCTAAAGACTCACTGATGGTATGCTGACATCCAACTGCCTGTTTCCCACCTGACAACGAGGACCCTCTCTGTTCCCGTACTGGGGGGCGACCAATTCAGGTTCTCTATACATGTCTATTTCATGCTTGTTAGTGGGCGAAGATCTGTAGGTGATCCTTGTCCGCTTCCTCTCATCCGCAGGCCACCTTATTGTGTCTTGTAGACTTGTTGATTTTCATTCCGCGGCTTCAACTTGTTCCCCATCGCGAGCATCGCTGCTCACTGGAAGACTTGGAATCCGTAACGGGGTCTTGCACAACTTTGCAGCCACATCAGTGGGGGGTCTTCCCATCAATGAGACAACGTTGGCTGAGGCTTTAAAACAATGCGGTTACATGACTGGCCTTATAGGTACTCCTCTTCCTCATTATAAGAGGTGGTGGGTGTATTGCTACTCTGTTACATAGTTAAGACTACGCCAAGAATCCCCTTCTTTCTGCTTCCATGCTTTGCCTGCTCTGACTGATCACTTTTTTTGCAGGAAAATGGCACTTGGGTCACCATGGAAGTTTTCATCCCAATTGGCGTGGTGAGTGTGGCAGGCTTTGCTTCCCTCCACAAGAGAAGATGGGCTATTTTATTCTTCTGTCTCTTACTTTTCAGGTTTCGATTACTTCTACGGCATTCCATATAGCAATGACATGGGCTGTACTGATTGCCCCGGATACAACCTTCCTCCATGTGCACCATGCCCCCAGCATCTCGCCACTCCCCATAGGTAATGGTATCTTCATTCAGACACGCCTGCAACATGAGTTTTCTCCTACCAGCTCTGTCACCATTATGTGTGTTTTGGTGTCTGATATCAGCATTTTATTATTCTGTGTACTTCTGTCTCTAGGCCGGCTGGAGGATGCAATGCAAACCTGGCACTACCCTTGATGGAGAACTTTGCCATCCTGGAGCAGCCGGTCAACCTAACCAGTTTAGCTGCAGGATATTCACACCAGGCAGTGTCTTTCATTAAGAATGCAAGGTTAGAAATGGTGGCCTGTGTGCCTGTCATTGTAATGGTCATTTCCTATGATTCACATGGGCAGTAATTGGGTTAGACCGGCACAGTTAACTGTGGACTGCAGACTACATACGACTGGATTTCAATTGTTGAATCTGCAATATTCTCCCGCGCGGACGATCCGCAGTATTCCACACCCATTAAAAAAGCATGTTTCATGTTCTATTCTTGTGTGGACTCTGCACGGACGACTTCCATTAAAGTCAACGGAAGCCGTCCGAACCCGCAGCCCATCCGCAGTTGAAATTGCAGATTGGCTGCAGGTATCCGCGTCACCATCCAGCGACAGCACGGGAGAAACAAATATAAAAAAAAAACTACTGTGCATGACTGACGTCGAGTGTCCGCATAATACATCCACAATACAGAAAGCGAAGGTACACAAGGTCGCCAGCTGGGGTCAGACCCGGGCTCCTGCATGTAGAATCTGACTCGTTCCTTTGCAGGTGGCCTAAATGCTCATTTACACCAGCCGATGATCGCTAAATAATCGCTAATTGGCGATCGTTTTAGTGATAATCGGTACGTGTAAATGTGCGCCCATTGGCTGCTTTTCGGGCACTGCTAGCTGATCCTTAAATTCAAGCTAACCTAAAAATCATCCTTCACTCTTATCAGCAATTCTCCACAGGGAGTGCTGAAAGCATTGTTTCCCGTGGAGAACAAAGGATCTGAGCACAGACAGGGAAGGCTTCATTTACACACCTAAGTAGTATTTAAGTAGCTGAGTAGCTACTTAATACTTTATGCAAAATGATCGCTCAAAGCTGTCACTACAACTGTCGTTTGAGCGATATTTGCGCGATCATCGGCCCGTGTAATCCAGCCTTAAGAGTGCTCTTACGCACAACCATTTATCGTTCCCAGGAGCGAACTATGTTAGAGTTTGCTTCTTCGCTCGGGCAGTCTGTTTATACAGGCAGATAAATCGTTGGCTCATTCACTTGCCTAATCACTCAGTGGTTCACATTCACTGTATAAGAGAACGACTGAACGATTAGTAAATGAGCCAACGATGACTTTTATGCTACATGAAATGAACGATGAGCAAACACACTTTTGTTCATCGTTCGATCGTCGGCTGCGTTTACACTGAATGATTATTAGGGTTAATTTAGTTCTTTTTAACTATTTTTTAACGATTAGTCACGGGCAGAACAGTCCATGTAGAATTCAATTACTGAACAGAACTACACTTCAAATCTAACCTTTATTATACTGTATCGTTATAAATGATTGGGGCGTGTGCGTATATGAGCAGTGTGCTATAGAAATCAGTACTACTGTTTATTATCAACTCTGATACAACACAAGAGACATCAGTATATTGTGCCACTCAATCAGGTTGTGTGGTTGTCAATTATCCACCCCAACAGAAGAGGAAGCACAAATGACACAGTAACAGGAGTAGTATAACCCCGTTCCCACTGCAAACACAGGACTATTAATACAACTGTGTTAATAGCATTATATGGAACACAAGTCTCTCTGTGTGATCATTTCCAATCTATGGCCGACCAGGGATTCTCTATAAAGGCCCATTTAGACACAACGATTATCGCTCAATAGATGTTGCTCAAGCGACTTTTGAGCAATAATTGTTGTGTCATTTACAGCGCAAGATGCAGAAGACAAGCGGGGTGTGCCCACTTGTCTTCTGCATCCAGTTGTTCTCCGCTCTGAGCGCCTGGCTGTTGTACAGCCGAGCGCTCAGAGCGGAGGATGTGGGGTGGCCCCGCTTGTCTTCTGCATCCAGATGTTTTCTGCACGGAGCGCCCGGCTGTTATACTGTCGAGCGCTCGGAGTGGAGGATGCAGAAGACAAGTGGGGTGTTCCCGCTTGTCTTCTGCATCCAGATGTTCCCCTGCTCCGAGCGCCCGGTTGTTATACAGCTGAGCGCTCAGAGCGGAGCATGCAGAAGAGAAGCGGGGTGTCCCTTGCTTGTCTTCTGCATCTAGATGTTTTCTGCACGGTGTGCGCGGCTGTTATACAGCCAAGTGCTCCGTGTGGGGTATGGAGAACAAAGCTGCACCGCTGTGTTCTTCATACCCAGCCTGTCATCAGGGATCGGGATACAGCTGACACAATAGTATCAGCTGTATCCCGCTGTGAGTCCCTGATAAGGCTCATTGTTGTCTTTCAGCACGCTGAAAGACAATGATGAGCAACGGGATAATGAAAACTGCACAACGTAAGTGCAGGTACACACAATATCACTCAAAAGATGGCTTTTGAGCGAATTTTGAGTAATAATCGTTGTGTCTAAATGGGCCTTAGGTGTGAAAAAATGTATTCCTACTATCAATAGCTGGAAAACAATGATGGGAGGAGATAAGGAATAGTGTATAGGGTACTTCTCATAGGATCAACAATTTATTAAATGTCGACCTATATTTGTAAATCACTAGGTACATCTCATTACCGTACAGCCATAATCCTTGAACCGTCCTTCCCTGAGTATTCACCCTCTGATGAACTTAGGTCCGATTCTGTAAGTGATTTTGCATCGTACGCTCTGTTCTCAGCAAAGTCACGCGTATCCCTCGTAAACTGATAATACATACGCTCCTTTAAGTATCCGGTGTATTTCTCTATTGTAAATTTTTAGGTGGTCTCCTTCTTATTTGAGAATTTCTGTATATCTTTGATCACATCTGCCAGAGTTTTAGTATTCTTTTCATCTTCTCCTCCTCCAATAACAACTTCATTAATCTCAGGGAACTCTCAGAGGCTTCTTGTGCCCATTTTTCCATAAAGGAGCCTGTTCTTAATTTTTGTGGTGGCAAGATCTGGATCCGTAAGGCACGGGGTATTATATTGTATTCGATGTAATTTTATCAACACAGTTGTGATAGTAGTCCTGTGTTTGGAGTGGGAACAGAAACTGTTGTATCAGAGGTGATAATAACCAGTAGTACTTATGTCTATAGCGCACTGCTCATATATGCACACGCCCCAATCATTTATAACGATATTAGAATAAAGCTTATATTTTACGGTTAGTTCTTTTTAGTGATTGAATTTATATTAACACTAATCATTCTGCATACAAGGGTCTTTACTCTCTGCATTCTCCATGTAAGCGGCTTATAGGCCTGGATGACTCTTCACCCATCCGTGCACAATGCCAGTTACTGGAGTGCTGTATGTAGTGGCAGGGGGTCCCTCGGCTGCACGGTGCTGCGTGTTAACAGGACAAGATCTGGGATTTCACATGACTCTTCGGTGCTCATGAGCAGTTTGTAGTCAGGTGATGTTTGTTGTGGATATTAGGTCCTGCCATCTCATCGTCCAAAGTACAAGGCATGCCCGGTCTATCTCCTCCGTGCTGCACCCACATCTGTTCTGTACTACAGAATCGTGTGAGGGGTGGTACATGAGACAGATCCTGTCTGGGTATAGATTGGCATGCCAGCCCTTTGTGTACTTCGGTCCACCTATTTGCTCTGCCTCATCAGACCCTTGGTAGCTGAGCACATTTATCAGTGCCAAGACGTCTGGCTGGATAATCAGCTGAGCGCTGCACTGACCCTGTGGCCAGGGCGCTGGCATCTGTAGAGTGATGCCAGTGGGTAATATAGGGTACTAACGAGGGGCAATCAATCTGATCACAGTGGGAAATATCATGTACAATGTTCTGTGGCCATCTATCGCAGTATGGATGCCTGTGTTGTGTGAACGCTCCGTGCGACGTGTTTATGTCTGTTCCGCAGGTATCGAGGGCAGCCATTCCTCCTTTATGTGGCTCTGGCACATATGCATGTGCCGCTGTCACCTGCCCATGTGAGCCCTGAACATGGACCCTATGAGGAGAGCCTGCAGGAGATGGACCGGTTAGTGGGCGATATTAGGGCCTGCACCGATAGCAACACCCTTATCTGGTTCACAGGTAAGTTCACATTATCACATTAGTCCGTAACCTCTGCAGCCTGACTCCATATGACAGTCTGTTGCTGCAGGTGACAATGGACCGTGGGCTCAGAAGTGCCATCTTGCAGGAAGCGTGGGACCTTATTTGGGAAAGTGGCAGACGATGCAAGGTAATCCCCTTTATTATCTTTGTGACACATCTAAGGGCGCCTACCCACTTGCGTTGCCGATTTTCGCGCGTGAAAAAGGCGGCGTTTCCGCGCGTTTTTCGCGGCGTTTTTTGCAGCCCTCCATTGACAATCATGGGTGCATTAAGAGAAAAATAAGGAGACATATGCAACTGACAGTTCCTATGTGAAAAAACCCACGAAACGGAAAAAAAACCCCAGATGGACAAGAACACATTCTATACTAATTGCTCTTGAGAAAAAACGCAAAACATCACAGGAAAAAAAATCGCAAGTGGGTAGGCACCCTAAAAGGTGCATTCACAGGAGGTTCTCAGACCGATATCACACTTGTGAAATTGTGATTCTGAAGCCGAGCAGGATGCGCTTTTGCTTAACAAAATGCATTGCATCTACAGTATGTACTACATGCTTGAGAAAAAAATCACAAGTGCTTCCAATAGTTTTCATGGCATGTGAGAGCGATGCGTTTTTTTTAAAGATCTCATTGGAAAAAACAGATGATGCCTTACGAAGAATCGCCAAAAAATATAGGACATTCAGCGATTGTTCGATCTTGCAGCATCGTTGCAAGAGAAAAGTCGCTCATGTGAATAAAAGCATTGGAATCAATGTATTACTAACGTGTGAGTTACTTCACTCTATTGGATGGAACTCACACGTGAAACTCACTAGTGTTGAGCCACCCTAACTGAGGAACAGCGCCAGACCCGTAGAATGAAAGATACCTGAAGCTCAGACATCTGGTCTACACAAGCAGGAGGAAGATCAAGACTGTAATTACAGCTCACATTGTACTAAACCCCCATTCACGCGTAACGATTATCGCTCAAAATTCGTTCAAACAGTGGCATATGATTGATAATTGTTGCGTGTAAACGCTGCCATCATTCACTCTTCGGCTAAACGATGATTTCAAGGTGAGCTTAAAATCCATTGTTCAGCCCTAGAGACATAACGAGGACCGCAGGCAGTGCTCTGCACGGGAGTCAGAGATTACATTGTATTCAGCTGTCAGCCTGTGCGAGAACAATGGAGCAGTGTTCAGAGCTCAGTCCACATGCTGTGCTCTGCAAACAGCTCTGGAGGCCCTTTTATATGCAAATGAAGCTGAATAAGTGTTAATGGACATTAGTGTCCATTAACATGTTATGCAAAACAATCGTTAAAACTGTCAACCTTTCAATCGTTTGAACCATTTTCTTTGTGCGTAAATGGGCCTTTAGGGCTCCCACGCACTTGCGTTTTTTAAACGCTGCGATATTGCTGCATTTTTTTCACGCGATTGTCAATGGGACTTTCTAATGTTAAAAATGCATCACAAGTTTGTGCTCTGCGATTTTTGTGCAATGTGTTTTTAACATTAGAAAGTCCCACTGACAATCGCGTGAAAAAAAGCACAGCGATATCGCAGCATTAAAAAACGCAAGTGAGCAGGAGCCCTTAGTCTAGTTATGCCCCATTAAAGGCATATTTACACCCACCAATGGTAGTCAAGATTTACTGGTTTCTGAGAAATTATAATGAAAATTGATGTTACCCCTTTCCAATCCAATTTGTATCCTGGTTTTCCTAGGGGGCTTAGTCTTTTTCTGCTGTTAAAGAACAGCACTATATGCTGGCTAAAGCCAGTACTGCATGAGGTGACACATTGGATAGGCTCCGACAGCAAAGAGGCTGGCAATATACAGTAAGAGAACCCCGACGGACGTCTTCTAACATCGGAGCTGTACAGCCTTAAATCATAATGTCTTTAGAGGTCAGACAGTGGATTGGAAAGGGTTAAGGAGAAGATCACCAAGTATCACTGTTATCAATTGTAACAGCACAGCTAATAAATGTAAATCCCCCTCAGCTATTGGGATGTGCAGGGCATACTGTGCGGTACCAACGTCTGTAACCTCTAGACACAGATTAGTCATACTGCCCAAATAATAAATACTGTGACTAAATATTACCACCATAGAATGACTGAATAATGCGGTCATATCGTCAGTGACTAATACAGGACTGTGCAAACGGTTTAGGCAGGAGGAGGGGGGGGGGGGGGGGTGAATGCTGCGAATTTAGAATACTTTCAGAACTAAAGTTAATGGTTTATTTCTGTAAGTTAACAAAATGCAAAGTGAATGAACAAAAGAGAAATGTGGCCGTTCTTTGCCTTTTTGGACACCATTCTTCCATGAAGACTACTTCTGGCCCGGCCTCTCCGAACTGTAGAGTTCTCATCTGTTCATTCACTTTGCATTTTGTTACTTGACAGAAATAAACTATTAACCCTTCTATTTTTGAAAGCTTTCGTACTTTGCAGCATTTTCCATACCTGCCTAAATGTTCTGCACAGTCCTGGAGAATCATAGTGTTAGCAAATAATCGCACTGCAGCATCACTGGATAATACCGCCAACATACAGTTACTGAATGACACCAGTAACCTCCCCCCCCCCCCCCCCCCGGTACCCGGGGCTCAGCACTTACCAAATGTGGTCAGTCTCCAGCGTACAGCAATGACATGCAAGGAAAACCACATGAATGGCTGCTCTGGAACACTCATTGTTTTCTCTAGCTATCACTGGGACAACCTAGGGGCGGCTTGACCTAGAGAGGGATTGCCACATCCAGTAGTTTCCAGTGAAATCCTGTATATCCCGGCAGCAGGCTCTCTCAACCCCAACTCAAGGAGGGTGCCTAGCTGCTATTTGGCATGCCATCTCCCCACCCGCTGCCTATACCCCAGGCCTGCACCACTTGGCAGTAGGTAGGGGACAAAATTTAAATCTGCAAACCTCTTGGGACCACAGATAGGTTTTCGGCGACTCGCTTTGCAAGTAAAGGTAATCTATGTGAAATCATTACTTTTACTTACAAAGTGCGCCGCTAAAACCGTAACACTCATTTTTGTAACCCCCCCCAAAAAATAAAAATCTTATTCTCCAAAAAAGTACTTTGTTCACTGCACCAACT